>NC_053025.1:160150104-160495544 GCF_003073215.2 Triticum urartu
CGTGCCAAATGGTGCCCCTAACGCGATTCCGGTGCGTTCGGGCGAAGTGCCACTGCGGATTTGGTCGCCGGAGCTATCTCTGGCGTCGACGCCGATGTGGCATAGTGGGGTCGGCCCCTAGGTCGCTGACTAGTGGGCCCGGGTGGCCCAATTGACTGGGTTGACCTAGTCAACTACTGACTGGGCTGCCTAGTGAGATTGACGTGTGGGCCCCACTTGTTTAAATGGTTTCATAAATAAATAAATGTGCTAACTAAAATTCGTTAGTTAATTAGTAATTAGTTAGTCACTGACACCAGGGGCCTGACCCTCTAATTAGCCTGTTAGTTTAGTTTAAATTACTGTTAGTCTAACAAAGGCTGACATGTGGGTCCCACTGGACGCACATGTCAGGTTTGACCCTGGTCAGCGAGTCTGTTCACTCCTGACGTCATCCCCATGCAATGCTGTCGTCTTAATGAATTTCTGTTAATTTAAATAATTTGAGAAAATGCTTTAATCTTGGAAAATTCATAGAAATTAAACTGTAACTCGGATGAAAATGTTTTCTACATGAAAGTTGCTCAGAAAAACATGACGAATCCGAATACACGGTCCGTTTACCTGTCAGATGCCTCTAACAATCTGAACATGGAACATTCCCCCTCCGGTCATCTGTCTAACACAGGTCCGGAACCGGGAATACATTCCCAGTTGAATTCCCCCTTCACCTATATCGTATAGCCGTACGTTAGGTCACAGCTGGCACATCATATTGCCATGTGATGCTTTGTGATGCTATGTTTGCTTTATATTTATTGTTTCTTCCCCCTCTTCTCTCCGGTAGACGCCGAGACCGATGCTGCCGATGTGAACGACTACGTCTTCGACGACCCTTCTTCCTTCACAGTAGAGCTTCCAGGCAAGCCCCCCCTTTGATCATCCCGATATCGCCCATTCCATTCTCTCATGCTTGCATTAGATTTTTCTACTGTTATTGTTTGCTCCTATTCTGATGCATAGCCTACTTTTGTAACCTGCTTATTGTTACCTTACCTGCTTATCCTAAACTGCTTAGTATAGGTTGGTTAGTGATCCATCAGTGACCCCCACCTTGTCCTTGTTGCCCCTACTTCATCATCGAGGACTCGATCAACGTGATCGATGACCAGAGCCCGACACCTCACATCACATCACGCCCCTTTTGTTGCTCGACTCTGCAGAGCTGCCATCGAGTGCCGAGGGTGGAACCTCATACATCACTCCTGATGAGATCTCTATACTGTAGCTATTCATTCGTGGTCATCGAAGGTGATTTTCCTCCTTAACCACTTCCGATATGACTCTGTTGTGAAACCCCTCAAGTGTGAACCATGTTACTAAAGACGGGTACCGAGGGTGGTTCCTCAGGGTTCCCCTTGGTGTTAGACACACGGTTACTATGGTTACTATGACTTTACACTGAACCATGTTACTAAAGACGGGTCGGCCCTGAGGGATACCCGTGCGAGCTTAATTGCAAGTGATGAGGAGTCGGGTTGACCTGGAAGGTGCCCGTGAGATAACTGCGAGGCATGTCCAAGAATTCTTAGCCCTTGCCGCAAGTCCTCGAGACGGGGCGACGGGTTCACATCATTCGTGAGTCTCTGCTTGCTACCGCGCGTTCCTAATCCACTACGATTTGGATATTTGATCCGACGGGCCTATGGTCTGATAGCGCTAACCATCACGTGGGCATAGTATGGTCGTTCGGCGTCGTATGCACCGGTCAAAGCTTAATAGACATCATCAACTGAGCAGCGCTCACCGGGTTGGACTGGTAAGCACCTGCCTTTTTGAAGGAGGTAGCTAGGTCTACTCACCGGCCGCGTTCGCAATGTGCAGGAGTTCCTAGGGCGATGTCCCATGATCCCTGGGGGCATAGGTTTAGTCCGGCGTGCTGACCTCTCTATTAAGCCTAGGTTGGGTTGCGGCGTATCTTTTGGCCGACGCCGGGCATGACCCAGGAAACTGTGTCCGGCCGGAGTTAATAGAGTGTGGTGGGTAAGTTGGTGCACCCCTGCATGGAAGAAAACATCTATCGATAGCCCGTCCTACGGTAACAGAAACTTGGAGTTGTATCCTGATCGATACAACTAGAACAAGATACTTGAGGTGATAACTGGATAGTATTGCTCTGGGATTGCTTTCTTGTAGGGGGTCGAGGAAGAATCTCTGGGCGAGGTTGATAACACTACTACTACTTTACTTTATGCTAGTCTGCACTCTTCTAATGCTGCAAGACCGCTGAAGATGCTGAAGATGCTAGTCTTCGACAGGACTAGGCTCTCCCTCTATTCTGGAATCTTGCAGTTCAATCCATAGATACATCCCATTTCATTAATACCGATGCATACATAGTGTATATCCTTTCTTGCAAGTACTTTGGATGAGTACTCACAGTTGCTTTGCTCCCCTTTTTTCCCACCTCTTTCCATTCTTCCCAGATGCTGCAACCAGATGGTGGAGCCCAGGAGCCAGACGCCACCTTTGACGACGATTGCTACTACCACGAGGGTGCTTACTACTACGTGGAGGCCTTCGATGACTAGGAGTAGTTAGGAGGCTCCCAGGCAGGAGGCCTTGCCTTTTCGATCAATGTTGCTTTTGTGCTAGCCTTCTTCAGGCAAACTTGTCTAACTTATGTCTGTACTCAGATATTGTTGCTTCCGCTGACTCTTGTGTATTCGAGCTGATGTATTCGAGCCCTCGAGGCCCCTGGCTTGTAATATAAAGCTTGTATTATGTTAATTTGTGTCTATAGTTGTGTTGTGATATCTTCCCGTGAGTCCCTGATCTTGATCGTACACACTTGCGTGTATGATTAGTGTACGATTGAACCGGGGGTGACACAGAGGCAACCCAATTTTATTTTTGTTCTTTGCTTTTAGGTTCTGTTTTTTAATAAATAATTCATCTAGCCTCTGGTTAGATGTGTTTTTGTGCTCTAATTAGTGTTTGTGCCAAGTAAGACCTTCGGGATGGCTAACGGTGATAGTTGATTTGATCTTGCTGAAAAACAGAATTTTTTGCGCTCAGGAAAACAATTATCACTTTTAACAGAAGCGTGATAAAATATTGATTCTTTTTGAAGAAGATTAATACACAAATTTCCCAGGTTGCCCTAAGTTTTCAGAATTTTTGGATTACAGAATTATTCGAGAGTTACGGATTATTACAGACTGTTCTATTTTTGGCCGATTCTGTTTTCTGTGTGTTGTTTGCTTATTTTGATGAATCTATTGGTAGTATCGGGGGGGTATGAACCATGGAAAAGTTGGAATACAACAGATATTACACCAATATAAATGAAGAATCACTTCATGACAGTACCGAAAGTGGTGATTTATTTTCTTATACTAACGGAGCTTATGAGATTTTGTGTTGTGAAGTTTTTAAGTTTTGAGTAAGGATTTGATGGACTATGGAATAAGGAGTGGAAAGAGGCTAAGCTTGGGGATGGCCAAGGCACCCCAAGGTAATTAATATTGAATTACAACTAAGAGCCTAAGCTTGGGGATGCCCCGGAAGGCATCCCCTCTTTCGTCTTCGTCTATCGGTAACTTTACTTGAGGCTATATTATTATTCACCACATGATATGTGTTTTGCTTGGAGCGTCTTGTATGATATGAGTCTTTTCTTTTTAGTTTGCCACAATCATCCTTGTTGTACACACCTTTTGAGAGGGAAACTCATGAATCATGATTTATTAGAATACTCTATGTGCTTCACTTATATCTTTTGAGCTAGGCAATTTTGCTCTAGTGCTTTACTTATATCTTTTTAGAGCGCGACAGTGGCTTGCTTTTAGAAAAATTGTTGAACTATCATGCTTCACTTATATTATTTTGAGAGTCTTTATAAACATCATGGTAATTTGCTTTGGTTGTGAATTTAGTCCTAGTATGATAGACATCCAAGAGGGGTATAATTAAAACTTTCATACAAAGTGCATTGAAAACTATGAGAAGTCTGATTCCTTATGATTGTTTTGAGATATAAAGATGGTGATATTAGATTCATGCTAGTCAGTAATTGTGGCTTGTAGAAATACTTGTGTTAAACGTTGTGATTCCCGTAGTTTGACGCCACCGATTCAATCGTACACTAATCATACACGCACATGTGGATGATCAAGATCAGGGACTCACAAGAAGATATCACAACACAACTCTACACATAAATTAAAATAATACAAGATTTATATTACAAGCCAGGGGCCTCAAGGGCTTGAATACAAACAAGTCAGCGGAAGCAACATTATCTGAGTACAGACATAAGTTAAACAAGTTTGCCTTAAGAAGGATAGCACAAAAGCAGCAACGATTGTAAAGGTAAGGCCTCCTGCCTGGGAGCCTCCCAACTACTCCTGGTCATCGGCGGTCTACACGTAGTAGTAAGCACCCTCAGGGTAGTAGTAGTAGTAGTCGTTAGTGGTGTCTTCTGGCTCCTGGGATCCATCATCTGGTCGCAACAATCGGGTATAGGGGGGAGATGGGTACCAGAGCAACCGTGAGTACTCATCCAAAGTACTCCCAAGACTTACATCAGAACTAAACGAAGTATGCATCTGTATCAAAGGAATGGGCTGTATCTGTGGACTGAACTGTAGAATGCAGAAGAGAAGGGGAAAGCCTAGCCTATCAAAGACTAGCATCTTCAAGCAGCTCCAAGCATCTTGCAGCCTTCAGAAGAGTATATAATAGCAGTTTATATTCAGCAAACATGTTGTAACATTAGCGCCCAGAGATCCTTTCTCAACTCCCTATGAGAAAGCAATCCTAGAGCCACATATTCATAACATGCGTTAGCATTCAGTATCTAGTTCTAGTTGTATCGATTGGGATACAAATCTGAGTGTCCATTATCGTGGACCCGGCTATTCGAATAGATCAATCTTCCCTACAGGGGTGCACAAACTTACCCAACACGCTCAATCAACTCTGGCCGGATACACCACAAGGTTATGACTGGCCTTGGCCGATCAACACGGCGTAGTCCTACCTAGGCTCAATAAGAGGTCACACACCGGTCTACATCCTAAATGTGAAGGTTTCATGGGTGAATCGTCATTTGCAATCCTGCGTGTTGCGAGGACTGCCGGGATAAATCCTGGATACCTCCTTATAAAAATGCAGGTGCTTATGTAGACCACCCGGGTGCGTGCCCTCAACTGTGGCATGGTGGTCCGTGCGAAAAAGGCCATAGGCCTACTCTGATCAAATACCCAAACCGTTAGCGTCTTGGTTGTGCACGGTAACCATCAATGATCCAGGATATGTGGTCCCGTCGCCCTGTCCCATGGACTTATGGCAAGGGCTAAGAATGCCCCGCCGCGCCGGGTGGAAAACTTGCGTGTATCCTCGAGATCAACCCGACTTCACATCACTTGCGGGTACCCCTCGGGGCCGACCCGATGTCGTCATGGTTCTGTGGTAAGTCAAAGTAACCGTGTGTCCAAAATAGCATGGGGGAAACCCGAGGAATCACACTCAATGGATTCCGACTCGATGTAACCGTCAAGGTGGATTTGGAGGAATCACCCTCAATGATCCACACTTCAGGGGTTGCACGAAAGAGTCGTTATCGGAAGTGGTCAAGGAGGAATCACCATCGATAACCATGAATGAACAGCTACACTATAGGGTTAACATTAGAAGTGATGACGAGGTATCACCCTCGGCACTCGATAATAACTCTGCAGAGTCGTACAACTAAGAGGGGCGATGTGTGGTGTCGGGGCCTGAATGTTGATCACGTTGATCGAGTCATCTAACATAAAGCGAGGCAACTAGGACAAGGTGGAGGCTCACTGATGGATCTCTAACCAACCTACACTAAGCAGTTGAGAATAAGCAGGTAAGGTATGAAAGTAGGTAACAATTATAAGCTATGCATTAGAGTAGGATCATACAAAAAGCAGTAGCAGTTCTATTGCAAGCATAAGAGAGAAGGGAATGGGCGATATAGGAATGATCAATGGGGGGTTTGCTTTCCTGGAAGCTCTGCTGAAAAGGAAGACGGGTCGTCGGTGGCGTAGTCGATCACAGGGGTAGCATCAGTCTCGGGGTCTACCGGAGAGAAGAGGGGGAAGAAACAGTAAATACAAGGAAAACAGATGCATCACTAAGCATGACATGACGATATGCAGCACCATGGTTGACCTAACGCGGTACTACACATTGCAGACGAAGAGGGAAAACCTCCGGAGGGGTTTTCCCGGCATTAGGCTTTTTCCAAACAAACGAAAGAGAGGGGATGATTCCATGTTCAGCATACTAGGGGCATGTGACAGATGAACGGACAGCATATTCGGATTCGCTGGATTTTTCTGAGCAACTTTCATATAGAAAACATTTTCATCTGAGCTACGGTTGAATTTCTATGAATTTCCAAAGTTTTAGCAATTTTCAGAAATTCCTAGAATTATTTTAATTCGCATAAATGAACAGTGCGGCAACTTTTAACACACAACCAAAGCTAGACCTAGCCACTGACTGGTGGGGCCAGTCAACTGCTGACTCAGTAGTTGACTGGTCAAATGTTGACTAGTCAAAGGTCAACAGTACAGTGTGGGTCCCGCATGTCATAGGCTCATGTTCAGATAGAGTTGTGTTAAATAGACTATTTAAGTCATGGGGCCACTTGTCATGGACACTGTTTTATTAAGTCAAGAATTTGGAGATAATCAACACGTGGTGTCCCACTTGTCATCTTCTAATAGACTAAACTAGCAAATCCTAATTAAACAAGGGCCACACCTGCTAGCGGGCATATCCGGCAGCGGCCAGGGACGGCTAAGCGTGCTCGCAGCCATGGCAGGGGCGGGCGTGGTGTGGCCAGCCAATAGGTGCAGTCGCGAGCGAGATCAGCAGGGCATGTGCAACAGCCGCGACGACAGGCGGCAGAAGCTAGCACCAGCCGCGACGGCCGTACGTGAGGAAGGAGTCATGCCGGCATGGACGGCAGCCGGTGTGTTCGGCGAGCAGGCGGTGCGGGTGCGGGGAGGGGCGGCTGCCGCGGGCCAGGCAGTAGGGGAGGCAAGTGTGGCGCCTAGCGATGGTAGCAGCGGCTATAGTGAACGACGGTCGAGGCAAGCGGCGAGCAGGGTGGACGCACGTGCAGAACTAGGACAAAGCGGCACGCGCGGGGCATGGCTGCTGCCTAGCGAGGGCTACAGCAGGGGCAAGGCTTCGGTGGGTGCCGCGTGTAGAGGCACTAGGTAGTAGCTGCAGCAGAGAGCAGGTACGCGTGCATCGGCGAGGCCACGAAAGAGGCGGAGGTGGGTCAAAACCTCACCAACGTTGCTGAGAAGGCCGGGGGAGGACTTGCAGGAGCGAACAACGGTGACGAGCTCGACATCCAGAGGAAGAAGTGGTCAGGGCAGTGCAACGGGACCGTCCCGGCTAGCATGGCTTGGCGGAGGCGTCGAGGAGGTCAAGGCGGAGCCCTTGGAGCGGTCCTAGGAGAAGGGGACGGTGGAGAGCGCGTAGACGGCGGCATCCATGGCGGTTGGGCGGTCGGCACCGCGGATCTAGACAAGGGGAGGTGAGTGCAGACGAGTGAGAGAAAGAGAGCGGGGACAAGTGGGCGAGGGGAGCAGGGGGTAGGAGCCCGAGGCATCAAGGGAGTGGAGGCCTTATCCTCTCGCGGCGATGCCAGCGAGGCGATCCGGTGCGGTCTCGGCCTTGTAGAGATGCGGTCGCGGGAACAGAGGGGACGGCCTGGGAGGGGGAGTTGGGCTGGCTGGTCTGGCCTGGTGGGCGCAGCCCGGGGGGGGCATCTCTTTTTTTCATTTTGCCATTTCTTTTTCTCTTTCCTTTTTAAAGAAAATGCTTTGCAATGTTTGAGCTGCCAAAAAGGATTCTGTAAAAGGTGGGACTTGGCCACATAATTACATTACACTAGTTGGCACTGCCACAAAAGATTGTGAGGCTTTTTGAAATAGTTTGCAACTTATATAATTTAAAAAGGCATTTAATCTATTTGTTTTAGCCACTATTTTAAATAGTTTAGTGCACTTAAACATTTTGCAAAAAGTTGGTTCACCACCAATATTAACAAGTGATTATTTGCCACACGATGAACATTTTTTGTTTTTATCTTTGAGTAATTTTGAATTTCACTCATAATTTGAAAATGAATTAAACTGGAATTTGAAAGAGATATGAGATTATGATGATCAAACACTTTCTTAGCAAAATGATTAGCTTAACCCTAGGGGTTGCGGTAGCATCATTACATAGAGGTGTTACAGCTCTCCTCCTCTAAAAGAAATTTGTCCAAAGAATTAAGAGGTAGAAGGGAAAAGATTGGGGTATTCAAAACGGAGGTTATCCTCGCGTTCCCAAGTGGCTTCATCTTTAGTATGATTCAACCATTGCACCTTGATGAACTTGGTAACCTTCTGGAGGGTTCGACGTTCAGCTTCTTCAAGAATGCAGATAGGATGCTCTTTGTAGGTGAGATCATCTCGAACTTCAATCAGTTCCAGATCCACTTCACATTCCTGGTCCTTGAAGTAACGACGAAGTTGCGACACGTGGAAGACATCATGGACATGAGAGAATTGAGGTGGCAACTCCAATTGATAAGCCACCAGTCCATGATGGTACAGAACACGGAAAGGACTAATGTAGCGTGGAGCTAGCTTGCCCTTGACTCCGAACCGATGAGTGCCTCTCAAAGGAGTGACATGCAGATAAGCTTCTTCACATGGTTGATAAGTTGAACGTAGTGTTTCTGGTCATAGTTGCTCTTCTGGCTGGGCTAGGCCGCCTTGAGATTATCCCAGACAATGCGAACCTACTCTTCAGCTTGTTGAATAGTGTCTGGACCAATGAGCATTCATTCCGCAGTTTGTGACCAATTCAGAGGGGTTCGACACTTATGTCCATATAGCACTTCAAAGGGTGCCATCTTCAAGCTCGCTTGATAGCTGTTGTGATAAGAGAACTCTGCATAAGGGACAGATTCTTCTCCGTTCATGCCGAAATTAATAACGCAAGACGAAAGTATGTCTTCAAGAATTTGATTGACTTGCTCGACTTCGCCTTGGGATTGGGGATGATAAGCAGTGCTCTAGGTAATATTAGTTCACATTGCCTCTTGGAAACGATCCTAGAACTTTGAGGTGAATAAACCGCCATGGTCTGAACTAATCTGCTTCGGAATGCCGTGAGTGACATAATTCTGGAGATATAAAAGTTGGCTAATTGACTAGCAGTGATTGTCTCCTTGACTGACAGAAAGTGAGCAGCCTTCGAGAATTGTTCGATGATGACAAAGATAGCATCTTTACCTTTCTGAGACTTGGGAAGGCCAATGACGAAGTCCATTTGGATCTTATCACATTTCCATTTAGGAACAGGGAGAGTTTGTAGAAGTCCAGCCGGTTTCTGATGTCCTGCCTTGACGCAACGGCAAATGTCACACTCTTTGATATATCGAGCAATGTCTTGGTTCATCTTGGACCACCAATACTTCTGACAGATGTCTAGATACATCTTGGTACTTTCCGAATGAATAGAGAGAGGGGTGGCATGTTCTTCTTAATTTCATCACCTTCTCACTTATAAGCTTGAACCGGGGTACTACAATGCGATCTTTGAAGTACAAACTTCCGTCTTCGCCAAGTGAGAAATCTTTGGATTTCTCTAAGGCAAGATCCTTTTCATCAGATCAACGTGAGTATCTTTGGCTTGCGCGGACTTAATAGCCTTCAGCAAAGTTGGTTACATGACAAGGTTATTTAGAGATCCCTGTGGAACCAGTTGAAGGTTAAGCTTGGAAAGTTCTTCATAAAGGCGGGGTTGAGCTTTATGAACCATGTGGCTATTGCAATAAGACCTACGGCTCAGGGCATCAGCCAGTAGATTAGCCTTGCCAGGGGTATAGCATACACCACAGTTGTAGTCAGCAATAGCTTCCATCCATCACTGCTGATGAAGGTTCAGATCTGGCTGAGTAAACAAGTACTTCAAACTCTGATGATTGGTGAGGATCTTGCAACGATTACCGAGAAGGTACTATCGTCATAGGTTTAGTGCATAGATAACCACAGCAAGCTCGAGGTCATGAACTGGGTAGTTCTCTTCATGAGGACACACTTGACGGGAGGCATAAGCAATCACCTTGCGCTCTTGCATTAGGAAACAACCTAGTCCTTGAATTGAAGCATCGCAATAGATGACAAAGTCCTTGCGAGAATCAGGGGAGCAAGAACTGGGGCAAAAGTTAGCTTGTCCTTGTAGGCTTGGAAACTTTCCTGGCATTTGTCTGTCCAATCGAACTTAACACCCTTATGAATCAGATTAGTCAGGGTCTTGGCGATCTTGGAGAAGTTCTCGACGAAACGGTGTTAATAGCCGGCGAGTCTGAGAAAGCTTCTGACTTGCGTGACAGTCTTTGGAGGGGTCCAATCAAGAATAGCCTGAACTCGCTTTGGGTTGATGGCAATACCATCCTTAGAGATGACATGCCCAAGGAATGTCACTTCGGGAAGCCATAATTTGCACTTGAAATACTTGGCATAAAGTTGATGCTCTCGAAGCTTTTCCAGAAAAAGGAGAGGATGTTCAACATGTTCTTTGTTGTTCTTGGAATAAACAAGGATATCATCCAGATAAACCACGACGAACTTGTCGAGGTAATCCATGAATATATAGTTCATTAGACGAGAGAATGTAGCTGGGGCATTGGTTAAGCCGAAAGACCTGATGGTGTTATCGTATGAACCATATCGAGTAACGAAGGCTGTCTTGGGAATACCCTCTTCACAAACACGGATCTAGTGGTAACCCAACCTCAAGTCGAGTTTAGAGAATATCAATGAACCAACCAGTAGACCATAAATATCGTTGATCCGAGGAAGGGGATATTTGTTCTGAATTGTACCTTGGTTGATAGGAAAATAGTCTTGGATCAAACAGTTCATTCTGTCCTTCTTCTTAGCGAAGAGAGAAGGTTCTCCCCAAGCAGAATAACTTGGACGAATGAAACCATTACGAAGAGATTTGTCGATTTCCTCCTTAAGTTCAAGGAGCTCATTAGGTGGCATCTTGTAGGGTCGTTTGGCGATAGGAATGGTGCCTGGTTTCAAGTCGATGATGAACTCGACAGCCCGAGTAGGAGGTATCCCTAGGAGTTCTTCTAGAAAGACATCTTGGAATTCACGAACGACTAGAATGTGTTCGATGCCCTCAAGAGGTGCTGCGTTCAACGCATTCAAGGCATAAATTCGTGCTTCAGCATTTGGAACAAGTCGATCATGATAGCTTACTATCTCATTAGAAGGATGTAGGAGGTGACCAGTTTTAGTTGAACAAACCATAGAAGTAGTATGTGATTTCAACCAATCCATTCCCAGAATGAGGTCAATACTAGAAGACATCGGGATAATGGGAGAGGCATGAAACTCTAATCCTTCAATCTCAATGACGATGTTGTGGCTACCTAGGGTGGTTTGATAGTAGCCTGCAGGGGTGTTTACCACTAATGGAATATTCATATCTTCGTATTTAATGCCATGCACAAATGCAAAATCTTCTGATATGAAAGAATGTGATGCTCATGTATCGAATAAAACAACAGCTGGTACTGAATTAACAAGGAGAGTACCCATCATAGTAGCAGGCTAGTCTTGAGCTTCATTCAGATTAATATTGTTAGCCTAACCACGACCACAAGGCCTGGCATTGTTGTTGTGGGGCTGATTGTTTCCACAACTAGCAGCAGGAAGAGCTAGTTGGTTGTGATTCTCAGGACAGTTGCTAGAACGGTGACCTAGAAGGCCACACTTGAAGCATAGGCCATCATTGGGACTGGGAGGAGGAGCTTGGGGTGGTATAGTTTGAAGAGGCTGCTTCGGTGGTGGTGGAGGCGGACGGGGTGCTGCATAGGACTGTCTTGGTGCAGGTGCCGTTGGACGGTACATGCTATGGGGGATCCATATCCAACGCTTTTGGACTGACGGGCCAGAAAATGAGCCAGCGTCACAGTTGCGCCTGAGAGATCCCTGATGTTCCTGAAGAACTGTCTCAACTTGGATAGCCTTGTTCACCAAGGTGGCGAAGTCGGCAAAGTCATTAATAACCAGTGCTAGCTTGATATCAGGATGAAGTCCGTCACGCAACTTTTCCTGTCTGTGAGCATCTGTAGAAATGTCTTCTTCGACATAGTGGGACAAGTCCAGGAATTCCTGCTGCTAAGCATCATCAGTCTTGTTGCCTTCGGTGAGGTTACAGAACTCATGCTTCTTCATGTCCATGATTCCCTGAGGAATGAAGCGGGCATAGAAAGCGGCTTGAAAATCCAACCAAGTGATGACCGTTCCAGCAGGTAGGGTATGCATGTGGTTGTCCCACCATTGAGCAGCGGGCCCTTCAGAAAGAATGATGCAAAGGGGACATAGCTAGCAGGGGCCACACTAGCAGACTCCATTTCATACGTGATGCCGCGGAACGAGTCATCAGCATCAAGGGGCTAAGTTGACAAGCGGTAAATATGTGGGTTGAGGCACATGAAATCCTGTAGAGTTATTGGGGCTGGATATTGATTCATGTTACGGCGAGGAAGCAGAGCCATCATTCCTTCCATGAACTAGCGATTCAACTCAAACTGCTACATCATTCTGACCATGAATTCGGGCGGTGCTGGAGCGTTGCCACCACGGCCACGACCAGCGGATCAAACCATCCTACTAACATGTAACAGGGGTAGTCCAGCATCGAGAATTTGTAAATACAAAGGATCATTCATGATGAAACATGCATAATGAAAGAGGTACGATCGATACCACATAGTAGTCAACACGACACTGTGTGTACTATTCAAAATACTATTTTAAGGAATAAATATGGCTTATCCAACATTGGGGTGAATGTGTTCACGGGATCCTATAGAGTTTGTAAATTCATTTAACCCGACTTGAAGAGAGATTCGAGGCCCAGAGTACAGACGAGGAGTAAAAGATCCTAATACCACCCAATGGCGATGTGAGCCCGTAAGACACACATTCATATTAGTAAAAGTTTTGTAGTGACTAGACTCGACTTCAGCCAAAGAGTTGGAAAGGGGGCTACCTACATGCAGTCGGCTCGGATACCAACTTGTGACGCCCCATATTCAATCATACACTAATCATACACGCAAATGCATATGATCAAGAACAGGGACTCACGGGAATATATCACAATACAACTCTAGACACAAATTAAAATAATACAAGCTTTATATTACAAGCCAGGGGCCTCGAGGGCTCGAATACATAAGCTCCAATACAATGATTCAGCGGAAGCAACATTATGTAAGTACAAACATAAGTTAAACAAGGTTGCGTTAAGAACGCTAGCACAAAAGCAACAATGATCGAAAAGGCAAGGCCTCCTGCCTGGGAGCCTCCTAACTACTCCTGGTCGTCGGTGGTCTCCATGTAGTAGTAAGCACCCTCGTGGTAGTAGTAGTCATCAGTGGTGTCGTCTGGCTATTGGGATCTGTCATCTAGTCGCAACAATCGGGTATAGGGGAATAAAGGGTAGCAAAGCAACCGTGAGTACTCATCCAAAGTACTCGCAAGACTTACATCAGAACTAAACTAATTATGCATCTGTATCAAAGGAATGGGTTGTATCTGTGGACTGAACTACAGAATGCTAGAAGAGAAGGGGAAAGCCTAGCCTATCGAAGACTAGCATCTTCAAGCAGCTCCAAGCATCTTGCAGCATTCAGAAGAGTATAGAAGAGCAGTTTATTTTTAGCAAACAAGTTGTAACATTAGCGCCTAGAGATCCTTTGTCGACTCCCTTCGAGAAAGCAATCCTGGAACCACATATCCATAACATGCTTCAGCATTCGGTATCCATTTCTAGTTATAACAATCCGGATACAACTCCGAGCTTCCATTACCATGGACCCAACTATTCGAATAGATCAATCTTTCCTGGAGGGATGCACAAACTTACCAAACACGCTCGATCAACTCCGGCCGAAAACACCATCAAGTTATGACCGGCCTCGGTCGATCAACACGATGTAATCCTACCTAGGCTCAATAGAGAGGTCACACGCCGGTCTGCATCTTAAATGCGAAGTGGTCATGGGCCAATCGTCCTTTGCAATCCCACGCGTTGCGAGGACGGCCGGGATCTGTCCTGGCTACCTCCTTATTAAAGGCAGGTGCTTACACAGACCACCCGGGCGCGTGCCGCTCAACTGTGGTGTCTGGTGCACTTTCGGGAGAAATGTATGACGCAGAGTGCCATACTTATTCTTGCATGGGGGTTAGTGTGAAAAAAGGCCAGCGGCCTACTAGGCTCAAATATCCAAACCGTTAGTGTCTTGGTAGTGCGCGATAACGATCAATGATCCATGATATGTGGTCCCGTCGCCCCGTCTCAAGGACTTGCGTCAAGGGCTAAGAATGCCAGTCTGTGCCGTGCTGAAAACTTGCGGGTATCCTCCAGATCAACCCGACTTCACATCACTCGTGGGTACCCTCGGGGCCGACCTAATGTCATCATGGTTCTGTGGTAAGTCAAAGTAACTGTGTGTCTGAAACAACAAGGGGGAAACCTGAGGATCACCCTTAATGGATTCCCATTCGATGTAACCGTCAAGGTGGACTTGGAGGAATCACCCTCGATGATCCACACTTGAGGGGTTGCACGATAGAGTCGTTATCAGGAGTGGTGAAGGAGGAATCACCCTTGATGGCCAAAACCAAATAGCTACACTACAGGGTTCGCATCAGAAGTGCTGATAAGGTATCACCCTCGGCAATCGATAATAACTCTGCATACTCATACAACTAAGAGGGTTGATGTGCGGTGTCGGGGCCTGGACATCGATCATGTTGATCGAGTCATCAAACATAAAGCGGGGCAACTAGGACAAGGTGGGGGTCACTGATGGATCTCTAACCAACCTATACTAAGAAGTTTAGAATAAGCAGGTCTGGTATGAAAGCAGGTAACAAAAACAGGCTATGCATCAAAGTAGGATCATACAAAAAGCAGTAGCAGTTCTAATGCAAGAACAAGAGAGAAGGGAATGGGCAATGTCAGAATGATCAAATGGGGGGTTTTCTTGCCTGGAAGCTCTATTGAAAAGGAAGACGGGTTGTCGGTGGCGTAATCGATCATAGGGGCAACATCCGTCTTGGGGTGTCACGGAGAGAAGACTGGGAAGAAATAGTAAATACAAGGAAAACAAATGCATCACTAAGCATTACATGACGATATGCAGCGCTATGGTTGAGCTAATACAGTACTACATGTTGCAGACAAAGATAGAAAACCTCCAGAGGGGTTTTCCCGACGTTAGGCTTTTTCAAGACAAAAAAAAGAGAGGGGACGGTTCCATGTTCAGTGTGCTAGGGGCATGTGACAGATGAACGGACCGCGTATTGGGATTCATTGAATTTTTCTGAGCAACATTCATATAGAAAACATTTTCATCCGAGCTACGGTTGAATTTCTATGAATTTCCAAAGTTTTAGCAATTTTCAGAAATTCCTGGAATTATTTTAACACACAGCCAAAGCTATCCCTAGCCACAAACTGGTTGGGCCAGTCAATTGTTGACTCAGCAGTTGACTGGTCAGAGGTCAAAAGTATAGTGTGGGTCCCGCATGTCATAGGCTCATGTTCATATAGAATTGTTTTAAATAGACTATTTAAGTCATGGGGCCACTTGTCATGGACACTGCTTTATTAAGTCAACAATTTGGAGATAATAAATAGGTGTTGGCCCACTTGTCATCTTCTAATAGACAAAACTAGCAAATCCTAATTAAACAAGGGCCACACCTGCTAGTGGGTAGCCGCTGCAGGGGCCAGGCATGGCGCGGCCAGCCAACAGGGGTTGTAGCGGGCGAGCTCAGCAGCGCATGTGCAGCAGCCGTGGTGCTAGGCGGTAGAAGCTAGCAGGAGCCGTGGCCGCCGTAGGCGAGGAAGGAGTAACGCCGGCACGCGCGGCAGCCGGCGGGGTCGGTGAGCAGGCGGCGCGGGCGCAAGGAGGGGCGGCTGGCGCTAGCGAGGCAGCAGGGGAGGCAAGTGCGGCGCTCGGCGATGGTAGCAGTAGATGTAGCGGACGACGGGCAAGGCGAGCGGCGACCGGGGCGGACACACGTGCAACACCGGGACACAGCGGCGCACGTGAGGCATGTTTGCAGCGTCGCATGAGGGCGGCGCTAGCGGCTACCGACAGCGAGCGGGAGCGGAGCCAGCGCGGGGGTGCGCCTGGTTGCGGCAAGGCGCTGGCAGGCAGAGCTCCAGGAAATGGATGGGACGCAGCCTAGCGCGGGCTGCAGCAGGGGCAAGGCTCGGGCGGACGTGGCCTGCAGAGGCAGTAGGTAGCAGCTACATCAGAGAGCAAGCGCGCGCGCATCGGTGTGGCCACAACAGAACTTGGGGACGGCGGTCGTGACTACGGCGAGGACGGAGAATGGAAAAAGATGGAGAAGACTTTCGGGGAGGCGGAGGAGGATCGAAACCTCACCAACGCCCGGGGAGGGCTTGCTGGAGCGAACGACGGTGACCAGATCGGCGTCCAAAGGAAGAAGTGGTTGGGGTGGTGCGACGGGACTGTCCCGGCTCGCGTGGCTTGTCGGGGGCATCGAGGAGGTCGAGGCGGAGCCCCTGGAGTGGTCGTGTAATGCCACGGACGCACCCGCCGGTGGTCGTTACTCCTGTCGGGATCTAGACTAGCCCCACAGATCAATACTAGTCTTTTCTGCGCACTTTGTCCTCACTTGTGCGCACCAGGGAGCAACTTCCCGATCGGTCACCCATCCTGAAATTACTCCAAGCTGAGCACGCTTAACTTTGGAGTTCTGTCCGAATGGGCTGCCGGAAAAGAAGGAATTCCTTATTGATATGAGTAGTCTATCATCTGTATTAAGCCAGGCTATCACATACACCCCCACTCAGAGGAACCGACGTCCTCGTCGGGCCACAGGAACGTTCCCTCTTGGCACATACGTCTGTGCTTCCAGTTCGGCACATGTGCCATGCCGTGTGCCACGACGGGTCACAAAAGTCATGCACAACATGACCATGCACCTGTCCGCAAACATCCGTGTAACCGTGAGGGTCGGCTCTGATACCAACTTGTAACGCCCTGGACACACCCGTCGGTGGTCATTACTCCTGGCGGGATCTAGACTGGCCCCACAGATCAATACTAGTCTTTTCTGCTCACTTTGTCCTCACTCGTGCTCACCCGGGAGCAACTTCCCGATCGGTCACCCATCCTGAAATTACTCCAAGCTGAGCACGCTTAACTTTGGAGTTCTGTTCGAATTGGCTTCCGGAAAAGAAAGAATTCCTTATTGATATGAGTAGTCTATCATCCGTATTAAGCCAGGCTATCACAGGTCGTAGGTGAAGGGGACGACGGAGAGCGCTTAGACGGCCACAGCCATGGCGGCAGTGTGGTTGGCACCGCGGAACTGGAGAAGGGGAGGTGAGCACAGAAGAGAGAGAAAGAGAGAGAGAGAGAGAGAGAGAGAGAGAGAGAGAGAGAGAGTGAGTGAGTGAGAGAGAGAGAGCGGGTACAAGTGGGCGAGTAGGTGAGTGGAGCAGGGGGTAGGTGTCGGTGTCAAAACCGGCCGATCTCGGGTAAGGGGTCCCGAACTGTGCGTCTGAGGATCGAAGGTAACAAGGGACACGGGGAACTCGATATTTATCCAGGTTCGGGCCCTCTTACTGGAGGTAAAATCCTACGTCCTGCTTGATTGTATTTGATGAGTATATGGGTTACAATAGTCGATCTACCTTGAGATCGTGATGGCTAAACGCTAGATGTCTAGCCTATATGAATTCTGATGAACCCTACGGAATAAACCCTCTAGTTTATATATACACCAGAGGAGTACAAAGCCGGTTTTATAAGGGAAGGAAACAGTACATCCGGACTCCAATCTTGCCGTCCACGCATCCATGAGTCCTACCCGAACACGGGGAATGATCTTCTGGTTTATCTTCACTGCCCATCAGCCCGGCCCATATCTAGTGGGCCGGACACCTGAGGACCCCCGAATGCAGGTCTCGCTCAGTAGCCCCTGAACTTGCCTTCATTGACGACGTAGTATCCGGCTTACATCTTCAGCTTTGCAAGGTGGGTTCTTCATTATACTTCGGATGGATTGCAATACAGTTTTGACCTCTGTGTTCTGCCTTTATGACTCCTTCCTGCTGTCGGCTCAATTTCCACGCGTCGAGCGAATGCGAATGGTCCACCATTTTTTATTAAAAAGAAAACACCCAACCTCGCACGGATGGCGTCTATATAAAGAGATCGAATCCTCAATGTACCATCCAAATCGAGCAGTGGAAACACCAAGATCAGCCACAAAACGCCTCCAAATATGGCCAGCGCCCCAGGCTCTTCCTCGCGTCCCCATGGCAATCAAGAGGGCGACTGGCAAAGCTGCTCAGTGCCTTATCTTCAACTGAGTCGACTCCAGACACAGGGCTATCTTCCCCTCGCAGATCTAGTCTCCGTTCGAGCGGGATTGGCCTCCATCAGCAATGACATAATGGCTGAAAATTTCCCCAACCCCAATAAGGAGGAGAGGGTGTGCTTCGTCCCATTTCTGTTACGGGGCTTGGGCTTTCCAATCCATCCCTTAGGGGCCTATTGGAATTTTATGGCATTAAACTACACAACCTTACCCTAGGTTCGATTCTGCACATCTCAGGTTTTGTTGCTCTCTGCGAACTGTTCTTAGGCATCGAGGCCCATTTCAAACTATGGAGGAAGTTCTTTTGCCTCATTCGCCGCCATCGAGGAGGCTCTATATTTGAAGTGGGAGGTGCCGACGTATGGCGTATAGCTGGATCCGGATACCTCGTACGAACTCCCAAAGAGTTATACCCACAGTGGTCTTCGGAATGGTTCTATATGGATGACGTCCCACTGCCGGACCCAGTTCGACGTGGCCTTCCTGAATTTCCCCGCGCCTACTTCTATGACAAAAAATCATGACAGGAAATGGTGGGCGCCTACTTCTATGACAAAAAATCATGACAGAAAATGGGCTTTTTGTCCTGGCCGGGCCAGAAACGCAGCTGCATGACATTCTTTGGGCCGTCCATGACGGAGAAAACCATGGTAGAAGTGAGGGTGAGGAAAATATTGAGGGAGTTCCCGGTTGCGGTGGGTAGTCGAGGGCCGAGGGATGCGCGTTTCTCTCGTACAGATGCACGTGTGTGTGAGGCATTGCACTCTAACTGAACCCGAGTGAGGTGTTGGGCTCTAACTAAACCCGAGCGATTGCACTGCAGGCTACGCGTTACTGAACCTGAGCGATCGATCGATCCCTTGCTGTTAACTGAACCCGAGTGATTCCTTCACTACTGCTGCTAACTGAAGCTGATCGAACACTGCTGCCTCGTTCCCTTGATGAATAGTGAGCGTTGTTGGGGGGTTTGGATGAATAGTTCCCGGTGGGGGTTGGATGAACAGGACCCCGTGGTAGTCGAGGCCGTTACCGCTGGATGAACAGTACCCCGATCGATCGACCTGGTGGATGAACAGGACCCCGATGGATGGCTGGATGAACATGACCCCGTGGAGGGCTGGTTGAACAGTAGCCGGTGGATGGCTGGTTGAACAGTAGCTGGTGGAGGGCTGGAGGAACAGTAGCCCGTGTAGGGGTGGTTGAATAGGACCCCCGTGGAGAGGGCTGGTTGAACAGTAGCCGGTGTTGGAGCGCATGGTGGAGGCTGGATGAACAGGAGCCTGTGGATGAACAGTTGCAGGTGGAGGCTGGAGGAGGTCGACGGTGGATGCACAGTAGCCCGCGGAGGCAATCGACGGTGGCGATGAACAACATCCCATGGAGTCCCGTTTTGTGGTACGCCACACCCTCCCGATGAACAGGACCCCCATTTCGACCGTAGCGCTCCAACACAAGTCCGTTTCCTCCGTTTTGCGGTATGCCACACCCCTCCCGATCAACAGGACCCCGTTTCGACCATAGGAGGTCCGTTTCCTCCGATTTATGGTATGGCAGACCCCTCCCAATGAACAGGATGCCATTTCCACCATGGACGGTCGAACACAAGGTCGCTTCCTCCGTTCTGCGGTACGCCAGGCCTCGTTTCCATCGCCTGTTCCGTCCTAGCCGGTTGGCTCCCGATGAACAGCATGCGTTCCGTTGCCTCCCGATAAACACGACACATTCTGTTGCCTCCCCATGAACAAGATGACGACGCAGTTTCTTTGTTCCGACCTAGCCATGTACATGAGCCCTGGCCATACGTATGCACGAGTAGGCGTTCGAGAACCCGCCCGTATGTACGTACGTGGCCGTATTTACTTTCTTGCGACATGGCCGCCGTACGTACGTGTACATGCTACGTGTGCGCCTCTACTACCACACGTGTGCGCCTCTACTACCAAACGTGCGCGCCTCTACATCGACCAGCATGTACTCACACGTTCCCGACCAGAATGAGATCGCTACGTACGCTTCGACCAGGTGGGTCTCGATTGTCAGGCACTTCCTTGCATGCGAAGATGTAGCTGCTGGGTCCCAGCAGTCAGGGGGGAATGTTTTTTTCGTGAAATACGGTGGCCCATCCGGTGAGTCCCTGCTATTAGGTGGAGGAATCATTATTTTCCGTGAAATAAGGAGGCACTTCCTTGCTGCGGTCGTGGACCCAGCTGTCAGCCTCTCCACGTACAGTACTCTTCAGATGGAAGTCGTTCCTTGACCACGTTGACCATGCCACGATGAGAGCACCAGGGCGGTGGACGACGGCAAGCGCTAGGAAGGGGACGACGCGGAGCCGGGGAAGAAGCGGCAGTGGATGCCCATGCGGAGAGGAGTACGAGGGTTCACTGGTTCAGCTTCGGTGTGAGGCTGCCGTCGCCGCAGAATAACAGGGGGTGTAGGTGAGTGGAGGGATGGCCTGGCCAGCGGTGGGAGTAGTAGGGGGCGGTGAGGCCTCCGCGGCGGCACAGCCGACCACGGGAAGCAGGTCTGGCGGCACGACCGGCGCTGCTTTGGGCGGCTAGAGCGAGAAGACTAGAGGTTGAAGAAGCTCTACGGCCATTAGATGGACATTGTACGGTCACTGGACTAGAATCCTTCATATTGACTAAGTTGACAAAGCCCTTCGTCCCCGTCAACTTTGTAGGCCCAAGTAAGCCTCCCACTATGCTGGGTCCCAGTTAGCAGGGGGAGTATTCATTTTTTTGTGCGTAATAAAGAGGCACTTCCTTGCGTGCGAAGATATAGCTGGTGGGTCTGAGCTGTCAACGGGGGAAACATTTTTTTGTGAAATACAAAGCCCTTCCGGTGGGCCCAGATGTCAGGTGGAGGAATCATTATTTTGCGCGTAATAAGGAGGCATTTCCTTGTTTGCGGCCGTGGACCCAACTGTCGGCCTCTCCATGTATAGTCCACTTCAGATGGATGTCGTTCATTGACCACATTAACCACCGCGTCCACGCTGCGCCGATAGCACTAGGGCGGTGGATGATGGGGAGGCCTAGGAAGGGAACGACACAGAGCCGGGGAAGACTCGGCAGTGGTTGCCCACGCGGTGGGGAGTACGAGGGTTTACTGGTCCGACTGCCATCGCCAGAAAATAACAGGAGGTGCGGGTGAGTAGAGGAATGGCCTGGCCAGCAATGGAGTAGGGTGGGGCAGTGCGGCCTGTGCGGCAGCATAGCGGGCCATGAGAGGGTAGAGCAAGAAGTCCCACCGGCGCTGGTTTGGGGGGCTAGAGCAAGAAGATCAGATATTGAAGAAGTGGCACGGCCGTTGGATTAACATCGAATGGTCAATGCTGAACGAATCGTTTGTGGACTAAGTTGACCAAGCCTTTCATACACGTCAACCTAGTAGACCCACAAATCAGCCTCCAAATCTATCCCAAACAGCATACAGCCCAAAATTTCTAGCCAGATTCAAATTAATTTAAAAACTAAACATACCTTAATTTAAATCCAATGAAATTTTACCTGCACTAAAACAATGAAATTTAAACTATCAAAATCCGAAAGAAAAAAGTATTTTGGAACTAATTGCCTGTTTGCTGCATTTTTTCATTTTACAGCCCATTTATTATTACTTATAGCCCATTTTCTGGGCAAAATGCATCCCTCCTTGTCTTGAAAGATTTCCGGCCCACCAGGGCGTAGAAAAGTAAGTAGGCCTACGTTGGTTATTCTGCAAAAAACAAAATAGCTGGGCTAGCCAATTTCAGAAAGGAAAAAACAAAATGGGCTCGTCCTGTGCTAAACATATGAAATGAAAAGCCTGGGCTAGACGGGCCACAGCTCCTGCACAACCCAGTTCCCTTCTCCGTCCCGAAAAAAATTATTGTGTGCGCTGCTGGGTCCCTACTGTCGTCCTCACCATGCACAGTCATATCCTTATTCCTCTCGGTTGTTGACCGTGTTGACAACACCGGAGGGCAGCGCCGCGGCGAGCAAACCAAGGCGGAGGACGATGGTGAGGCCTCAGATGGGAACGAACAGGAGCCAGGGAAGATGCGTAGAGTTTGAGGATGCGATGTGGCCATGATGCGTGTGCGGCAGCACAGCCAGCCATGGGAGGCGGGAGCAGGCGTCCCGCCGGCGCTGGTTTGGCTTTGGCGGCTGGAGGAAGAAGAGACAGAAGAAACACGACAGACGTTGAATGTCAATCCAATAGTCCAGGTTGGCACAATCGTTTGTTGAATAAGCCGACACCAAGTATCATACTTTTTATATATAGGAAGAAAAGAAAAACTAGGCTCGTTCGCCTGGTAACATTCCCGAAACTGCGACCGTTCGATCTTGCATCGCAACTAAAACTGCGAGGAAAATGCGTTCGTCTGCCGTCCTCCTCCCAGGGAACGTTCGCCACATAAGTGACTAGCACCCTTGGTATTCAACCGAGAGGCCTTGGGTTCGAGTGCCAGGAACTCTCAATTTTGTCCTCCTTCCTTCCTCACAAAAAAAGAAAGAAAATCAAAGACCTGAGAAGGTGTACAAAGCAAACTACTATACCAGTAAAGAGACGTTGCTGAGTTTTATAAAAAAGAGAGACACGCTCATGTAGCTGGTTCGAATTCAAACCTAGACTATGACTATATATGGTGCTATGCTACTCTGCAAGTAATGAAACTGACATATCTAACGTTCGCTTCTCCTCTTCTCTACTTACTCCGCCTAGCATCAGAAGCTCTGGCCACAAGAACCATGTCCGTTGGCTACTTGTCCACCTGCTCACCGCAACTCGCTGCCGTTGGTCTGGTGCCACTGCTGCAAATCATGTAGAGTCATCCATTGCGTCTCAACCACAATCCTCAACCCTGGCCGAGTCATCTACAAATGCCCGAATCATGGGGTAATAATATGTTTAAGTGTTGTTCTGCTGCTTTCAGTTGCTGATTTTTTAATAGTTTGGTTGATGATCTTCCAATTTGATTCGTGTAGAAAAGGGAAGATTCGTGTGACTTGTATTTCTGGGAAGTTGCTGATGTGGGGGAATGCAACTATGCTGATTATTTGGTTAGCCGAGGAATCCCAATACCAGCAGGTTGGGGTGTTGGACAAGTAACTGAAGGAACGACAGAAGAGGAAGATGCAGAGTAGAAGGTTAAAGATGCAGTTCCTCTGATCATGGCCAGCAACAGCTGCTGACCGGCCTTGACAGCAATGAGGAGATGAAAGAGCTTGTGAAGATAATGGGCAAAATCGATGTGCTCTATAGGATCATTGTCTTTTTATTTGCAGTGTATGCAGCACTCGTGATGTATTCAGTGGCTATGACATGAGCACTTTGCTGAAACTAGTAATGAATGAAACCTGTAGTAGTCTGGCCGTAGTGTTGTGAACATATAATGATTTCTATTAACGAAATCGGGGGGTATACCCTTTTGCTCATAAATAAATAAATAGTAGAGGCCGTTTTTGTAATAAATAAATAAATTAGCAGAGACCCTGTCGGGTCAGCTTTGTTCCCATTCGAAGACGTCGAGCAAATTGCAGTGCAACAACAAACTATGTCATCAAATTCAAGTTTCACAAGCAAATAAGAGTACAACTAAACAACAAGGTCATCATGTTTTACTCGTCATACAATCACCAAACACAAATCAACATACATAACACGTTATGTTCTCACAGCAAAATACTAAACAACATGTTCATCTAGTTTCAGTTGTCATAGCAAGCATAATTTCACATAGTAGATAAAAAAATGTCTTCTGACAGGAAAATACGACAAAAGCAATCTAATCATCATCCGCAACAGCAGCGTCAACATCTTCGCCATGTGTATCAGTCTGAATCGTAACTCCCCAGAGTGTCATCTTCTTCTTCATCCTCAATGTCCTCGAATGTTGGCTTCTTCTTGATAAACTCTTGTATGTCCACAACACAATAGGCAATCTTTTTGCCAGCGTCCTTGACATGATGGTTCTCAAAGATATTAGGAACATCAGTGGAATCTTGTACATCAGGAGCAATGTAAGCATTATCTTGTTGTGTGACTTCATTAAAAAAATTCCTCTGCTCAAACCTTTGCAATACTCTGCAGTCATCGCTACGAGAAAATGTGTCTTCCAAGAAAAATATCTGTGTTGCTTGATTTGCCAAAATAAAAGGCTCGTTGGTCTGGTACGCCGCCTTGACATTGATGGATTTGAAATAATCATGAGCTCTAGGTTTTGCGATCCTGGAAAATAGGTTATACCAACGAAGCACAATAGAACCACACACTGATGATCCTCAAAACTGGAGATATACTGCAACTGAACAATGTCTGTTATGTGAGCATACATTTCAGTTGTCTCTCTGCCGTACGTATCCGTGCTCATGAAGGCACTGTTTTGTGTCTTCCTGCCTTCATCGCGTGCAATGGTGTTGTAGTGCACATCTCCAACAACGCAAGATTCATAAAGTCTTACCCGAGTATCAGGACCCATTGCTAGTGCGTAAAGGGCATCATCAACTACCTGCCCATCCCCCCGCATATTCTTAACCATTGTTGAGGAAATCGTTAACTGGTAGCTACTCGTTTGGCTAGCGAGTAGGGGATTAATAAGCTAATCAGCAAGTTAATCGGCCATTTAATCAATTAATCGGACGATTTTGTGGTTTATAGTCTACTCGGTGACCCTACGAGTAGGGATTAATCTGCAAGGTAACTGGTTAATCGAATGAATTCTTGAACAGGGTTCTTAACCTAAGTTTAGAAAATAGACAAGCTGATCATCTTATGTACTCAATCTATTAAAAAACTGACAGTGCAATTCAATAGCTTACATGGCTCTTGAACCATTTCGCAAATCCTGCCATAACCAGTTTGTCCATGTTTCTTGGATTTTGCGGCAGCAACCCGTTTTTGTAGATGCTGCACAACATAGTGATCATGTCAAACATCTAAATATATAAGAATGTGCTGCAAGTTTAGTAGATTACGATGTATAAGCTATAGTACTTAGCACTTACTTGATATAAGGTAGTATCTCAGGACAGTTATTCACACATACCAAACCATTTTGTCCAAATCTTTAGGTTTGTCCTCTTGTCCACTCTTCCCTGTAACTCGAATAGAATAACCGAAAACATTGATCCCGGGATTGTCTTCACCCACCTCTTTGCTAAGCTGATTAGTTGTTTCAATGTATTTTGAGAAGAATGTCAACACTTCTGTAGCAATGTAGGCCTCTTCAATGGAATCCTAAGGTCTAGCTCTATTCCTGACATAGCCCTTGAAAGTGCCTAGCCGCCTTTCAATAGGGACATCCAGCCAAGCTATACTAGACCTCTAAGTAGTGCCTCATGAGGTAGATGGATTGCCAAATGCACCATCACATCAAAGAAGGCTGGAGGATATATCTTCTCAAGGTCGCATAGGATAGTTGGTATCTTGTCTCTAAGACGCTCCAAAGCATCTATCCTGATATTTCTACTGTAGAGTTCCCTGAAGAATTGTCCCAACTCTGCAACTGCTCTGTATAAGTTAGGGCGGCCCAATCCTCTCAGGATAACAGGTAATACCCTTTGAAGTAGGATGTGGCAGTCATGAGTTTTCAATCCTTGTACCTTGTTTCCATATGCACTGACTCTCCTTTCAGGGTTGGAAGCAAATCCATGTGGGAATCTCACACGTGACAGGACATCGTACAATTCTTTACTTTTTGAATTGTCCAAGACATACACATCTGGTGCCATATCCCGTGGTTTACCTTCATCTTGCACCTGCAAATCCTTTCTGATACCCAGATGTGTCAAATCAATCCTAGATTTTAAGGTATCTTTCGTCTTGCCTTCAATATTAAGAAGTGTGCCGACAATACCGTCACATATATTTTTCTCGATGTGCATCACATCAAGATTATGCCGCAGATCCATATCTTTCCAATACTCCATGTCCCACAAAGTGCATCACATCAAGATTATGCCGCAGATCCAAATCTTTCAAATACTCCATATCTCTTCTGCCTTGCCACGCTTCCTTTTCCCGCTACCATTACCAGGATGGTTTCCTGGTGTAATATGCCTGACCTTCTCTAATTACACTTGCAACTCATCTGCGGTGAGCCTCTTTGGCGCATCACGGTTTTCATGCTTTGCATTGAACACATGTCTTCGGTATTTTGTAGGACGCGGCTTGTCCTTGGCAAGGAAACGACAGTGTCCAATGTAATAGATCTTGCTAAGTATTGCGTATGACAACGGATTCCTGTCACAGCGAACACATGCATTTGCCCTGACATAGTGCCAAAGCCAGATAATCATGGATGCACCAAATTATAACAGCACACAAAAAGAAATGAGCTGGTGGGCTGCTATATAGGTCTTGAGTGAGAACACCCTTCCATAGATGTTGAAGTTCCTCCACAAGAGGCTCCATGAATAAATCAAAATCCTTTCCAGGACTTTTTGGACCTGGGATGAGCAAGCCCATCATGTAGTTTGATTCTTTGGTGCAGACATTTGGAGGCATGTTGTATGGGATAACAAGCACTGGCGACGTGCTATATGTGGCGCTCTGGTGGCCCTATGGGTTAAATCCATCTTAAACTAAGCCAAGTCTAATGTTTCTCGGGTCAGCAGCAAACTTTTTCTATTTCTGATTGAAGCTTTGCCACTCACTACCATGAGATGGATGGATCATTACATTCTGATCTGTGTACTCCTGGTTCCTAGAATGCCACAGTACATCCTCTCTTATTTCAGCATCATGAAAAAACTTCTGCAATCTTGGTGTAATTGGAAAATGTCTCAGAACATTATGAGGAATCCTCTTCACAGCATCGCCATCTTTCCATCTTGATGATTTGCATTTCGGGCATTCACTTAAGTTGGAATAATCCTTCTGGAACATAACACAATTATTCTTACAAAATGGATCATATCATATCCAATTCCAACGGCACAAAGGAAATTCTTCATTTTACTATAGGTGTGTGGCAGCTCAGAGGCATCTTGGAAAGATTTTCGGAAACCATCCAACATCGCATCGAATGATTTGTTGGTCATCCGCTCGGATGTATTCACCTGAAGAAAGGTGACCATAGCTGAGAATACTGACAGCTTATTTCCTCGGGTGACAGCCACGTTGCATTGTTCCAACATGCGGGCCCACCGTTTTTCTTCTGCAGGTGAAAGTTCACGAAATGCATGAGCATTTTGTAGCATTGTTTCAATGTTGGTTAAACTCACTAGCTCCGCCACCACCACCTCCTCCTCCTCTTCCACCTGAGCATCAGGCAGATCAAGATGGTGATCTGCTGCTTCCATGTAGTCAGTAACATTGACGTTCACAGCTTCACCATGATGAACCCACCTAGTATATGTGACCGACATCCCATACAAGTGTAGATGATTTTGCACAGTTGACGGGGTCTTGTAACTGAATTCATACAACTGCTACACGAGCAGAGCACATCTGATTTCGGACCACCGTACCGAGCTCTGATAAAGTTCATGAAGTTTTCAACCCCCTCAACATAAGCAGCGGAGAATCTTTGAGCAGAAGTTATCCAAGTCCTGTCCATCTGTTAGACATACAAATTGGTTCTTCTACTATATATTACAGGAAAAACATATATGCTTTTTTATGAAGTCCAGAAAAAAATAACTAGGTCGATGTCTAAAGCTATGGCAAGATATTTGGACGAGCAGATCTAAAGCTATGGCAAGATATATGTAAAGCTAATTCAACAAACATATTTTAGTGCTAAATTATGGCAGGCTGTTTCAGCAGTCAATGAGGCCGAGCACACAGACATCGAACTATCGAAGGACATCGCAGCAACAAAGATCAAGTATAAAACGGTGTACAACTATTTCACCTAACAAATTGGCTACTAGACCATGACAATCTACGTCACAATTAATATATGGCAGGATATTTTAGCAACTAATTGGGCTAGGCATGACATCTCGGCTAAGGAGATTGAGTTGAGAACAGGGCAAGGAAGCTTCTTAAGCAGAGCATATTGACTTTAAACTACTTCGGTAAACAGTGAGATTAACAGCGTCTATCAGCTAACATTCAGCGCTACACTGCTACCTCTTGAGCACTTGCGTTGGTTTTCCCTTGAAGAGGAAATGGTGGTGTAGCAAAGTAGCATAAGTATTTCCCTCAGTTTTTGAAAACCAAGGTATCAATCCAGTAGGAGGCTACGCGTCAGTCCCTCGCACCTAAACAAAACAAATAAATCCTCGCAACCAATGTGATAAGGGGTTGTCAATCCCTACACGGTCATTTATGAGAGTGAGATCTGATAGATATGATAAGATAATATTTTTGGTATTTTTATGATAAAGATTCGAAGTAAAATAAAAACAAAGTAAAAAGAAAAGTATTGGAAGATTAATATGATGAAGATAGACCCGGGGGCCATAGGTTTCACTAGTGGCTTCTCTCAAGAGCATAAGTATTTTACGGTGGGTGAACAAATTACTGTTTAGCAATTGATAGAATTGAGCATAGTTATGAGAATATCTAGGTATCATCATTTATATAGGCATCACGTCCGAGACAAGTAGACCGACTCCTGCCTGCATCTACTACTATTACTCCACACATCGACCGCTATCCAGCATGCATCTAGAGTATTAAGTTCATAAGAACATAGTAACGCCTTAAGCAAGATGACATGATGTAGAGGGATAAACTCATGCAATATGATGAAAACCCCATCTTGTTATCCTCGATGGAAAAAATACAATACGTGCCTTGCTGCCCCTACCGTCACTGGAAAGGACACCGCAAGATTGAACCCAAAGCTAAGCACTTCTCCCATTGCAAGAAAGATCAATCTAGTAGGCCAAACCAAACCGATAATTTGAAGAGACTTGAAAAGGTAACCAATCATACATAAAAGAATTCAGAGAAGATTAAAATATTGTTCATAGATAAACTTGATCATAAACCGACAATTCATCGGTCTCAACCAACACACCGCAAAAGAAGATTACACCAAATAGATATCCACAAGAGAGGGGGAGAACTTTGTATTGAGATCCAAAAAGAGAGAAGAAGCCATCTAGCTAATAACTATGGACCCGAAGGTCTGAGGTAAACTGCTCACACTTCATCAGAGAGGCTATGGTGTTGATGTAGAAGCCCTCCGTGATCGATGCCCCCTCCGGTGGAGCTCCGGAACAGGCCCCAAGATGGGATCTCGTGGATACAGATAGTTACGGCGGTGGAATTAGGGTTTTGGCTCCGTATCTGATCGTTTGGGGGTACATAGGTATATATAGGTGGAGGAAGTACGTCGGTGGAGCAATAGGGGGCCCACGAGGGTGGAGGGCATGCCTCGGGGGGGGGGGGGTAGGCGCGCCCCCGACCTCGTGGCCTCCCTGTTGTTGCTTGACGTAGGGTCCAAGTATCCTGGATCTTGTTCGTTCCAAAAATCACGTTCCCGAAGGTTTCATTCCGTTTGGACTCCGTTTGATATTCCTTTTCTTGGAAACCCTAAAATAGGCAAAAACAACAATTCTGGGCTGGGCCTCCGGTTAGTAGGTTAGTCCCAAAAATAATATAAAAGTGTATAATATAGCCTAAAAATGTCCAAAACAGAAGATAATATAGCATGGAGCAATCAAAAATTATAGATATGTTGGAGACGTATCAAGCATCCCCAAGCTTAATTCCTGCTCGTCCTCGAGTAGGTAAATGATAAAAACAAAATTTTTGATGTGGAATGCTACTTGGCATAACTTTAATGTTTCTTAATTGTGGTATAAATATTCAGATCCAAAATATTCAAGACAACAGTTTACTATTGACATAGAAATAATAATACTTCAAGCATACTAACTAAGCAATTATGTCTTCTCAAAATAACATGGCCAAAGAAAGTTATCCCTACAAAAGCATATAGTCCGGCTATGCTCTATCTTCACCACACAAAGTATTTAAATCATGCACAACCCCGATGACAAGCCAAGCAATTGTTTCATACTTTTGGTGTTCTCAAACTTTTCAATCTTCACGCAATACATGAGCGCGAGCCATGGACATAGCACTTTAGGTGGAATAGAATGGTGGTTGTGGAGAAGACAAAAAGGGAGAAGATAGTGTCACATCAACTAGGCATATCAACGGGCTATGGAGATGCCCATCAATAGATATCAATGTGAGTGAGTAGGGATTGCCATGCAACGGATGCACCAGAGCTATAAGTATATGAAAGCTCAAAAAGAAACTAAGTGGGTGTGCATCCAACTTGCTTGTTCACGAAGACCTAGGGCATTTTGAGGAAGCCCATCATCGGAATATGCAAGCCAAGTTCTATAACGAAAAATTCCCACTAGTATATGAAAGTGATAACAAATGAGACTCTCTACTATGAAGATCATGGTGCTACTTTGAAGCACAAGTGTGGTAAAAGGTAGTAGCATTGTCCCTTCTCTCTTTTTCTCTCATTTTTTTATTTGGGCCTTTTCTCTTTTTCTTATGTCCTCTTTTTTTGTACGTAGTCTCATCCCGACTTGTGGGGGAATCATTGTCTCCATCATCTTTTCCTCACTGGGACAATGCTCTAATAATGATTATCATCACACTTTTATTTTCTTACAACTCAAGAATTACAACTCGATACTTAGAGCAAGATATCACTCTATATGAATGCCACCGGCGGGGTACCGGGATATGCAATGAATCAAGAGAGACATGTATGAAAGAATTATGAACGGTGGCTTTGCCACAAATACAATGTCAACTACATGATCATGCAAAGCAATATGAAAATGATGGAGCGTGTCATAGTAAACGGAACAGTGGAAAGTTGCATGGCAATATATCTCGGAATGGCTATGGAAATGCCATGATAGGTAGGTATGGTGGCTGTTTAGAGGAAGTTATATGGTGGGTGTATGATACCGGCGAAAGGTGCGCGGTATTAGAGAGGCTAGCAATGGTGGAAGGGTGATAGTGCGTATGATCAATGGACTCAACATTAGTAATAAAGAGCTCATATATACTTATAGCAAAAATCTACAAGTTATCAAAGCAAAGTATTACGTGCATGCTCCTAGGGGGATAGATTGGTAGGAAAATACCATCGCTCGTCCCGGCCGCCACTCATAAGGAAGACAATCAATAAATAAATCATGCTCCGACTTCATCACGTAACGGTTCACCATACATGCATGCTACGGGAATCACAAACTTTAACACAACTATTTCTCAAATTCACAACTACTCAACTAGCACAACTTTAATATCATCATCTCCATATCTCAAAACAATTATCAAGTATCAAACTTCTCTTAGTATTCAACACACTCATAAGAGAATTTTATTATTAATCTTGTATACCTAGCATATTAGGATTATTTAAGCAAATTACCATGCTATTTAAGACTCTCAAAATAATATAAGTGAAGCATGAGAGATCAATAGTTTCTATAAAACAAATCCACCACCGTGCTCTAAAAATATATAAGTGACTACTAGAGCAAAACTATATAACTCAAAAGATATAAGTGAAGCACATAGAGTATTCTAATAATTTATGAATCACGTGTGTCTCTCTAAAAAGGTGTGTACAGAAAAGATGATTGTGGTAAACTAACAAATAAAGACTCAAATCATACAAGATGCTCCAAGCAAAACACATATCATGTGGTGAATAGAAATATAGCTCCAAGTAAAGTTACCGATGGAAGTAGACGAAAGAGGGGATGCCTTCCGGGGCATCCCCAAGATTTGGCTTTTAGGTGTCCTTAGATTATCTTGGGGGGTTCCATGGTCATCCCCAAGCTTAGGCTCTTGGCACTCCTTGTTCCATAATCCATCAAATCTTTACCCAAAACTTTAAAACTTCACAACAGAAAACTTAAAGTAGAAAATCTCGTGAGCTCCGTTAGCGAAAGAAAACAAAAGACCACTTCAAGGTATTGTAATTAAGTCATTCTTTATTTATATTGGTGTTAAAACTACTGTATTCCAACTTCTCTATGGTTTATAAACTACTTTACTAGCCATAGATTCGTCAAAATAAGCAAACAACACATGAAAAACAGAATCTGTCAAAAACAGAACAGTCTGTAGTATTCTGTAGCTAGCTCAAGATCTGGAACCCCAAAAATTATAATATAAATTTATGGACGTGAGTAATTTATCTATTAATCATCTTCAAAAAGAATTAACTAAATAGAACTTTCGAAATAAAAATGGCAGCAGTTCTCGTGAGTGCTAAAGTTTTCGTTTTTTACAGCAAGATTAACAAGACTTTCCCCAAGTCTTCCCAACGGTTCTACTTGGCACAAACACTAATTAAACACAACCAAAGCAGAGGATAGATAAATTATTTCTTTAATAACAGCAATGAAAATATTGGGTTGTCTCCCAACAAGCTCTTTTCTTTAAAGCCTTATAGCTAGGCATAATATTTCAATGATGCTCACATGAAAGACAAGAATTGAAGCACAAACAGAGCATCATAAAACATGTGACAAACACATCTAAGTCTAACATACTTCCTATGCATGGGCATCTTATAGGAAAAAAATTATCAAGGAAAGGAAAAACTAGCATATGCAAGGAAGCGGAAAGAAACAATAGCAATCTCAACATAACGAGAGGTAATTTAGTAACACGAAAATTTCTACCACCATATTTTCCTATCTCGTAATAATTACATGTAGGATCATAAGCAAATACAAAAAAATAGCTATCACATAAAATATTTTCAACACGATCCACATGCATGCAAAGTTGACACTCTTCCAAAATAGTGGGATTAACATTAACTAAAGTCATGACCTCTTCAAACCCACTTTTATCAAAAACTTAATAAGATTGAAAATTATCCAAATATGTGGGAACTAAAGTTGAAACTCTTCCAAACCCACTTTCAGTATTATTGCAAACACTATTATAAATCTCATAATCATCATGGGGAGTAAATAAATTTTCAAGATCAAAAGAAGAATCACCCCAATCATGATCATTGCAACAAGTAGAGGACATAGCAAAACTAGCATCCCCAAGCTTAGGGTTTTGAATATTATTAGCACAATTTACATAAATATAATTTATAATAAAATCATTTCAATCATTCTTTTTATTCAAAGATCTATCGTGAATCGCTTCATAAGGTAATTCATCACACTTTTCAGATTCACGAATTTCAAGCAAAACCTCATAAAGATAATCTAGTGCACAAAACTCACTAGCAATTGGTTCATCATAATTGGATACCTTAAAAAGATTAGCAAGCGGAAGAGGATACATAGATCTTAGGTTCTCTGTTTATTAATAAATAAATAACTATTCCAACCAAACGAGCAAACGAGACAAGACATTAAAGCAAACTGAAAAAGGGCGAACGGAAAAGAGATGGCGAGTAAAACGGCAAGGGTGAAGTGGGGGAGAAGACAATGAGAGGCAAGTGACAAATAATGTAATGCGGGAGATAAGGGTTGTGATGGGTACTTGGTATGTTTACTTTTGCGTAGACCTCTCCGGCAACGGCGCCAGAAATGGCTTGTTGACGGGAGATCAAATCTTGACTTGACTTGGTGCAACCTCCCCGGCAACGGCGCCAGAAATCCTTCTTGCTACCTCTTGAGCACTTGGGTTGGTTTTCCCTTGAAGAGGAAAGGGTGGTGCAGCAAAGTAGCGTAAGTATTTCCCTCAGTTTTTGAGAACCAAGGTATCAATCCAGTAGGAGGCTACGCGCCAGTCCCTCGCACCTACACAAAACAAATAAATCCTCGCAACCAACGCAATAAGGGGTTGTCAATCCCTACACGGTCACTTACGAGAGTGAGATCTGATAGATATTATAAGATAATATTTTTGGTATTTTTATGATAAAGATGCAAACTAAAATAAAAGCAAAGTAAAAAGGAAAGTATTGGAAGACTAATATGATGAAGATAGACCCGGGGGCCATAGGTTTCACTAGTGGCTTCTCTCAAGAGCATAAGTATTTTACGGTGGGTGAACAAATTACTATTGAGCAATTGACGGAATTGAGCATAGTTATGATAATATCTAGGTATGATCATGTATATAGGCATCACGTCCGAGACAAGTAGACCGACTCCTACCTGCATCTACTACTATTACTCCACACATCGACCGCTATCCAACATGCATCTAGAGTATTAAGTTCATAAGAACAGAGTAACGCCTTAAGCATGATGACATGATGTAGAGGGATAAACTCATGCAATATGATGAAAACCACATCTTGTTATCCTCGATGGCAACAATACAATATGTGCCTTGCTGCCCCTACTGTCACTGGGAAAGGACACCGCAAGATTGAACCCAAAGCTAAGCACTTCTCCCATCGCAACAAAGATCAATCTAGTAGGCCAAACCAAACTGATAATTTGAAGAGACTTGCAAAGATAACCAATCATACATAAAAGAATTCAGAGAAGATTCAAATATTTTTCATAGATAAACTTTATCATAAACCCACTGAGGGAGTCCTGGACTAGGGGGTCTCCGGACAGCCGGACTATATCCTTTGGCCGGACTGTTGGAATATGAAGATACAAGATTGAAGACTTCATCTCGTGTCCGGATGGGACTCTACTTGGCGTGGAAGGCAAGCTAGGCAATATGGATATGTATATCTCCTCCTTTGTAACCGGCCTTGTGTAACCCTAGCCCCCTCCGGTGTCTATATAAACCGGAGGGTTTTAGTCCGTAGGACAATATACAATCATACCATTGGCTAGCTTCTAGGGTTTAGCCTCTCTGATCTCGTGGTAGATCAACTCTTGTAGTACTCATATCATCAAGAACAATCAAGCAGGATGTAGGGTTTTACCTCCATCAAGAGGGCCCGAACCTGGGTAAACATCGTGTCCCCTGCCTCCTATTACCATCCGCCTTAGACGCACAGTTCGGGACCCCCTACCCGAGACCCGCCGGTTTTGACATGGACATTGGTGCTTTCATTGAGAGTTCCACTGTGTCGTCATCATAAGTAAGATAGCTCGCCTCGTTCTCAAGGACAACATTACCTTTGGGGGAGCCCTAGCTGTAGGCCAAACTCTCCGACTAGGCGGCTTCGTCATGACCGCCCGCTCGGCCGCTGCACCGACGATGACCTCTCGGGTTATCGAAAATAGCCTCCACATCGGCTCAAAATTTGCCGAGCAGATGGATCCAACGGAGCTCTCCTCTTTGAACGAGCTCTTGGATCGCATTGCCGCTCTGGGAGTCACTACGGACTACGATCAGATCGGGCTTAAACCCGACCACAGGGAGATTAACTCTCCGCCGGTCACCCATCAGATAGCGGTGGTGGAGGAGCAATGCGGCGATTCTCCCTCTATCCTGAGGACGAACTATGTCTGGATTCCCGAGCTCTCCGAACAAGACACTCGCTCGCGGGAGGACGCCGCCCTAACCCTAAATCCAGAATCAGGCCGCATACCAAACCCGTAGGGCAACATCCCGGAGCCCGAACTTCCAAGATCAGAAACTCCCCTACCACGGGATCATAGATTGGGTCAAGGTCTAGACTAAAATCCACCCACCCACCAAGATACAAACTATCTTTCCCACATTAGTCAACTTCCCCAAGAGACAGTACATCACTATTGGGCCAGATTCCTCCTTGTAATGAACAAGGTCAAGGACTGCCGCGAGGAAGATGCAATTTCATTCTTTTGCAACAATTGCACGGACAAGGGAGTCCTCAACGCCATAAGTCGCCGCGACGTAGCACACTTCGCTAACTTGGCGGACATAGTACAGAAATACTGTGCGATGGGAAGTGCCTGGAAAACCCAAACGCAATTTTGGGATAATCTGGCTCTGACAAAACTCCTAGTCCGAACTAAAAGGGCGCACTCTCATAAGTCGCCCGACTCAATTATAAAGAAGCAAAAGCCCACTATAGGGCATGGAACCGTATTGGAGGGATGGCTCAACGGGCCCTGCAAAATCCATAGTACAGTGGAGACCATATCAACACACAGCCTTAGAGCATGTTGGGTACTCCAATAGGTGGCCAAAAGCGGTGAGGATCTTCTCACCCAAAATACCTCAGAGCACCTTCCCACGGATAGAAACACAGTATTGACGGTCTTCGAGACCTTCGCCTCAAATAATAGGCGTAAGCGAGCACTCTGCGGCCTTGCCGAAGTCTGCCACGTGGCAGCAATAAATCCATGGAGTGACACGGCTACCACCTTCAACGCCAGTGATGAACCTAAATTCCGAACAGCCCGAGAACCAGCCACTTTGGTCCTCAGTCCAATTGTGGACGGCTTTCGGCTCACTAAGGTGCTCATGAATGGCCGCAGCGGATTAAACCTCATCTATGAGGAAACTCTGCAAAAAATGGACATAGACAGCAACCGTGTTGAGCAAAGAAGTACGACCTTCCGAGGAATCATCCCTAGTTGGGAGGCACGTTGCGCTGGGAAAATCATACTTTATGTGGTATTCGGCACTCCGATGAATTACAGGTCCGAAGAAATTACATTCCAAGTGGCCCCGTTCAGTAGTGGATACCACGCCCTTCTAGGGCGGGAGGCATTCACGACTTTTCAAGCCATACCCCATTACGGGTACATGAAGCTCAAAATGCACGGACCCAAGGGAATTATCACTCTAGCTATTGATCCGGACATAGCACTCCGCGCCGAGAACAAAACAGCCGCACTAGCCCTCAAGGCATTATCCGAAGCCCTTGTGGCGGAGGAGTTAACTGTGCTGCGCTCCACGGTGGACAGGGACGACGTGATACTAGACAAAAGATGCAAGTCCACCTCCTTTAAACCAGCGGACGGAATAGTTAAATTCCAAGTCCATCCAACGGACCCTGCAAAAACAGCATCCATTGGGGCACAGTTAGATCCCGCTGTAGACGCCACACTACGGGAGTTTATATGCGAGAATTGGGATATATTCACCTGGCATCCTTCAGAATGCCAGGAATCCCATGCAGATTGTCCGAGCGTAGCCTTAATATTCTAAAAGGATTCAAGCCGGTCAAGCATACTCTTCGGCATTTCTCTGAAACTAAGCGACAAGCCATGGGAGAGGAGCGGGCCAAGCTACTGGAAGCCGGATTCATTAAAGAAATAAAACATCCGGATTGGCTAGGAAACCTGGTGATGGTACCAAAGAAGGACAAATCCTGGCGCCTATGTGTTGACTTCAAAGACCTTAACAAGGCTTTCCCAAAGGATCCATTCCCAATCCCTCGCATTGATCAAATCATCGACGCTACCGTAGGACATGAATCCTTGTGCTTCCTCGACGCATACTCCGATTACCACCAAATTAAGATGGCGGAGTCTGATCAAGCCGCAACGGCATTTATAACACCATACGGCCCTTTCTGCTTTAACACAATGCCCTTTGGGCTCAAAAACGCCGGCGCAACATATCAGCGCATGCTCCAGACATGTCTGGAAAAGCAGATCGGTAAGACTGTGGAGGCATATGTAGACGATGTGGTCATTAAAACCAGACACGTCGACTCTTTAATAGACGACTTGAGGCTCATGTTCACCAATCTCCAAACATACGACATTAAGCTCAATCCGGAAAAATGAGTTTTCGGCGTTTCCGCTGGAAAACTCCTAGGCTTCATCGTCTCCAGTAGAGGAATTGAAGCAAATCCGGCTAAAATCCGAGCTATGTCACAGTTGCCTATCCCAACTGACCTCAAGCAAATCCAGAAATTGACTGGATGCGTGGCGGCTTTAAGCCGCTTTATCTCCCGATTAGGAGAAAAGGCACTTCCCTTTTATCACCTTCTTCGGCGCACCAAACACTTCGAGTGGACGAACGCAGCCACGGCCGAACTGGAAGAAATCAAAGCCATCCTGGCCGCCAACCCAATCCTGGCTGCGCCAACCGTTGGAGAACCAATTCTATTATATATAGCGGCAACTCACCAAGTTGTAAGCGCAGTGCTCGTCGTAGAACGAGAGATGAACAGACATAAATTTCCACTTCAAAAGCCAGTATACTATGTATCCACCATCCTCACTCCATGCAAATCACGGTACCCACATTACCAAAAGATAGCATACGCGGTATTTATGGCATCCCGGAAATTACGACACTACTTTCAAGAGTGTTCGATTACGGTGGCATCCGAAGTACCACTAAATGACATAATAAACAACCGTGATGCCACCGGCCGGATTACCAAATGGGCCATTGAGCTCCCCCCGTTCGACATAACATATAAGCCACGACGAGCCATTAAGTCGCAAGTATTGGCCGATTTCGTAGCCGAATGGACAGAAGCCGAACTCCCTAAAGAGTACAGCGCATACTCCAATTGGATCATGCACTTCGACGGCTCTAAAATGCTGGCTGGTCTAGGGGCTGGCGTCATCCTGACGTCCCCCACTAGAGACACGATGCAATACGTGCTCCAAATACTATATACGGACTCCAATAACGCAGCCGAATACGAGGCCCTATTACACGGTCTCCGGATGGCAATCTCCATGGGCATCCAACACCTAGAGGTTCGTGGGGACTCGAACCTCGCAATATCCCAAATAAATGGAGACTTCTATGCCAAGGATCCGCAAATGGCGGCATATCGCAACGCCGTCCTCAAAATGTCAGCCCGGTTTGAGGGGCTGGAATTCCACCATGTGGCTCGGGAAAACAACCAGGCAGCGGACATCCTAGCACGTATCGGCGCTAAACGTGACCCTGTCCCACCAAACATCTTCCTGCAAAGACTGTTTAAACCATCCGTGGTATGGGAAGGGGACACCGGCAAAAATAGTCCGGACCCGGCCACAACCCCAGATACCGAATACTCTGACACAATCGGAGGCTCTGCCTGTAACGCCCCGAGACCGATGTGCCAGGTGTCCTCCAGTTATTCGCTGTTATTGCCTTGTCTTTGCTTGCGTGTCATGCATTGCGTATCATGTCATCATGTGCATTTCATTTGCATACATGTTCGTCTCATGCATCCGAGAATTTTCCCCGTTGTCTGTTTTGCAATCCGGCACTCCAACGTCACCCGGTGTCCCTTTCTACCTCTTTTCATGTGCGGGTGTTAAACTTTTTCGGATTGGACCGAGACTTGTCATGCGGCCTTGGTTTACTACCGGTAGACTGCCTGTCAAGTTTCGTGCCATTTGGACTTCGTGTGATACTCCAACGGTTAACCGAGGGACCGAAAAGGCCTCGTGTGTGTTGCAGCCCAACACCCCCCAAAATGGCCCAAAACCCACCTAAACCTCCTCCATCATCTCGGTCATTCGATCACGATCGTGTGGCCGAAAACGGCACCTCATTTGGACTCTCCTAGCTCCCTCTACCTATATATATGTGATCCCCTCCGAAATATTCATGGATGAAACCCTAAAATTCCACTCCTCACGCCGCCGGACAATTTTCCCGCCAATGGACATGTCCTCCTCCGCCCCCTCGTCCAACCGGATCGCGCCACGTCACCCCGCCGCCGTCTCCATCGTGCCTCCACCGCGCCGGCCCTCCCGGCGCAGATCGGGGCCCGCCCAAGCCCATCGGGGCCCGGACGAGCCCGTGCCTCGCCGCCGTCCCCGCACTTCACTAGAGTCCCGGCCGGCTACGTCTCCGGCCGCTGCCCGCAAGAAGTTCGCCGGAGCCGACCGCGCTGTCCCCGCCGCCCGGAAGCCCTCTGCGCCGCGCCCCGCGCCGCCTCCTCCACTCCCTGCCGGCGCCGCCTTCGCCCCGATCCGGGAGGAGAGGAGCACCTCCCGACCCAGCGCGCCGCCCCTACCGGCGAGCTCCGCCCTCGCCGCCGACCTCGCCTGAACCGCCGCCTCCGCCGCTCTTCGCCACCCCGAGCCGACCACCGGCTCCGCCGCCCTCTGCGCCGCCCCGAGCCATCGGCCACCGCCTCCTCCGTTGCCCAGCGCCGCCCCGAGCCGTCGGCCACCGCCTCCTCCGTTGCCCAGCGCCGCCCCGCGCCTCGCCGTATCCTCGCCGGAGACGGCCGCCTCGCCGGAGATCGGGCCTGGTTAGATCTGGACCCGGTTGGGATCAGATCCATCCATCCCCCATCCAAACGTCTCCCTCCAATCCGGATCCCTCCGTCCCGTACCGCTTCGTCCCGGGTTGACTTTTCCCAAGAGGTCCAAATTCCACCAAGTCCCCCAGATTTCAGTATTTTTGAACATTTTCATCGCACTATAACTCTGTCGTTGTAGCTCCGATTCGTGCGTTTAGCATATCAAAATGTTCGTCTCGACGAGTACATCATTTCATCTTATTGCGTTATTTTCATTTGAGCTCATCTTGATGCCCGAAATGCTGTTGGAAGAGGGCTATGTGATAGATTTGTCAGATCTGTTTCAGCAAATGGCATTTTGTCATTTTTTCCATGATTAATGTGTGCATGGTATGATACTGAGCTCTACATGTGTTTTGTTATATGCCATGCCATCTTTAAATAGGTGCTTGGCATGTATTTTTGTGATATGTGCAGTGACTAGCACAATCTTGCAAAGTAGCGTAATCGGTAATGCTGATTTCAGGGACTTAGAATTTCACCAAGTCCTTATCCTGATTTTGTTGTTATGCCATATGTTCATGTTGTTTCCTAGTGATTCATGCTTCTTTTGAGTATGATCATTAAGGATGTTTTGTTAATATTGTGGTGCTCTATCCATCCATGTCTTTGCTTGCATTTATGGAGTACCCTAGCTGGAGTCAATCGAGCTCTACTTTTGCTATAAAGTTAATCCTGGCAGATTGTTGACATGGTTAGCGATTTTGCCGAGGATGTTGATATTGATCCGTGCATCCTATGTTATTGTTCTTGCCATGTCTAGCTTCTATGCCATGTATTCTTGATGAGTGTATGCTTAGTTTGTCATGCCATGCTTTGTAGTGAGTGCATCGAGCTCGTAGACATGCCTACTCGTTAACTGTTTTGCATGCTCCAGTTTTTCACTAAGTCTGAATCTGTTTATGTTTTTGCTATGTTCACATGCTTGCAATTGTATTTTCGGATCCTTTTTGGCTCAAGGTTACTAAGGGACTTTTGTTAAGTGCTTTGAGTAGCTTCATTCCATGCCTTGTTTTTCCATGATATGTTCCTGTAGCATGTAGCTTTCATGCTCTAAAGTGTGCTTCCTGATGATAAATTCTAGACTTGTGTTATAATTTCACTAAGTCTGAAACCTGTTATCATTTGCACTTTTTCCATGCTTGTTTGAACCTGTTATTGAGTGAATTAGCCGTAGTTCAGTGTTCATCTTTTGTCAACCATCATGAGTGGGTCCCTGCCATGTATTTTGTTGCCATGTTTGAGTGCTGTAGCATGTGTATCTTGATGCATTTAGATGGCTACTTGCTGTTAATCACAGACCGGTGCAATATTTGTTTTGCTTGCCATTTCCAAACCGTGCATCCGATTCCGGTGATCTTTATATCGATTTCAACCAAAATCACCTCAACTTTCCAGTGGAACTCTTGGATTTCCAAGTTGAGGCCAGGTTCAATCATTCCTTTGCAAATCATGCATATGCATCGCATACCGCATCCCGCATATCATACCATGTTCGTGTGTTGGTTGTTTACTATGTTGTGTGCTTATTTCCGGTGTTGCTTCTTCGGGTTGGTTCCGATGACGTCGCATTTGTGAGGACCCGTTCACGGGATTTCAGGCAAGATGACCAAACCCTCGAAATCACTTCTATCTTTGCTTGCTAGTTGCTCGCTCTTTTGCTATGCCTATGCTGCGATACCTACCACTTGGTTATCATGCCGCCCATATTGTTAAGCCAAGCCTCTAACCCACCTTGTCCTAGCAAACCGTTGTTTGGCTATGTTACCGCTTTGCTCAGTCCCTCTTATAGCGTTGTTAGTTGCAGGTGAATATTGGAGCTTTGTTCCATGTTTGGAACATGGATATTTTGTTGGGATATCACAGTATCTCTTATTTAATTAATGCATCTATATACTTGGTAAAGGGTGGAAGGCTTGGCCTTATGCCTGGTGTTTTGTTCCACTCTTGCCGCCCTAGTTTCCGTCATATCGGTGTTATGTTCCCGGATTTTGCCTTCCTTATGCGGTTGGATTATAATGGGAACCCCTTGACAGTTCGCCTTGAATAAAACTCCTGCAGCAAGGCCCAACATTGGTTTTACCATTTGCCACCTAGCCTTTTTCTTTCCCTTGGGTCGGCCAGCCCAAGGGTCATCTTTATTTTACCCCCGCCCCCCGGGGCCAGTGCTTCTCTAAGTGTTGGTCCAACCCAGAGCACCGTGCGGGGCCGTCCCTTGGCAACTTGGGTTATGTTGGCTCCCGTACGCTTAGCTTATCCGGTGTGCCCTGAGAACGAGATATGTGCAGCTCCTATCGGGATTTGTCGGTACAGCGGGTGGTCTTGCTGGACTTGTTTTACCATTGTCGAGGTTGTCTTGTAACCGGGATTCCGAGTCTGATCGGGTCTTCCTGCTAGAAGGAATATCCTTCGTTGACCATGAGAGGTTGTGATGGGCTAAGTTGGGACACCCCTGCAGGGATTTCAATATTCGAAAGACGTGCCCGCGGTTATGGGCAGATAGGAATTTGTTAATGTCCGGTTGTAGAAAACCTGAAGTTGATCTTAAATTAAAATACATCAACCGCGTGTGTTACCGTGATGGTCTCTTCTCGGCGGGGTCTAGGAAGTGAACACGGTGTTGGAGTAATGCTTGACGTAGGTTGTTCTAGGATCACTTCTTGATCATAGATTCTCGAACATGCTTTGCCTTCTCTTCTCTCTCTCTTTTGCGTATATCATAGCCACCAAATATGCTAGTTGCTTGCTGCAGCTCCACCTCCAACCTTTACCTTACCCATAAGCTTAAATAGTCTTGATCGCGAGGGTGTGAGATTGCTGAGTCCCCGTGACTCACAGATACTTCCAAAACCAGTTTGCAGGTGCCGATGTTACCGAGCAGGTGACGCAACCAAGCTCAAGGAGGAGCTCGATGAAGATCTTGTCCTTTGTGTTGTTTCGTTCTAGTTGATCAGTAGTGGAGCCCAGTTGGGGTCGACCGGGGATCTGTGTAGCTTTTGGGGTAGTCTTCTTTTATTTTGGTTCCGTAGTCAGACCTTGAGTGTATTTGGTTGAATGTAATGCTTTACTCATGTAATTGTGTGAAGTGGCGATTGTAAGCCAACTATGTATCTCTTTCCCTTATGTATTACATGGGTTGTGTGAAGATTACCTCACTTGCAACATTGCTCTCAACGCGGTTATGCCTCTAAGTCGTGCTTCGACACGTGGGAGGTATAGCCGCATCGAGGGTGTTACAAGTTGGTAATCAGAGCCTTCCCCGACCTTAGGAGCCCCCTGCTTGATCGAATCGCTGGCGTTATTGAGTCTAGAAATGTTTTGAGTCATTTAGGAATTATATATATCGGAGAGTTAGGACTTCTTTTTACTCCATAGTCCCTTCGTCGCTCTGGTGAGGCAACCTGACGTAGAGTTTTGACTCTTCTCTTCTCAAATTTCAGTAAAAAAATTTAGGATCACGCGGGTATCTTGGAATCGTTCCGATGGTTTTGTGACGAGAACATTGTTCTTGGTGCCTCCTGTCATTTAGGGGTTGTGGCAGTGTCCCGGGGAGTTGAGCTCCGAGGTGTTGTCTCAGAATTTTATCGTTGCAGTTCTGGAATACCTGAGTTTAGTTTCGCCGACATCGAAAATCTCTTTTATGCAGTTGTTGGTGAGATAACCTCGACGCCACCCAGTACTGGGGCGGGAGTTCGGGAGTATTGCCATAACTCGTATAACGGATGCTTTTCGAAGGTTGAGGTAGATGATTTCCGAAGGTTTCTTGGTTAGGTGTTGAAGGATGGATACAGCTGGATGTAGGATTTGTTAGTTTTGGGTGAGATATTATGCGTCCCCTGTATCCCCAACACCTTATTGCATAACCGGAAAATTTCTGGAGTTCATAAGTTGGAATTCAATTAGCTCGTAGGATATCTTTCCGATAGATGTATGATATGAAATTGGGGTTTGATGTCTAGTGGTCCGCCTATCCACGGTTGGTTTTATAGTGGTCTCGTTGTGTCTTAAAGAGTCCTTGGCTATGCCGACTCAGGGACGCTTCGTATGTCATGTGCACTGCCTTGTACATGATGGTGCTGTACGATCGAGCCCGTGTAGGCCCCACCACGAAAACTTCGGACGAAATCTCTATCATATGTTTGTTCTGGCTTATTCTGCAAGCCAATCCTTGTTTTGTTTTTGGAGTTGTGGTATTCAAGTTGCTTCGAAGTCAAGTGTTGATTCCATACCTTTCCGAATCGGTGTTCTCATACTCCGATGTTAATACCAATCCTTCATGATAATCGAGATTGTCATGTCAATCCTTTTTCAACCGGTGTGTTTCTCTTCAAGTGGATCCGATCCTTTCAACATCCACAAGATCCAATTACAGTTCTTCTCAACGGTGTTTGCTTCATCCGTCCCCAGGATCTTACCTGACTCTTCTTATTTTCCTGGAGCTATCCTTAAAATTCTTTTCGAAGTTTGACGTAAGAATGATTTATCATCAGTCAAATGCCTTTCTTCAGGATCGGTTAAAATCTTTTCATCGTTGGCTCAATCTCTTCGCTTTTGATTTTTACGGAGTGTCTAAATAATTCATGGTGGTGTTTCTCGTCGTCGTTCTCGGATTTTGAATACCGAAGAAGAGTTTACCTCCATATCTTATCTGTTCTCTCAGAGATTCGTGATTCCAGTCGAGCCATCCTCTTATATTTGTTTTCTATTGTCAGAATTCTTTTCACCTATCCGGAGCAATTCAAGAGCCTTCTCAGTTGGATTATCCGGAGTCCATAAATTCAGGTTTATTCATTCCAGCTTTCAGCTCTCATACTCTAAATCATACCCTTGTTTAAATAAAGGACTCTCTAATCAGCTCGTAATCTCTTTGTTCTCATGGATCTAAATTCTCTCAAGTATCCTCGTTCATTTCATAACTCTTCCCGGTGTTCCTTTATCTTCCCTTCGGTCATTTTAATTATTACGGTGGTTCGTGCAAGATTCCTCTTCTTTCATCATCATATCCATTCAGTCGTTGTTTCGATTCCACCAGTGTTTCGTTGAAGGCGTTCTCAAGTTATGCTATACCTATCTTAATCCTTTCTACGAGAATAAGTAGTGTGCCAAATCCGTGGATTGTCATCAATTTAGTTGGTGAAGGATAAGCATAATGTAATTCTTATTCTTGTTTTGTCCAAGTGATTAATTCCTTATTCCGGAGGTTCATCATATCACATTCTCAGTTCGAGAGGCTTTATCTTTCCTTTTCCGGAGTTCCAAGCCTTTCTTCTTTATCTTGTCGCAAAGCTCCATTCAATCATTGCAAGGTTTCACTTTATGTTTTCAACTTCTCTTTCCTTCCGTTTGATCATTCTTTTGTTTAACGGAGTTCTTCATGGAGGTTCTACATGATAGTTCATCAAGGACTTAATCTGTTCTCAAAACGTTCATCAAGATTATTTTCAGAGGAGTTCAAGCTTTCTTCTTCTTGCAATCCGGAGTGCAATTCTTTCTTCCATTTCATTGGAGGTGGTATTATGTCATTATTGATAATTTGAGTGCATGCTCCGTGATTCACAAGTTATCAAGAATGAGATATTTTAAATCCATCAATCTCGTCATTTGAGTATCTTGGGTAATATTTTCACCTAAAGCCTTCCCTAAGGATTGTTGCTATTATGGTGCTTATAAATGACCCAAGTTCTTCATTTATCCTCCCGGTGAAATAAGTTTCTCGTCTCCTTGTTCATATCAATCCAATTCTTTTCCCGCGAGTGGCAGGTTGTCACCTCATAATTGGAGATGTATTCCATAAGACCATATCAAACTTACTCTTTTTCGTTGTTGGGTTTCTAACAACTCCGTTCGACCCTTCTCCTAAGGATGCCTTCTCAAACTCTTTTGTGGCAGAAGTCGGCATTTTCTTCTCCATTCTTTTCTTACAATTATCTATCTTTTATTTCTTTCTTTCGGAGGCCTTGTGATGTTACTCTTTTCAATCATCATCTCGAATTGTGAAGATCATGCTTCTTTCTTTGCTTACCCATTTAACCGAAGTGTTGTGCCCTCTTCTCAAGTTCCCTCATCTTATAAAGTTCTAATTCAATCCCTTTCCTTTTCAATCAGAGTTCTGCCCGAAGTTGTTCTTCCTTGTTCCTCTTTTCTAACGGAGTGTTTTCAACTTCGTTCATCTCCGTCGTATTCTTTTCTCAAAATGGCTTAACCTTTGCAAGGTTCTTTGGTATCACTCATTCGTCAAAGAAGCAACTTAGTTTTACCTCTTCTCTTCCTCTTCCTTTTCCCTCCGGTGCCATTCTAGATCTCGGGATGAGATCCTCTCGTAGTGGTGGAGTGTTGTAACGCCCCGAGACCGATGTGCCAGGTGTCCTCCAGTTATTCGCTGTTGTTGCCTTATCTTTTCTTGCGTGTCATGCATTGCATATCATGTCATCATGTGCATTTCATTTGCATACATGTTCGTCTCATGCATCCGAGCATTTTCCCCATTGTCCATTTTGCAATCCGGCGCTCCTACGTCACCCGGTGTCCCTTTCTACCTCTTTTCGTGTGCGGGTGTTAAACGTTTTCGGATTGGACCGAGACTTGTCATGCGGCCTTGGTTTACTACCGGTAGACCGCCTGTCAAGTTTCGTGCCATTTGGACTTCGTTTGATACTCCAACGGTTAACCGAGGGACCGAGAAGGCCTCGTGTGTGTTGCAGCCCAACACCCTTCCAAAGTGGCCCAAAACCCACCTAAACCTCCTCCATCATCTCGGTCGTTCGATCACGATCGCGTGGCCGAAAACCGCACCTCATTTGGACTCTCCTAGCTCCCTCTACCTATATATATGTGATCCCCTCCAAAATATTCACGGATGAAACCCTAAAATTCCGCTCCTCATGCCGCTGGACAATTTTCCCGCCGACGGACATGTCCGCCTCCGCCCCCTCGTCCAACCGGATCGCGCCACGTCACCCCGCCGCCGTCTCCATCGCGCCTCCACCGCGCGGGCCCTCCTGGCCCAGATCGGGGCCCACCCAAGCCCATCGGGGCCCGGACGAGCCCGTGCCTCGCCATCGTCCCTGCACTTCACCGGAGTCCCGGCCGGCTTCGTCTCCGGCCGCCGTCGGCAAGAATTTCGCCGGAGCCGAGCCGGCCACCCCCTCCGCCGCCTCGTCATGGGTCACTGCCAGCCTCTGCGCCACCCCTCGCCGCCGGCCACCGCCTCCTCCGTCGCCCAGCGCCGCCCCGCGCCTCGCCGGATCCACGCCGGAGACGGCCGCCTCGCCGGAGATCGGGTCCGGTCAGATCTGGACCCAGGAGGGATCAGATCCATCCATCCCCCATCCAAACGTCTCCCTCCGATCCGGATCCCTCCGTCCCATACCGCTTCGTCCCGGGTTGACTTTTCCCAAGAGGTCCAAATTCCACTAAGTCCCCAGATTTCAGTATTTTTTGAGCATTTTCATCGCACCATAACTCTGTCATTGTAGCTCCGATTCATGTGTGTAGCATATCAAAATGTTCGCCTCGACGAGTACATCATTCCATATCATTGCGTCATTTTCATTTGAGCTCATCTTGATGCCCGAAATACTGTTGGAAGAGGGCTATGTGATGGATTTGTCAGATCTGTTTCAGCAAATGGCATTTTGTCATTTTTTCCATGATTAATGTGTGCATGATATGATCCTGAGCTCTACATGTGTTTTGTTATATACCATGCCATCTTTACAGATGTGCTTGCCATGTATTTTTGTGATATGTGTGGTGACTAGCACAAGCTTGGAAAGTAGCGTAATCGGTAATGCTGATTTCAGGGACTTTCTAAGTCCTTATCCTGATTTTGTTGTTATGCCATATGTTCATGTTGTTTCCTAGTGATCCATGCCTCTTTTGAGGATGATCAATAAGGATGTTTTGTTAATATTGTAGTGCTCTATCCATCCATGTCTTTGCTTGCATTTATGGAGCAACCTAGCTCGAGTCAATCGAGCTCTACTTTTTCTATAAAGTTAATCCTGGCAGATTGTTGACATGCTTAGCGATTTTGCCGAGGATGTTGCTATTGATCCGTGCATGCTATGTTATTGTTCATGCCATGTCTAGCTTCTATGCCATGTCTTCTTGATGAGTGTATGCTTACTTTGTCATGCCATGCTTTGTAGTGAGTGCATCGAGCTCGTAGACATGCCTACTCGTTAATTGTTTTGCATGCTCCACTTTTTCACTAAGTCTGAATCTGTTTATGTTTTTGCTATGTTCACATGCTTGCAATTGTATTTTCTGATCCTTTTTGGCTCAAGTTCACTAAGGGACTTTTGTTAAGCGTTTTGAGTATCTTAATTCCATGCACTGCTTTGCCATGATATGTTCCTGTAGCATGTAGTTCTCATGCTCTAAAGTGTGCTTCCTAATGATAAATTCCAGACTTGTGTTAATTTCACTAAGTCTGAAACCTGTTATCATTTGCACTTTTGCCATGCTTGTTTGAACCTGTTATTGAGTGAATTAGCCATAGTTCAGTGTTCATCTTTTGTCAAGCATCATGAGTGGATCCTGGACATTTATTTTGTTGCCATGTTTGAGTGCTGTAGCATGTGTATCTTGATGCATTTAGATGGCTACTTGCTGTTAATCGCAGACCGGTGCCATATTTGTTTTGCTTGCCATTTCCAAACCGTGCATCCGATTCCGGTGATCTTTATATCGATTTCAACCGAAATCACCTCACCTTTCCAGTGGCACTCTTGGATTTCCATGTTGAGGCCAAGTTGGAGTCAATCGAGCTCTACTTTTGCTATAAAGTTAATCCTGGCAGATTGTTGACATGGTTAGCGATTTTGCCGAGGATGTTGATATTGATCCGTGCATCCTATGTTATTGTTCTTGCCATGTCTAGCTTCTATGCCATGTATTCTTGATGAGTGTATGCTTAGTTTGTCATGCCATGCTTTGTAGTGAGTGCATCGAGCTCGTAGACATGCCTACTCGTTAACTGTTTTGCATGCTCAGTTTTTCACTAAGTCTGAATCTGTTTATGTTTTTGCTATGTTCACATGCTTGCAATTGTATTTTCGGATCCTTTTTGGCTCAAGGTTACTAAGGGACTTTTGTTAAGTGCTTTGAGTAGCTTCATTCCATGCCTTGTTTTTCCATGATATGTTCCTGTAGCATGTAGCTTTCATGCTCTAAAGTGTGCTTCCTGATGATAAATTCTAGACTTGTGTTATAATTTCACTAAGTCTGAAACCTGTTATCATTTGCACTTTTTCCATGCTTGTTTGAACCTGTTATTGAGTGAATTAGCCTTAGTTCATGTGTTCATCTTTTGTCAACCATCATGAGTGGGTCCCTGCCATGTATTTTGTTGCCATGTTTGAGTGCTGTAGCATGTGTATCTTGATGCATTTAGATGGCTACTTGCTGTTAATCGCAGACCGGTGCCATATTTGTTTTGCTTGCCATTTCCAAACCGTGCATCCGATTCCGGTGATCTTTATATCGATTTCAACCGAAATCACCTCACCTTTCCAGTGGCACTCTTGGATTTCCATGTTGAGGCCAAGTTCAATCATTCCTTTGCAAATCATGCATATGCATCGCATACCGCATCCCGCATATCATACCATGTTCGTGTGTTGGTTGTTTACTATGTTGTGTGCTTCTTTCCGGTGTTGCTTCTTCGGTTTGGTTCCGATGACGTCGCATTTGTGAGGACCCATTCATCTACGTCCGTTTGTCTTCTTCATGGACTCGTTCTTCTTCCTTGCAGGATTTCAGGCAAGATGACCATACCCTCGAAATCACTTCTATCTTTGCTTGCTAGTTGCTCGCTCTTTTGTTATGCCTATGTTGCGATACCTACCACTTGCTTATCATGCCTCCCATATTGTTAAGCCAAGCCTCTAACCCGCCTTGTCCTAGCAAACCGTTGTTTGGCTATGTTACCGCTTTGCTCAGCCCCTCTTATAGCATTGTTAGTTGCAGGTGAAGATTGGAGCTTTGTTCCATGTTTGGAACATGGATATTTTGTTGGGATATCACAATATCTCTTATTTAATTAATGCATCTATATTCTTGGTAAAGGGTGGAAGGCTCGGCCTTATGCCTGGTGTTTTGTTCCACTCTTGCCGCCCTAGTTCCCGTCATATCGGTGTTATGTTCCCGGATTTTGCGTTCCTTACGCGGTTGGGTTATAATGGGAACCCCTTGACTGTTCGCCTTGAATAAAACTCCTCCAGCAAGGCCCAACATTGGTTTTACCATTTGCCACCTAGCCTTTTTATTTCCCTTGGGTCGGCCAGTCCAAGGGTGATCTTTATTTTAACCCCCCCGGGCCAGTCCTTCTCTAAGTGTTGGTCCAACCCAGAGCACCGTGCGGGGCCGTCCCTTGGCAAGTTGGGTAGCGTTGGCTCCCATACGCTTAGCTTATCCGGTGTGCCCGGAGAACGAGATATGTGCAGCTCCTATCGGGATTTGTCGGCACAGCGGGTGGTCTTGCTGGACTTGTTTTACCGTTGTCGAGGATGTCTTGTAACCGGGATTCCGAGTCTGATCGGGTCTTCCCGCTAGAAGGAATATCCTTCGTTGACCGTGAGAGCTTGTGATGGGCTAAGTTGGGACACCCCTGCAGGGATTTGAACTTTCGAAAGCCGTGCCCATGGTTATGGGCAGATGGGAATTTTTTAATGTCCAGTAGTAGAAAACCTGAAGTTGATCTTAAATTAAAATACATCAACCGCGTGTGTTACCGTGATGGTCTCTTCTCGGCGGGGTCCGGGAAGTGAACACGGTGCTGGAGTAATGCTTGACGTAGGTTGTTCTAGGATCAGTTCTTGATCATAGATTCTCGAACGTGCTTTGCCTTCTCTTCTTGCTCTCTTTTGCGTATATGTTAGCCACCAAATATGCTAGTCGCTTGCTGCAGCTCCACCTCCAACCTTTACCTTACCCATAAGCTTAAATAGTCTTGATCGCGAGGGTGTGAGATTGCTGAGTCCCCGTGACTCACAGATACTTCCAAAACCAGTTTGCAGGTGCCGATATTACCGAGCAGGTGACGCAACCAAGCTCAAGGAGGAGCTCAATGAAGATCTTGTCCTTTGTGTTGTTTCGTTCTAGTTGATCAGTAGTGGAGCCCAGTTGGGGTCGATCGGTGATCTGTGTAGCTTTTGGGGTAGTCTTCTTTTATTTTGGTTCCGTAATCAGACTTTGAGTGTATTTGGTTGAATGTAATGCTTTACTCATGTAATTGTGTGATGTGGGGATTGTAAGCCTACTATGTATCTCTTTCCCTTATGTATTACATGGGTTGTGTGAAGATTACCTCACTTGCGACATTACTTTCAATGCGGTTATGCCTCTAAGTCATGCTTCGACAGGTGGGAGGTATAGCCGCATTGAGGGCGTTACACTGCCACCGAAATAACACCTTCAGCCCATGTGATAATGGCCATCACGCCCCGTGGACAGAACCATTCCTGGCCTACCTAACTAGACAGGAATTACCCGAGGACCAAAATGAGGCTCGCTGCATAGTGCGGTGATCCAAAACCTACAAGGTCCATGACGGAGAGCTTTATAATAAAAGCACAACCGGAGTACTTCAAAGGTGCATCTCCGAAGAGGAAGGGCGGAATCTTTTGGAAGAAATCCATGTAGGACTCGGCGGCCACCACACAGCAACCCGGGCCCTTTTAAGTAAGGCCTTCTGTACATGTTTTTATTGGCCAACGGTCTGGGCAGATGCACAGCATCTGGTTCAACATTGTGTTGGTTGCTAGCTTTTTGCAAACCAAAGCCACATGCCACCTACCGCCCTCCAAACAATCCCCATTACTTGGACCTTTGTGGTCTGGGGGCTCGATATGGTCAGACCCCTCAAAGGGGGAACCGATAAGAGAAAATACTTACTGGTCATGGTGGACAAATTCACCAAGTGGATAGAAACCAAACCTGTCAGAACGGTTGAATCCGGACCGGTGATAGACTTCATATCCGGGGTTGTACACCATTATGGCATCCCCCACAGCATCATCTCTGACAATGGCATGAACTTTACAGCCGACGAGGTGAAAGTTTGGTGTAGGAACATGGGCATCAAGCTCGATTATGATTCTGTCTATCATCCGCAAACTAACGGTCAAGTCGAACGAGCAAATGGTCTTATCATGAGTGGTATTAAACCCAGATTAGTCCGGTCCTTAAAGTAATCAGACACCCATTTGGCAGAGGAGCTCGACTCCGTACTATGGGGGCTACGGACCACGCCGAATCGCACTACCGGATACACACCATTTTTTATTGTGTAGGGCAGTGAGGCGGTGCTGCCTTGCGACATAATTCATGACTCACCTTGAGTGTGCATGTACGAAGAAAGAGAGGCCGAGCTCGATCGGCAGGACAGTTTGGATGCCCTGGAGAAGGAGCGCGACGTGGCAAAAGCCCGTTCCGCATTCTATCAACAACAGGATCGAAGGTATCAAAGCAGAGAAGTGCGGGCCAAAACCTATAATGTTGGTGAACTAGTTCTGCGCCTGCTGGAGAAGAAAAAGAACAAGCTCAAGCCCAAATGGGAAGGTCCCTTCATTATCGACCAGGTTCTGACCGGTGGAACGTACCGTCTGCGGGATGCTTCGAATAATCGACTCGAGCCAAACCAATGGAACGCAGCCAGACTCCATGAATTTTTTGCACATCTGTTTTTTCTCTCTTTCTTTCTCTCTTTTCACTTCAAAGCCCTAAAGGGCTAAACCTGTGTCTTGGTTACACAATCTTGATGCGCTAACCGCGCTCAGTATACCTGGGGGCTTCCTATACAGAAGCTTAATCTAATTATTTTCCCGGGCTTCATGCCCCGCACATGTGTTATTCTTATGCATGTACCTTTTTTCACCATTATATGCATCGATATGACTTAAGTTTTGGCCAAGCTGGGTTGCCTGGCTCTTGTGTTTATGCCCTATGTTCCCGTTAATTTGGCTAGGGCCTAAGGGGAGCACCTTTGCGATTGTTACTGCCGGGTCAGCCGGATGTGTACCTCAGACTCAGTGAAGCCGAAAGCTAGCATTCTCAAGGGAATATTCGGTCGGTGAATAAAAGATGACTTTCATTTAAATTACTACACGCCCCCAGATGTTTTTAGCCTGCGTCTCGCAGTTCGGACATGCACATTAGGGCATGTGTACTCAGAGAAAGGAACCCTTAACGGAACTATTCTCCCTGGAAGATGTTTCTTACTATCCATGTTATATAACATAGCTAGCTGTGTACTTGTCTGTTCAAGCACTTATGACCCCTACGCCTGGTTTCCATGCATACCCCTGTTTTTATATAAACGAGTGGGTATTCGGATATACTCCGTACTATCGGGCCTAGAGGTCGAAGCGAAAAGGTCTGCCATGACAAATGATTTACAATCTGGCTAGGGACATTACATATGTCACTTGAAGTACACAGTCACTAAGACTAATTAAATTCTTCTTCTATACCATCCAACAGGTTGTCTAGCCTACAATCCTCTTGGGAATGCTAATTCTACTTGATCATACACTAAACTAACGGGGATCTCTTTCCCATCAGGCCCCACAGGTCCGACCTTGGCCATGTGGTTTGGGTCAGCCTTGGTATATCGTGTCTTCACCATAGCCCAGGCTTCCCGTGCACCTTGTGGCAGGCTGATATCTTCCATAATCGGAAGCGCCACTGCACTCCCTTAAGCTTCTCTATAAGCTCCCCCATGCCTCCTAGCAGGGACGCGGAAGGCCACAAGGCTTGGGCAATACTCTGCATCACCTGCCGAACTTGTTCGTGCAGTTGTGAGAGCTCTGGCAGAAGATCACCCGAGGACCTGGGCATCTCCTCCGCGGGACGACCCGTCAGCATACCTGCAGACATACCCTGTTAGCAGGCTTCTTCGCCGAACTTATTTAAAAAGTTCGTCCAAGCACTTACTAAAAATGCCACGCTGAAGCCGTGTATTCTCCTTCACGGAGTCCGCAAGCTGGGCCCGGACATCCTTCAGTTCCACGCCCAGCCGGGTATTGGCATCTTGCAGATCATTTTTCTCCTGCCTGACTCGCGTCAGCACGCGCTCGCCAGCATTTCGCTGTCAATCATCACGTGCCGTATCCGCCTCCACAGCCTCCGGATTCACTCCAGGGCCACCTGCAACATCTATTGTTAGGTGTGCATATACGCCGCATACTACCTGGTACTGATATTCTTTGCAATAGACAAAAGAGTTACTAGGGGGACCCTTTTTGGACTCCTTCAATGCGGCAACAGCGGCTTCCAGCTGGGCCTTGCACTCGTCCAGCTCTTGAGATAGTTGGGAATTCTTCTCCATAAGAACCTGCACAAATAATGATCCTTAAATCAGTTGCGTCAACTGTTTCATGTCTCAGGGGCTACAGATACATATAATCGTTAGATTTGCTTACCCGTACATCCCTTACATATTGGTCCATGGCTCTGGCTAGACCATTTTAAGCAGCGCGGAGGTACGCATCTCCAGAATTGAAGGCATCAATTGCCTCTGGTGAGAAGCAAGCGTCATGGAGTATGGCCCGGCGACGCTTATGATTCATGGCGCTCTCCACTTCTGAATTTGTAGTGGACAATCTATCTGCATCCTGGAGCCCGACTGGTGGAAGCGTGATCGGCAGCCTCTCCGGACATATTCTGGTGAGCGTTTTTTCTATTAAAGAAACATGGACGTCATTACATTTCGACAACCATGGAGAGGGGTTTTTTGTCATACCTCTGCGCCAGCGTCTCCGTCCTGACCGCCTTCCTTTTTGGCCTACCCGGCCTTGATGCCTCTTGTTGGCGGGTTGCTGCGGGTTCGACACGGCGTCTCGAATGCCTTCCTTGTAAAACACCATATGTATATGGTAGGTGAAGTGTCTAAATGGGGATCCTAGTTTATGGAGTTGGGATTTTGGTTTTTCTTACATGCGACGCAGGGAGCAGTCCGGGATAGTCGGCCGTAATGGCCACCATGGCGTCATCATAGCTCAATTGATAGAACTGCCTATCTATCAGCTCCACGAATATGTCCGGATCTTCTTCGAGTCCGGGACCTAGGGCCCGGTAAGGGTCCTCTGGTTGTGTAGATGGGCTGTTGACCTCCCTTATAGCTTTTTGTAGTTCCGGCCGTAAAATGGCAAGGTGAGTACCTACGACAAAGAATGTGGGAAGAATGGGAGTAAGGAGATATAACTCACCCAGCTTGGATGGTTGTACATGGAGAATCCATCCCGTGGCTTGATGCGAATGAACTCCTCTACCTCTCCCTTGAACAACTCGGATAGAATTTTTTGCTAAAGCAGCCGCAGAGTCGGGTCCCTTACACCCGCAACGGGTGGCATCATCTTCCCCGTTAAAACACCACAGGGGGTGCCCTCGATATTGAAGTGGCTGCACTCCCCGCATTATGCATATTGACATAACCTCGATTACTGTCAATCCTGATTGAGACAGCGCTTTAATCTGGTTCATCAGGTAAAGGACTTCTCTGTTGTCTTCCTCCTGGGGGCTCCGTGGGCGCTAGCTTCGGCGTTTCTTGAGAGGAGCATTGTTAAACTCGGGAAGACCCTGCCGAATAGGGTACGGAATTGGGACGTCCTCCATGTAAAACCATTCCGAAGGCCAGTCTTCGGACGTCTTCTTTGGAGTACCGGACAGGTATCCGGTTTCGGCGATGCGCCATATTTCGGCTCCACCCACTTGATAAAGTGACCCCTTCCGTGTGCGGGGGACGAGGAAAAATAACCTTTTCCCTAGCTCAAAATGAGCCTCACAACCCAGGAATAACTCGCAAAGGGCAACGTAGCCGGCTGTAAAACTCCAGGAGCCCGCGGAGGAATGGATGAATTGGAAATTCGAGTCTCCTTAATAAGTAAGGAACAAGGAACACCGGCTCCCCCGTAGAGGGGCTGGGGAAGCTCTCTGCTTTCTCCCCGCCATTATAGGTGGCCAGCCCGGCTCGGACAGGAACCATATACGCTGGAGGGAGAAATCCCTGAGTCTGCAGTTCGACTAATCGACTGTGTGGGACAGGACACCTCTCCCTATCACCGGGCTTAGGGCTACGGGGGCGAGAGGAGGAGCTGCGGTGGTCGGACATGTTGGAGTGGATTTTTCCGAAGCGTGCTCCGATGGATTCTCGCTGTGGGAGGATGGTATGGATTGGATCTAAGAATCCCCATCCCTTTAATAGATAATTTATTTATCTAGCTAGGGGGGAAAATGTGAAAACGCCCTGGCTCCTCGTATTCATTCGACGCGTGGAAGATAGCCCTTATTGGGCACGGAAGCCAAGAATTCCAACATTTATGGGGCCGGACACTACTTGACAAGCATTCAAAATTTGGAGAAGAACCCGCCTTGCAATGCCGAAGACAATACTGCGTGTCGGACTTGACGTCATTGAAGCCTGGTTTGGGGGCTACTGAGGGAGTCCTGGACTAGGGGGTCTCCGGACAGCCGGACTATATCCTTTGGCCGGACTGTTGGACTATGAAGATACAAGATTGAAGACTTCGTCCCATGTCCGGATGGGACTCTACTTGGCGTGGAAGGCAAGCTAGGCAATACAGATATGGATATCTCCTCCTTTGTAACCGACCTTGTGTAACCCTAGCCCCCTTCGGTGTCCATATAAACCAGAGGGTTTTAGTCCGTAGGACAATATACAATCATACCATAGGCTAGCTTCTAGGGTTTAGCCTCTCTGATCTCGTGGTAGATCAACTCTTGTAATAATCATATCATCAAGAACAATCAAGCAGGACGTAGGGTTTTACCTCCATGAAGAGGGCCCGAACCTCGGTAAACATCATGTCCCCTGCCTCCTGTTACCATCCGCCTTAGACGCACAGCTCGGGACCCCCTACCCGAGATCCGCCGGTTTTGACACCGACACCCACAATTCACCAGTCTCAACAAACACACCGCAAAAGAAGATTACATCGAATAGATCTCCACAAGAGAGGAGGATAACTTTGTATTGAGATCCAAAAAGAGATAAGAAGCCATCTAGCGAATAACTATGGACCCGAAGGTCTGAGGTAAACTACTCACACTTCATCGGAGAGGCCATGGTGTTGATGTAGAAGCCCTCCGTGATCGATGCCCCCTCCGACGGAGCTCCGGAACAGGCCCCAAGATGGGATCTGATGGATACAGAAAGTTACGGCAGTGGAATTAGGGTTTTGGCTCTGTATCTGATCGTTTGGGGGTAGGTAGGTATATATAGGAGGAAGAAGTCCGTCGGTGGAGCAACAGGGGGCCCACGAGGGTGGAGGGAGCGCCTGGGGGGGGGGGGTAGGCACGCCCCTCTACCTCGTGGCCTCCCTGTTGGTTGCTTGATGTAGGGTCCAAGTCTCCTGGATCTTGTTCGTTCCAAAAATCACGTTCCCGAAGGTTTCATTCTGTTTGGACTCCGTTTGATATTCCTTTTCTTTGAAACCCTAAAATAGGCAAAAAAATAGCAATTCTGAGCTGGGCCTCCGGTTAGTAGGTTAGTCCCAAAAATAATATAAAAGTGTATAATAAAGCCCAATAATGTCCAAAACAGAAGATAATATAGCATGGAGCAATCAAAAATTATAGATACGTTGGAGATGTATCATACACCGACATGCACGGGGCCTCAGTCTAGAATGCTCATACCGGGGGAGAAGCTGACTGCCGTGCGTCTCCACACGAATATCGCTAGCAGTGGCGGCGCTGATTGCTGTGCGCCTCCACAAGAACGTCTCCACCACTAGGGGCGCGGCTAGAGGACGGCAATCTACGAGAGCGTACTGTGTGAGCGAGAGGATCACCGTGCATCCCCTCAGTGAGTCGCGGCGCTGACGTATCAGTGCGATAGGGAGGGCGGCTTTGGCAGACCGAATGGAGTGGAGGGGGACGGGGGTTTGGGGAATATTATTGGCTATTTGGCCGAAGGGCAGTTGAATTTGGGATTGGGGGGGATTTTCGCGCGGTGGGCAGGGGGAGTTTGGCGCATGGTCGGTTTCTCCAAGTGCAGTCCCACGTGTCAGTGAAGAGGCAAGTCGAAGCGCGTTCCGTTTGCGTGAGCCGTGTGCAGGACCGAATGTGTGTGGGGTGCAATGCGACCATGACAGGGGTGTTGTTAGTGTACCGCCTTTTTTCCTTTTAACTAGCAATGTGCCGGTGTGTTGCAACGGATCCAAAGTAGAATAGTACTTGTTCACAAACTTGAAATAAAACACTCTTATTTTGATATATATATATACCACTAAAAACATATTTCGTTTCACTCAAAATATATTTCTCAGGTTGTTTTGATGAGGCGAGTGAGGGATGTGGTTGCTTTCAAGATAATAAGGGGTTTTCTTCAAATTGGAGTAGAGAAGTGGGCTATTTTTGCCAAAATGCCACAAATTACCTCTCAGCCATGATATGTAGATCTAATGGTTAGAAATGACGGATGGCAGACACACAATCATCACCAACTGAGTCTTTTATAGGAATGGAGATAAACTAGGTGCTTCGCCCCCTAAAGAAAAAAAAACTTGGTGCTTCGCGCGATCCATCGATACTACTACTAGTAATCCGTTAATCCCAACTAAAACGACGCAGCTGGGTCTTTTCCCGCGCGATATGCTGGGAGGTTGGCTTAGTTTGGTTTTTTAGGACGAGTAATTCTACACCTACGTAATCCCAGTTACGTAATTAACGTAATGTGAAACGTGTGAGCTGTTGATTATAGATTTGTGGGAGGGAGGGGACCACCACCATGAAAATCAAGGAGGAGAGAGAGAGGCAATTTACGTTAACCCTTTTGTAGGTTCCCATAGATGTAGAAAGATGTGAAATGCGTGAATGTGTAGTGGACGTACTATTAGAGTGCCTAAGATAATTTGTGTATGTAGACTATATGTTTATTTTACTTCACATGTTAGCTTTGTCTCGGTTCAATAAAAAGCAGAGTTGGTGATGATGGTGTGCCTGCCACCCTGCAACATAGGCCGTCCGATCTATATCTAACGGATAGGAAGGAAACTATGACAATTTACCCGCACTCCTCTCCACATTTGCAGATAAGGCATTCCCTCGTTCATCCTTTTCTCGCACAAGATCTTGATGTTCCGTGCAACGCACGGGCATCTTGCTAGTACTCCTACAATATGCTATATTATTGTGAAAGTTCATATACACCGGTCGAGATTAATGCAAACACGGTAGATTTTCATTACATTTCGAACTTTTATAGTACAGAAAAATAAAAGAAACCCGACCCTAAACCTATTCTACGGCGGCGACCGACGTCCTCCATTTGCGATCTCCATGTACGGGGGTGGGGTGTCAGGGTATGGGTTCCCGGCAAACCTTTAAGGTTCAAACACTGGGGTGCGTGTGTAGTCTTTCCCTTCAACCTATCTACGCTCTAGCTTGCTAGGATCTCGCGGACGAACTCGACGAACTCACAACACAGATGGACACAGGGTTTATACTGGTTCGGGCCACCGTTGTGGTGTAATACCCTACTCTAGTGTGGTGGTGGTGGATTGCCTCTTGGGTTGATGATGAACAATACAAGGGTAGAACGGCCTCCTGAGGTTAAGGCGTTCTTGTGCTCGGTGAGCTTGTGTGTGAGGTGGTCTCTCTCGAGCTAAGATGATCTCGTCCTCTCTCCCACTCTACTTCCCCTCCCTTCCACTATGGTGGCTAGTCCTATTTATAGAGGCCGTGGTCCTCTTCCCAAATATCGAGTGGGAAGGGAGCCAACAATGGCGGGCTAATTTGAAGGGGGACATCTAGTACAGCTATCCTGACAAAAGTAGTCTTCGCCTACAAAAAGTTCTAGTGGTGACGCTCTTCTGGGCTCCACGATGACCTCCGTCTTGCAGTCCTTGGTCTTGGTCTTGTTGCACCGAAATGGCAACCTTTGCCGGATGCCTCGGTACTCCGCGGCTGCGCTTGCCCCCCCTTTGCACCAAAGAGGAAACAAGGACACTGTGCGCGCCGGCGCCCGCCTGGTGTCGATCGTCACAGCTCACATCACGAGAACCTCGTGAGGTTCGCCTCGCCTTGATATCTCCGCTCCTCGTGAGCCTGCCTAGCTAGGCCACTCCAGAGGAGGTCATGCATCGTCCGCCTCACGAGGCTTGGCCCCTCGCGAGGGTCTTGGGTGCTTTGTTGGTGAAGATAGACCGTACGGCCTGCTGGCTCAGCCACGCCACGGGCCGCAGGCAGGCAAGTCTGGGGACCCCCGTTCCCAGGACACCGACAGTAGCCCCCGGGCCCAAGGTGCGTGCGGGCTTGGCTTCACGGCGAAGCCAAGGGTCAAGCCCGAAGCGCCGCGGGCCCCGAAGCCTGTGGCCTCAGTTGACGCGTGGCGGTTGATTGGACGTGGGCGTCTCCGCTTCCCCACGCTGCCTTTGAATCCGCCTGGCTATGCGGCCCCACTTCTTGCACAGTTATTCCTCCCCCTCCGCTCCTGGCTTTCCAATCTTCCAATCTCCTTGCTTCCTCGACACCCTGCTCCGCCTTCCTAGTCCAACCAGTGTTCCGCCCGCTTTACCGCCATGGCTCCAAAACAAGCCGACAAGGGGAAGAAACTTCTGTACTCGCCAACTGTGCCTCCATCCTTCGAGTCGGCGCTCAGCCGGCCTCGGGTGCTCAACGACGAGGCCATGGGCAAGGTGCGCCCCATGCTCGCCTCCAGCTTCAACGAGTGGGGAGAGACGCCGGCCTGGCCTGCGTCTCGCTCCAGCATGGCTTCGGCAGTCACCGAGATCCCGATCTTCATTGACGCCCTCTGGGCTGGCCTGCTTCCTGCCTTCTCCGCCTTCTTCCACGCGGTGCTTGAGCACTATCAGATCCATATGCTTCATCTCGACCCTCAATCTGTGACCCTTCTTGCCGCCTTCGCCTTCGTGTGTGAGGCCATGGTGGGCATCACCCTCTCCGTGGCACTCCTCTGCCACTTCTTCTTGCTACATCTCATCGGTGCCCGGTAGAGCTTAGGGTGTGTGGGCTTTCAGGCATGGCAGTGACGGCAGGCATGGGGATCAACTTCGAGCTTCCTTCGTCCGCGAGCGAATTCCGCACGCGATGGGTGTTTGTTGATGCTGGCGTGCTCAACCCTCTGCTCCAAGCTTGGGTGGGGCCTGCCATACCAAACTCTGGCTGGGGTCACTAGAGGCTCATGAGCCCCAGCCTTGCCCCCGTCTGGGCCAGGCTGCGGTGGTTGAAGGACCTTGGTGTGACTGCGCCCATGGTGGTGAGGGAGTTCGTCAGGCGTCGAGTTACCCCGCTTCACCGTCTTTCTCGCCCGATGTGGGACTTGCTCAGCAGTCGGGACAACATGAGGTTTCAGGAGGAGGGGCTTCCTTTCGCTGCGTGGAAAACTATGCTCACGGTGCTATCCAGTGTCCCTCTGCCGGACGAGATGCCTAGGAAGAGCTGCACATGGTACCGCAGTGAGAACAAGGTTACCTTCATCAAGACCATCCCTTCCTTTGAGGAGTGGGGCTGCGCCCAATTGGCTTGGAGGGACCCCGCGAGAATCCCATCATCGTGGTTCCATTCTTCGCCGCTGGTGATGAGCTCGCCCCAGGTGATGGTGCGGGGGAGCGAGCTGCGATGGGGGCTAGCTGCTCAGGTGCTGAGGAGCACGTGCTGAGCAGTGACCCAGGGGCGTCGTCCTCGGGAGCTTGCGACACCCCTCCTGAGGCGCCAGTCGCTGATGAGATGTGGCATGCCGCTCCCGAGGCCGAGTCTTGATACGTCTCCGTCGTATCTACTTTTCCAAACACTTTTGCCCTTGTTTTCGACTCTAACTTGTATGATTTGAATGGAACTAACCCGGACTGATGCTATTTTCAGCAGAATTGCCATGATGTTGTTTTATGTGTAGAAAACAAATATTCTCGGAATGACCTCAAACTCCATGGAACATCTTAGAAAAAAATAATAAAAAATCCTCACCAAAGATGAAGACCATGGGGCCCACACCCTTCTCACGAGGGTGGAGGGCGCCCCCTAGGGCACGCCCCGTACCTCGTGGGCCCCCTAGATGCCCTCCGACGCCAACTCCAACTCTATATATTTGCTTTCGGAGAGAAAAAAATCAGAGAGAAGAAATCATCACGTTTTACGATACGGAGCTGCCGCCAAGCCCTAAAACCTCTTGGGAGGGCTGATCTGGAGTCTGTTCGGGGCTCCAGAGAGGGGGATTCGTCGCTGTCGTCATCATCAACCATCCTCCATCACCAATTTCATGATGCTCACCATCGTGCGTGAGTAATTCCATCGTAGGCTTGCTGGACGGTGATGGGTTGGATGAGATTTATCATGTAATCGAGTTAGTTTTGTTAGGGTTTGATCCCTAGTATCCACTATGGTATGAGATTGATGTTGCTATGACTTTGCTATGCTTAATGCTTGTCACTAGGGCCCGAGTGCCATGATTTGAGATCTGAACCTATTATGTTTTCATGAATATATGTGAGTTCTTGATCCTATCTTGCAAGTCTATAGTCACCTACTATGTGTTATGATCCGGCAACCCCGAAGTGACAATAATCGGGACCACTCCCGGTGATGACCATAGTTTGAGGAGTTCATGTATTCACTATGTGCTAATGCTTTGTTCCGGTTATCTATTAAAAGGAGGCCTTAATATCCCTTAGTTTCCAGTAGGACCCCGCTGCCACGGGAGGGTTGGACAAAAGATGTCATGCAAGTTCTTTTCCATAAGCATGTATGACTATATACGGAATACATGCGTACATTACATTGATGAATTGTAGCTAGTTCTGTGTCACCCTATGTTATGACTGTTACATGATGAATCGCATCCGGCATAATTATCCATCACTGATCCGGTGCCTACGAGTTTTCCATATACTGGTTCTTGCTTATTTACTTTCCCGCTGCTACTGTTACAATCACTACAAAATACCAAAAACATTACTTTTGCTGTCTTTACTTTTGTTGCCGCTACCACCACTATCATATTACTTTGCTACTAAACACTTTGCTGCAGATACTAAGTTTCCAGGTGTGGTTGAATTGACAACTTAGCTGCTAATACTTGAGAATATTCTTTGGCTCCCCTTGTGTCGAATCAATAAATTTGGGTTGAATACTCCACCCTCGAAAGCTGTTGCGATCCCCTATACTTGTGGGTTATCAAGGCTCCAGGAGACTCGGGAGGTCGCAGCGAGAGAGAGCTGGGCTGTGCGCCGCAGCCGGGCTCCCCTGAAGCCATCCCTCTTGGTTCTCCTTCGGCTCCGCCACGAGCCGGCCGTCACGTCCAGCGCTTCGGTCGCCTTTGTGTGGACTTCGAGGAGCTCCGCAAGAGGAAGGGATCCCCCAGTGGCAGCAACATCTTCGGACCGTTGAAGCGACGGAAGTACATTGCCGTCGATGATTAAGTACATCTCTTGGGTGATCTTCTATGTGCCACCTTCCCTTCCTGACGATTGCCCCCTCAGGTCCCCTTCTGCAAAGGCCGCGAAACCTCCAGAGAAGCAGCTCCCTCTCGTCCCATCGTGCTCGCCAAGCTCCAGTGCTTCAGGCTCAGACACTGCCCATGGCGTGGGGTCAGCCTCGGGAGCTGGTCCGTCGTCAAGGTGCCCCGAGCTTGTGCCTCCGCTGTCCTTCCTACGCGGCCTTGCTTGGAGCGCATCGGGCATGCCAAGCGCTCCTCCCTTGGCCTCGGTTGATGGATGGCTGGTCTCGATGCTGGAGCCTCCTTCAAGCAGTGGCCCTTGTTCGGTCCGGGCCCCTCGCGAGGGTCAGTCAGCGCCTGGGGCCGCGCCAGCCCCCAGCCCCCAACCGGTATATGGCGCGCCACTTGATGCTCCACCTGCAGCCCCCGAGGTGGAGGACGAGCTGGGGCGAGCATTCGAGCTCGAGCGCGGACGCAGCATGGTCCACCACGAGCTCTTCCAGGAGGCGATGGGCGCGATGAACCGCCTTGGTGAAGAGCTTGCGGGCATCGACTCGCATCTTGAGGGCGAAGGTCTTCGGTTGGTGGAGGAGCAGCGCAAGCTTCGAGTGGCCATCAACCTTGGCCGTTATCATCGTGACCTCAAGAACACGAAGGCCGAGGCGTCCCTCAAGATTGCCAATGAGACCCGCTCGCGAGCTTTGGAGGAAGCTCGCGAGGCCATCACCGCCGCAAGGCTGCGGAGGACCGCGCGTGGGAGCTCCAGGCCTGGAGCACGTCCCTTGAGCAGCAAGTTGAGGCGCGTGGGCCGCCCTTGCGTTGATGAGGGGGACGCCTGCGGAGGAAGAGGAGATCCGGAGGCATGAGGAGGCGCTGGCCCTGGAGGCCATGGAGCGCAACCTCGAGCTCGAGCAGCTGGAGACGAGGGAGCGTCAAGTTGCTCAAGCTGAAGATGTTGTCGGGGCCCGTGAGGCCGGAGTCGAAGAAGAGATCAATCGCCGGGTAGCCGTGGTTCGCACCGATCTGGAGAGCAGGTACGGCTTGAGGCTGGAGCTCGCCGGACAGGCCTGCCCGCGCCCTCAGGCCTAGGTTGGACGAGGCCGAGAGGCGTGCTAAGGCCACAATCGCCGCCCTAGTTACGGCGCGGGCGGACCTGGCCTCCGCCCGTGCCGAGCTGCTTTCCCTTCGGAGGAGAATTGATGATGACGAGGCCGTCGCTCGGCAAAACAGAGAAGAAGTGCTCCAACGCCGAATGTTGGAACGCGTGCATGGCCTTATGCTCCAAGACCTTCGGAACAAGGCCAACACCGCCCTGGGCTATATCTGCGACAAGAACGCCCTGACCCCTCACTCGAGTGACTACGCCAGCCACCTGACCTTCTTCACCGAGGTGGTGTCGCACGTGGAGGCTCAATCTGCCAGAGCTCGGCAGCTTGTGGAGGAGAGGGGTCGTGGCCTGCTTCAGCGCACCTTCTCCCGTGTCTTCAACCACCTCCTGAACGCCAACCCCAACTTCGACTCTGATGCCGCCATTGCTCCTGTGCCCATCGCCGTTCGGGGCGACTTTTGGCGCGTTGGGTAGTGGATCATGTTGACCTGTTGGTCAGGGCCTTCACCTCGGTGGACGATGGGGTGGTGGTCGTCGCAGATGAAGGAGACGTGGTCAACGACGGCGATGGGGGCGTTGCTAACGGGGGAGACGATTCCGACGAAGATGATGACAATGCGAGCGACGCGTCCCTGGATGACGCAACAATCGATATCTCTGGCTGATCCCATATTCTCCTATTGTTTTATTCTGCATGCAAAACTCGGGCGTGGCCCTAGGAAAACTTGTGAGAGCATTTTGAGAGGGGGAGCCCCTCATGTAAATAAATCGCAGTTTTTACTTTCCTATGTGATGTGGCTCTGTGTCCTCATAAGCTTGTGAAGCTGTGGGTGAGTTTCTAGATGTGGATTACTTTAGTCAGCGCCTGTTTAGGGCTGGGTCATCAGGCAACAAGTTCTGGAGAATCTTGCGGGGCTTGCCACCTTGTTTGAACGGGGGGGGGGGCGGGAAGGGTGAGCACCAGGCGTAGTGCTAGCGCATGCTCTGCGCGGTCCGGCTCGCGAGGAGCTTTGCAAGGGAGATGCGATGGTCGTGAGTCCCAAACCAAACAAGTTCCAGAAGGCGAGAAATGAATCGAACGAGAAAAGGCACCCCCCGCTCGCAACGATAAAAATTCAGCTTCAACTTAAGTCCAGAATCAGAAAGCAAAGCCACAGAAAGAGAGATCCAAAGCAAAAGGCCGCGCCCGACACCTAGTCTAGTTTTCGGGACTTCAAGTCTTCTCACCAGCACAGAGCTAAGTGCTGTCCACTAGGCGTGGGAGGGAGCCCCAGGGCCTGAGGCCGGCACTCCTGAGACTCTCGGGCGTGTACGGCCCCAACTCATTATTACATGAGAGTATCATGGGCGGCGAGCTTCACTGGAACTGGGCCTTCTTCACAGGTAGTAGCCTTGCTTCATATCGCCAGACGAGGGCCCCGCCTTGTGCCACTCTTGACCTCCTTTGAGCCGGCCGGAGACCAGGACGGTGCAAAGGAGGGAAAGAGGACGCCAGCGGTTCCCTCGGCGACCACGGGTGCTCTGCCGGAGGAAGGGTCGTTGAAGCCACCCCGGCAGGGGGCCTACCTCCGGGTGTCCCCTGGTTTCGCGTGCCTTGGGGAGGGGCCTTGCACCCGGCTCACTCTCGGCGGCCCCCAGCGTGTCTCCCTTGTTTAGATGGGTGCCGCCGTGCCGGGGTCATCGATCGGTGCTGCAACCTGATTCATCGGTAGCCCATGGTTAGCATAAGCCTGTTCCTGAGAGGTTAGCGGTACCCTGTAGTTGCCGTTGCCGGCGCGATCGCTATGGTTCTCCGCTGGCTCTTGGAAGGCATCGACTCCTAGCGCCCCTTCTCCCCAGTCTTCCCCAACGAATGAGCCAATTTCGTCCTCTGGTGCGTACCCTTGCTCCATCATGCGGGGCACATAGGTTTTCGGGGCCGTCACCCCGAACACCTCGCCGTGGTGCCCCACACTACATGTTGCTCCACCCATGCTGGCGTCTTGGGGATGATAATATGGCATTCCGGCTAGGGCTATGGGGGTGACGCTTACACTCGTGCTTCTCGAGGGCGGCATGGGGGGATTGGAGCTCCCTACGCCACCGGCCGTGCTGATGTTGGTGAAGCCCCCGAGCGTAGTTGACAGCGCGCGGATGTGGTGAGCCTCACCGCACGATCTTGCATTGGCCTGGGGGGAAGTCGATAGCTGAAGGGTGGCGCTCCTGATGCCGCTGTGTCCAGGAGCTCAGCAACACACTCAAGCAGCGTGTCCCGACCGCTCTCCATCAGTCTGCATCGCAATAGCTCCCTTGCCACTGTGAGTGCCGCCCGCATGTTTGCTTGCTCCCGCCGTGAGTGCGGCGCAGTTGCAGCGATGTGACTCGCTGCTCTCGCCGTGGCTCGTGCTTGCCGCGGGATGAGGGTGGATGATGCCTGGCCACGCTGTCCACGCCCGGCGGAGCTTGGTGATGCCCGCACCGCCTGGGTTGCGGGGTCGAGATCTTCATGGGAAGGCGGCACTGTCCGGGCCGGCCAGGCTGCCCAGCCATCGGACCCAGCTCTTGGGTCGCCAGACATCGTAGCCGGTGAACGTCGGAGAGATGATTGGCAGAGAAAAGGCTCCGGCGCACCACTACCTGGCGCACCAAATGTCAGGGTATGGGGTCCCGGCAAACCCTTAAGGTTCGAACACTGGGTGCGCACGAAGTCTTTCCCTTCAACCGATCTACACTCTAGCTTGCTAGGATCTTGCGGACGAACTCGACGAACTCACAACACAGATGGACACAGGGTTTATACTGGTTCGGGCCACCATTGTGGTGTAATACCCTACTCCAGTGTGGTGGTGGTGGATTACCTCTTGGGATGATGATGAACAATACAAGGGCAGAATGCCCTCCTGAGGTTAGGGCGTTCTTGTGCTCGGTGAGCTTGTGTGTGAGGTGGTCTCTCTCGAGCTAAGATGATCTCGTCCTCTCTCTCTCACTCTGCTTCCCCTCCCTTCCACTATGGTGGCTAGTCCTATTTATAGAGGCCCTAGTCCTCTTCCCAAATATCGAGCGGGAAGGGAGCCAAGAATGGCGGGCTAATTTGTAGGGGGACAACTAGTACAAGCTATCCTGAAAAAAGTAGTCTTCGCCTGCACAAAGTTCTGCTGGTGACGCTGTTGTGGGCTCCACGATGACCTCCGTATTGCAGTCCTTGGTCTTGGTCTTGTTGCACCGAAATGGAAACCTTTGCCAGATGCCTCGGTACTCCGTGGTTGCGCTTTCCCCCCTTTGCACCAAAGAGGAAACAAGGACGCTGTGCGCGCTGGCGCCCGCCTAGCGCCCGCCTGGTGTCGACCGTCACGGCTCACGTCACGAGAACCTCGTGAGGTTCACCTCGGATTGATATCTCCGCTCCTCGTGAGCCTGCCTAGCTAGGCCACTCCATAGGAGGTCTTGCGTCGTCCGCCTCGCGAGGCTTGGCCCCTCGCGAGGGTCTTGGGTGCTATGTTGGTGAAGATGGACCGTACAGCCTGCTGGCTCAGCCACGCCGCAGGCAGGCAAGTCTGGGGACCCCTGTTCCCAGGACGCCGACACGGGTTTCAAGACCCGTGAAGTGAAGGTGCAGTCTCCGGCGAGGAAGAGTAGAACACGGGAGACGGACTGGCCAGTTGGCACACCATGCCCTGCCGCCTCCCATGCCCTACTCATCCTCGGAGGAGTCCCCAACCTCGGCGGTGCCGGGCGTTGGATGGCAGCAAGTAGGACGCGTGTCCAACTGTGCTTCCGTCATCGGCCGCCAGTGTGGCCACTGCTTGTTCGGCGACTTGAGCAAGGGCGGCGACCTCGAGCTTCATCCCCGAAGACAAGCTCTCTAGCAGAGCATTCGTGCTCGCGGTCATGGTGGATGTGGTGCCAAGTAGCAGGATGATGCGCTATGGTGTGGAGGTTAGCTGGGCGTTGCCGCTTTAAGTAGCGCATCCTCAAAGTACCATCCACATCGAGTAGCGGAAACACCAAGATCAGCCACAAAAATCCTTCAAATATGGTTAGCGCCCCAGGCTCCTCCTCGTGTCCCCATGGACATCAAGAGGGCGATGGGCAAAGCTGCTCAGTGCCTTATCTTCAACTGAGATGACTCCAGATGCAGGGCTATCTTCTCCTCGCATATCTAGTCTCCGTTCAAGCGGTATTGGCCTCCATCAGCAATGACATAATGGATGAAAATGCCCCCAACCCCAATAAAGAGGAGAGGGTGTGCGTCGTCCCATTTCTGTTACGGGGCTAAGGCTTTGCAATCCATCCCTCAGGGGCCTATTGGAATTTTATGGCATTCAACTGCACAACCTTTCCCCAGGTTCGATTCTACACATCTTAGGTTTTGTTGCTCTCTGCGAACTGTTCTTAGGCATCGAGGCCCATTTTGAACTATGGAGGAAGTTCTTTTGCCTTGTTCCATCGAGGAGGCTCTGTATTTGAAGTGGGAGGTGCCGAAGTATGGCGTATAGCCGGATCCGAATACCTTGTAGGAACTCCCAAAGAGTTATACCCACAGTGGACTTCAGAATGGTTCTATATGGATGACGTCCCACTGCTGGACCCAGTTCGGCGAGGCCTTCCTGAATTTCCCCGCGCTCCTTTAAAGAAGAGCGTCAACTGGTGTCCCCCAAGTCCCAAGGAAGAAGATAGTGCGGAAATAAAAAGGATGGTCAGCAAGTTCAAATTGCTAGCCCATACCAAGCTCTCGATAACTGAGGTCATGGCTATTGCAATAAAGAGGTGCATCCAACCTTTCTAGTCCAGAGTAACTCCCCTATGGTGTTACAACAGTGAAGATGACGCCTCTCGTTACAGACGCAAGGATCCAGATACCCCTACTGAACTGGCCACAATCTTCGTCGATCTGTATAAGGGTGATAAAGAAGATTTTCTTTGATTAAACTGCCGGGAAGGCTACTCCATGTACAACCCCATTGAATGGGTAAGACTTCAATTATCTGTGTTGCTTTATCGCTATCACAGTATACTAATCAAATTTGCTCTTTGTTGCCATAAAACAGTCATGGAGGAAGATGACGAAGGACGTTCGCTATCTTGCTCAACAGCCAGAGGATCACAAATGCCACGAGGACCCTGGCTTCTGTGAGGATCCAGATATATACATAGAGTTCGATGATGGGGTGTTTTATCAAGTGAGCCTTGATGGCTCGGAAGTGGCCATTACCGCCGACTACCACCGCCCCTATCCCTTCTCCATCGAAAGTATTCGAAGGGCTAAAAAGGAAGTCCCTACTTGCACCTTTGTCCATTGCACTAATCCATACTTAACGGATTGGCGCTCGGCAGACCCACCTCTTCAAGGGCGGCCCCATCGTAGGGTAATCGTTCAAAATTAAAGAAGGCTGGAGGCACCATAGAACCTTCACCGTCTTCAAAAAGGTATGTGCATTTGATACGTGCCTAGGCATGAATCCGGATTATTAAAGCTTACTTCTATCAGTACAAAAAAAGACACATCCATGACATTTTGGGCCGAACGAAAAAAAATTCTGTCATACTTATGACACTTCTATGAAGATAATTGTGGCAAAACCAGTATCATCATAGATGTGGTCGGGTCCTACTGCTATGACAAAAATCATGACGGAAAATGGGATTTTTGTCCTGGGCGGGCTGGAGACGCAACTGCTTGACATTCTCTGGGCCGTCCCTTGCTGTTACTGAACTCGAGTTATTCCTTCGCTACTGCTGCTAACTGAACCTGAGCGATCGATCGATCCCTTGTTGTTAACTGAACCCGAGTGATTCCTTCACTACTGCTGCTAACTGAAGCTGATCGAATACTGCTACCTCCTTCCCTTGATGAACAGCGAGTGTTGTTGGGGGGGTTTGGATGAATAGTTCCTGGTGGGGGATGGATGAACAGGACCCCGTGGTAGTAGAGGCCGTTGCCGCTGGATGAATAGTACCCCAATCGATCGAGCCGGTGGATGAACAGGACCCTATGGAGGGCTGGATGAACAGGACCCCATGGAGGGCTGGTTGAACAGTAGCCGGTGGAGGGTTGGTTGAACAGTAGCTGGTGGAGGGCTGGATGAACAGTAGCCCGTGGTGTGCTGGTTGAACATGACCCCCGTGTAGAGGTTGGTTGAACAGTAGCCGGTGGAGGAGCACGCGGTGGAGGCTGGATGAACAGGAGCCCGTGGATGAACAGTCACAGGTGGAGGATGGAGGAGGTTGATGGTGGTTGAACAGTAGCCCGTGGAGGCAGTCAACGGTGGAGATGAACAGTATCCCGTGGAATCCCGTTTTGTGGTACGCCACACCCCTCCCGATGAACAGGACCCCCGTTTCGACCAAGCACTCCAACACAAGTCTGTTTCCTCCATTTTGCGGTACGCCACACCCCTCCCGATCAACAGGACCCCGTATCGACTGTAGGAGGTCTGTTTCCTCCGTTCTGTGGTATGCCAGACCCCTCCCGATGATCAGGATCCCGTTTCCACAGTGGCCGGTCGAACACAAGGCCGCTTCCTCCATTTCGCGGTACGCCACACCCCTCCCGATCAACAGGACCCCGTATCGACTGTAGGAGGTCCGTTTCCTCCATTTTGTGGTATGCCAGACCCCTCACGATGATCAGGATCCCGTTTCCATAGTGGCCGGTCGAACACAAGGCCGCTTCCTCCATTTTGCGGTACGCCAGGCCTCGTTTCCATCGCCTGTTCCGTCCAAGCCGGTTGGCTCCCGATGAACAACACACGTTCTGTTGCCTCCCGATGAGCACGACGCATTCCGTTGCCTCCCCATGAACACGACGATAACACAGTTTCTCCGTTCCGACCTAGCCATGTACACAGACCTGGCCATACATATGCGCGAGTAGGCGTTCGAGACCCCGCCCGTATGTACGTACGTGGTCGTATTTACTTTCTTGCAACATGGCCGGTGTACGTACGTGTACATGGTACGTGCGCGCCTCTACTACCACACGTGCGCGCCTCTACTACCACACGTGCATGCCTCTACTACCACATGTGTGCGCCTCTACATCGAACATATGTACGTACACGTTCGTGACCAAAATGACATCGCTACGTACGCTTCCACCAGGTGGGTCCCGACTGTGAGGCACTTCCTTGCGTGCGAAGATGTAGCTGTTGGGTCCCAGCAGTCTGGGGGAAATGTTTTTTTTGCAAAATACGATGGACCGTCTAGTGGGTCCCTACTGTCAGGTGGAGGAAAGATTATTTTCCGTGAAACAAGGAGGCACTTCCTTACTGCGGTCGTGGACCCAGCTGTCAGCCTCTCCACGTATAGTACTCTTTCGATGGAAGTCCTTCCTTGACCACGTTGACCACGCCGCGGTGAGTCCACCAGGGCGGTGGACGACGGTGAGGCCTAGGAAGGGGACGACGCGGAGCCGGGGAAGACGCGGGAGTGGATGCCCATGTGGAGAGGAGTACGAGTGTTCACTAGTTCGGCTTTGGTGTGTGGCTACCGTCGCCGCAGAATAACAGGGGTTGTGGGTGAGTGGAGGGATGGCTTGGCCAGCAGTGGGACTAGTAAGGGGCGTTGACGCCTCCGCGGTAGCACAACCGGCCATGGGAGGCAGGAGCAGCTGGCAAGACCGGCGCTGCTTTCGCCAGCTGGAGCAAGAAGACCAGAGGTTGAAGAAGCACTACGGCCGTTGGATGGACATCGTATGGTCATTGGAGCTAGAATCGTTCATATTGACTAAGTTGACAAAACCCTCCATCCCCGTCAACTTAGTAGGCCCAAGTCAGCCTCCCACTATGCTGGGTCCCAGCTAGCAGGGGGTATTCATTTTTTTGTGCGTAATAAAGAGGCACTTCCTTGCGTGCTAAGATATAACTGGTGGGTCTGAGCTGTCAGCGGGGGGAACATTTTTTTCTCGAAATACATAGGCCCTTCCGGTGGGTCCCAGATGTCAGGTGGAGGAATCATTATATTGCTCGTAATAAGGAGGCATTTCCTTGTGTCTGGCCATTGACCCAGCTGTCAGCCTCTCCACGTGCAGTCCACTTCCGATGGATGTCGTTCGTTGACCACTTTGACCACGCGTCCATGCTGCGCCGAGAGCACTAGGGTGGTGGATGACGGTGAGGCCTAGGAAGGGAATGACACGGAGCCGGAGAAGACTCGGTAGTGGTTGCCCACGCGGTGGGTAGTATGAGGGTTTACCGGTCCGGCTGCCGTCGCCAGAAAATAACAGGAGGTGCGGGTGAGCAGAGGAATGGCCTGGCCAGCAATGGAATAGGGTGGGGCAGTGCGGCCTATGCGGCAGCACAGCCGGCCACGGGAGGCGGGAGCAGGCAGTCCCACCGACGTTGGGTTGGGGGGCTGGAGCAAGAAGATCAGATATTGAAGAAGCAGCACGGCCATTGGATTAACATCCAATGGTCACTGCTACTAGAATCATTTGTGGACAAAGTTGACAAAACCTTTCGTACACGTCAACCTAGTAGACCCACAAGTCAGCCTCCAAATCTGTCCCAAACAGCATACAACCCGAAATTTCTAGCCAGATTCAAATTAATTTAAAAACTAAAAATACCTTAATTTAAACCCAATGAAATTTTACCCGCACAAAAACAATGAAATTTAAAATATCAAAATCCGAAAGAAAAAAGTATTTTGGAACTAATTGCCTGTTTGCTGTATTTTTTCATTTTACAGCCCATTTATTATTACTTATAGCCCATTTCTTATTAATTATAGCCCATTTTCTGGGCAAAATGCATCCCTCCTCGTCTTGAAAGATTTCCGGCCCAGCAGGGCGTAGAAAAGCAAGTAGGCCTACGTTGGTTATTCTGCAAAAAACAAAATAGCTGGGCTAGCCATTTTCAAAAAGGAAAAAAACAAACTGGGCTGGTCCTATGCTAAAGATATGAAATAAAAGCCTAGGCTATATGGGCCACAGCTCCCGCACAACCCAGTTCCCTTCTTCATCCCGAAAAAACAAAATTACTGCGCGCGCTGCTGGGTCCCTACTGTAATCCTCACCATGCACAGTCATATCCTTATTGCTCTCGGTTGTTGACCATGTTGACAACACCGGAGGGCAACGCTGCGGCGAGCGAAGCAAGGCGGAGGACGATGGTGAGGCCTCGGACGGGAACGAACAGGAGCCGGGGAAGATGCGCAGAGTTTGAGGGTGCGATGTGGCCACGATGCATGCGCAGCAGCACAACCAGCCGTGGGAGGCGGGAGCAGGCATCCCGCCGACGCTGGTTTGGCTTTGGTGGCTAGAGGAAGAAGAGACTGAAGAAACACGACAGATGTTGAATGTCAATCCAATAGTCTAGGTTGGAAAATCGTTTGTTGACTAAGCCGACACCAAGTAGCATACTTTTTATATATAGGAAGAAAAGAAAAACTGGGCTCGTTCGCGTGGTAACATTCCCGAAACTGTGACCGTTTGATCTTGCATCGCAACTAAAACTATGAGGAAAATGCATTCGTCTGCCGTCCTCCTCTCAGGGAACATTCGCCACATAAGTGTCTAGCACCCTTGGTATTCAACCGAGAGGCCTTGGATTCGATTCCCAGGAACTCTCAATTTTGTCCTCCTTCCTTCCTCGCAAAAAAAAAGAAAATCACAGACTTGAGGAGGCGTATGGAACAAGCTAGTGAACCAGTAAAGAGACGTTGCTGAGTTTTAGAAAAAAGAGATACGTGCTCTTGTAGCTGGTTCGAATCCAAACCTAGACTATGACTATACATGGTGCTATGCTACTCTGCAAGTAATGAAACTGACATATCCAACGTTCTCTTATCCTCTTCTCTACTTACTGTGCCTAGCATCAGAAGCTCTGGCCACAGCAACCATATCCGCTGGCTGCTTGTCCACCTGCTCTTCAGCAGGCAACAACCAGATAGGCACCAAGTCGCCACCCGTACCATGGCCTGTGGGTCTCATCACACCCCCGCCGGCACACCCACCGCAGCCGGTTGCTCATCGCAACCCGCTGCCTTTGGTGTGGTGCCACTGCTGCAAATCACGCAGATTCATCCGTCGCGTCTCAACTACAATCCTCAACCCTGGCCGAGTCTTCTACAAATGCCCGAATCATGGGGTAATAATATGTTTAAGTGTTGTTCTGCTGCTTTCAGTTGTTGATTTTTTAATAGTTTGGTTGATGATCTTCCAATTTGATTCGTCTAGAAAAGGGAAGATTCATGTGATTTGTATTTCTGGGAAGTTGCCGATGTGGGGGAATGCAACTATGCTGATTATTTGGTTAGCCGAGGAATCCCAATACCAGCAGGTTGGGGTGTTGGACAAGTAACTGAAGGAATGACAGAAGAAGAAGATGCAGAGCAGAGCAGAAGGTTAAAGATGCAGTTCCCCTGATCATGACCAAGCAACAGCTGCTGAACCGCCTTGACAACAATGAGGAGATGAAAGAGCTTGTGACGATAATGGGCAAAATCGATGTGTTCTATAGGATGATTGTCTCTTTATTTGCAGTGTATGTAGCACTCGTGATGTATTCAGTGTCTATGACATGAGCACTTTGCTGAAACTAGTAATGAATGAAACCTGTAGCAGGCTGGGCATAGTGTTGTCAACATCTAATGATTTCTATTAACAGAAATCGGGGGGTATCCCCTTTTTCTCATTAATAAATAAATAGCAGAGGCCCTGTTGGTAATAAATAAATAAATTAGCAGAGGCTGTGTCGGGTCAGCTTTGTTCCCATTCGAAGACGTCGAGCAAATTGCAGTCCAACAACAAACTATGTCATCAAATTCAAGTTTCATAGCCAAATATGAGTACAACTAAACAACAAGGTCATCATGTTTTACTCGTCATATAATCACCAAACACAAATGAACATACATAACAAGTGATGTTCTCACAGCAAAATACTAAACAACAGGTTCATCAGGTTTCAGTTGTCATAGGAAGCATAATTTCACATAGCAGATAAAAAACGCCTTCTAGCAGGCAAATATGACAAAAGCAATCTAATCATAATCCGCAGCAGCAGCATCAACATCTTCGCAATGTGTATCAGTCTGAATCGTAATTCCCCAAAGTGTCATCTTCTTCTTCATCCTCAATGTCCTCGAATGTTGGCTTCTTCTTGATCAACTCTTGTATGTCCACAGCATGCTAGGCAATCTTTTTGCCAGCGTCCTTGACATGATGGTTCTCAAAGATATCAGGAACATCTGTGGAATCTTGTACATCAGGAGCAATGTAAGCATTATCTTGTTGTGCGACTTCATTAAACGAATTCCTCTGCTCAAACCTTTGCAATACTATCCAGTCATCGCTACGTGCAAATGTGTCTTCCAAGAAAAATATATGTGTTGCTTGATTTGCCAAAATAAAAGGCTTGTTGGCCTGGTACGCCGCCTTGACATTGATGGATTTGAAATAATCATCAGCTATAGGTTTTACGATCCTGGAAAATAGGTTATAACAACGACAACACAACAGAACCACACACCGATGATCCTCGAAACTGGAGATATACTGCAACTGAACAATGTCTGTTATGTTAGTATAAATTTCAGTTGTCTGTATGCCGTACGTATCCGTTCTCATGATGGCACTGTTTTGTGTCTTCCTGCCTTCATCGCGTGCAAGGGTGCTGTAGCGCACATCTCCAACAACGCAATATTCATAAAGTCTTACCCTAGTATCAGGACCCACTGCTAGTGCGTAAAGGGCATCATCAACTACCTACCCATCCTCCCGCATCTTCTTAACCCAAGTTTAGAAAATGGACAAAACTAACCATCTTATGTACTCAATATATTAAAAAAAACTAACATTGCAATTCAATAGCTTACATGGCGCTTGAACCATTTCACAAATCCTGCCATAACCAGTTTGTCAATGTTTCTTGGATTTTGCGGCAGTAACCCGTTTTTGTAGATGCTGCACAAAATAGTGATCGCGTCAAACATCTAAATATATAAGAATGTGCTGTAAGTTTAGTACATTACGATGTACAAGCTGCAGTACTTAGCACTTACTTGATATAAGGTTGTATCTCAGGACAGTTATTGAACACATACCAAACCATTTTGTCCAAATCTTTAGGTTTGTCCACTTATCGACTCTCCCCTGTAACTCGAACAGAATAATCGAAAACATTGAGCCCGGGATTGTCTTCACCCACCTGTTTGCTAAGCTAATAAGCTGTTTCAATGTTTTTTGAGCAGAATGTGAACGCTTCTGTACCAATGTAGGCCTCTACAATGGAACCCTCAGGTCTAGCTCTATTCCTGACATAGCCCTTGAATGTGCCTAGCCGCCTTTGAATAGGGTACATCCAGCCAGACTGTACTGGACCTCTAAGTAGTGCCTCATCAGGTAGATGAACTGCCAAATGCACCATCAAATCAAAGAAGGCTAGACGATATATCTTTTCAAGGTCGCATAGGATAGTTGGTATCTTGTCTCTAAGACGCTCCAAAGCATCTATCCTGATATTTCTACTACAGAGTTCCCAGAAGAATTTTCCCAACTCTGCAACTGCTCTTTATAAGTCAGGGCGGCCCAATCCTCTCAGGATAACAGGTAAAACCCTTTGAAGTAGGATGTGGCAGTCATGAGTTTTCAACCCTTGTACCTTGTTTCCATCTGCACTGACTCTCCTTTCAGGGTTGGAAGCAAATCCATGTGGGAATCACACACGTGACAGGGCCTCGCAGAATTCTTTTCTTTTTTACCTTGTCCAAGACGTACACATCTGGTGCCATATCCCATGGTTTACCTTCATCTTGCACCTGCAAATCCTTTATGATACCCAGATCTGTCAAATCAATCCTTTCTGATACCCAGATGCCTTCAATATTAAGAAGTGTGCCGACAATGTTGTCACATATATTTTCCTCGACATGCATCACATCAAGATTATGCCGCAGATCCAAATCTTTCTAATACTCCAAGTCCCACAAAGTGGACCTGCGGGTAAACAATAATCTCTCTTCTTCCTTGCCACGCTTCCTTTTCCCGCTACCATTACTAGGATGGTTTCCTGGTGTAATATGCCTGACCTTCTCTAATTCCACTTGCAACTCATCTGCGGTGAGCCTCTTTGGCGCATCACGGTTTTCATGCTTTGCATTGAACACATGTCTTCGGTATATTTTAGGACGCGGCTTGTCCTTGGCAAGGAAACGGTGGTGTCCAATGTAATAGATCTTGCTAAGTATTGTGTATGACAGCGGATTCCTGTCACAGCAAACACATGCATTGTAACCCTGTTTCGTTTGCCCGGACATAGTGCCCAAAGCCGGATAATCATGGATGCACCAAATTATAACATCACACAGAAAGAAATCAGCTGGTGGGCTGATATATAGGTCTGGATTGAGAACACCCTTCCATAGTTGTTCAAGTTCCTCCACAAGAGGCTCCATAAATAAATAAAAATCCTTTCCAGGACTTTTTGGACAAGGGATGCGCAAGGCCATCATGTAGTTTGATTCTTTGGTGTAGACATTTGGAGGCATGTTGTAAGGGATAACAAGCACTGGCCACATGCTATATGTGGCGCTCGGGTGGCCCTATGGGTTAAATCCATCTGAAGCTAAGCCAAGTTTAATGTTTCTCGGGTCCGCAGCAAACTTTTTGTGTTTCTGATTGAAGCTTTGCCACTCACTACCATGAGATGAATGGATCATTACATTCTGATATCTATACTCTTGGTTCCTAGAATGACACAGTACATCCTCTCTTGTTTCAGCATCATGAAAAACCCTCTGCAATCTTGGTGTAATTGGAAAATGTCTCAGAACATTATGAGGAACCCTCTTCACAGCATCGCCATCTTTCCATCTTGATGATTTGCATTTCGGGAATTCACTTAAGTTGGCATAATCCTTCTGGAACATAGCACAATTATTCTTACAAACATGGATCATATCATATCCAATTCCAACTGCACGAAGGAAATTCTTCATTTTACTGTAGGTGTGTGGCAGCTGAGACGCATCTTGGAAAGATTTCTGGAAAGCATCCAACATAGCATTGAATGATTTGTTGGTCATCCGCTCAGATGTCTTCACCTGAAGAAAGGTGACCATAGCTGAGAATACTGACAGCTTATTTCCTGGGGTGACAGCCACGTTGCATTGTTCCAACATACGGGCCCACCATTTTTTTCTCCAGGTGAAAGTTCACGAAATGCATGAGCATTTCGTAGCATTGTTTGAATTTTGGTCAAACTCATTGGCTCCGCCACCACCACCTCCTCCTCCTCTTCCACCTGAGCATCAGGCAGATCCAGATGGTGATCTGTTGCTTCCACGTAGTCAGTAACATTGACGTTCACAGCTTCACCATGATGAACCCACCTAGTATATGTGACCGACATACCATAAAAGTGTAGATGATTTTGCACAGTTGACTGGTGTCTTGTAACTGAATTCATACAACTGCTACACGTGCAGAGCACATCTGATTTCGGCCCACCATACTCAGCTCTGATAAAGTTCATGAAGTTTTCAACCCCCTCAACATATGCAGCGGAGAATCTTCGAGTGGAAGTTATCCAAGTCTTGCCCATCTATTAGACATACAAATTAGTTCTTCTACTAGACATTACAGGAAAAACATATATGCTTTTTTATGAAGTCCAGAAAAAAAATACCTAGGTCAATGTCTAAAGCTATGGCAAGATATTTGGACGAGCAGATCTGAGTAACAAGATATATGTAAAGCTAATTCAGTAAACAGATTTGAGTGCTAAATTATGGCAGGTTGTTTCAGCAGTCAATGAGGCCGAGCACACAACCATCGAACTATCAAAGGACATCGCAGCAACAAAGATCGAGTATAAAACGGCGTACATCTATTTCACCTAACAGATTGGCTACTAGACCATGGCAATCTACGTCACAATAAATATATGGCAGGATATTTTAGCAACTAATCGGGCTTGGCATGCCATCTAAGCTAAGCAGATAGAGTGCAGAACAGGGCAAGCAAGCTTCTTAAGCAGAGCATATTGACAGTAACTACTTCGGTAAACAGTGAGATTAACAACGTCAATCAGCTAACATTCAGCACTACACCGACATGCACGGAGCCTCAGTTTAGAATGCACGTACCGTGGGGGAAGTTGACTGCCGTGCGACTCCGCACGAACATTGCCAGCGGTGACGGCGCTGACCGCCGTGCGCCTCCACAAGAACGTCGCCACCTGTGGCGGCGCGGTTAGAGGATGGCAGTCTATGAGAGCGTACTGTGGGAGCGAGAGGATCGCCGTGCGTCCCCTCAACGAACCGTGGCGCCGATGTATCAGTGCGACGGGGAGGGCGGCTTTGGCAGAGCGAATGGAGTGGATGGGGACGGGGGTTTGGGGAATATTATTAGCTAGTTGGCCGAAGGGCTGTTGAATTTGGGATTTGGGGGGTGGGCGGGAGATTTTCGCGATGTGGGTGGGGGGAGTTTGGCGCATGGTTGGTTTCTCCAAGTGCAGTCCCACGTGTCAGTGAAGAGGAAAGCCGAAGCGCGTTCCATTTGCATGAGCCTTGTGTACGACCGAACGTGTGTGGGGTGCAATGCGACCGCGACAATGGTGTTGTTAGTGTACCGCCTTTTTTCCTTTTAACTAGCAATGTGCCTGTGCGTTGCAACAGATCCGAAGTAGAATAGTACTTATTCACAAACTTCAAAGAAAACACTCTTGTTTTGATATACATATATACCACTAACGTTTCAAAATATATTTCTCATGTTGTTTTGCTGAGGCGTGTGAGGGATGTGGTTGCTTTCAAGATAATAAGGGGTTTTCTTCAAATTGGAGCAGAGAAGTGGGCTATTTTTGCAAAAATGCCAGAACTTACCTCGCAGCCATTAGATGTAGATCTAATGGTCAGAAATGACGGATGGCAGACACACCATCATCACCAACTAAGTCTTTTATAGGAGTAGAGATAAGCTAGGTGCTTCGCCCCCTAAAGAAAAAAAACTTGGTGCTTCGCGTGATCCATCAAAACTACTACTAGTAATCCGGTAATCCTGATTAAAACGGCGCAGCCGGGTCTTTTCCCGCGCGATATGCTGGGAGGTTAGCTTAGTTGGTTTTTTTCGACGAGTAATGCTACACCTACGTAATCCTAGGTACGTAATTAACGTATTGTGAAACATGTGAGATGTTGATTGTAGATTGGGGGGAGGGACGGGCCCACCACCATGAAAATCAAGGAGGAGAGAGAGAGGCAATTTACGTTAACCCTTGTGTATGTTCCCATAGATGTAGAAAGATGTGAAATGCGTGAATGTGTAGTGGACGTACTATTGGAGTGCCTAAGATAAATTGTGTATGTAGACTATATGTTTATTTTACTTCGCATGTTAGCTTTGTCTCGGTTTAATAAAAAGCAGAGTTGGTGATGATGGTGTGCCTGCCATCCTGCAACATAGGTCGTCCGATCTATATCTAATGGATAGGAAGGAAACTATGACAATTTACCCGCACTCCTCTCCACATTTGCAGATAAGGCCTTCTCTCGTTCATCCTTTTCTCCCACAAGATCTCGATGTTCCATGCAACTCACGGGAATCTTGCTAGTACTCCGACAATATACTATATTATTTTGAAAGTTCATATACACCAGCCGAGATTAATGCAAACACGGCAGATTTTCATTACATTTCTAACTTTTATAGGACAGAAAAATAAAAGAAACCCGACCCTAAACCTATTCTACGGCGGCGACCGACGTCCTCCATCTGTGATCTCCATGTATGGGGGCGGGGTTCAAGACACGTGAACTGAAGGTGCAGTCTCCGGCGACGAAGAGTAGAACATGGGAGATGGACCGGCCAGTTGGCACACCATGCCCTGCCGCCTCCCAGGCCCTACTCATCCTCCTAGGAGTCCCCGACCTTGGCGGTACCAAACGTTGGACGGAAGCAAGTAGGACGCGTGGCTGACGGTGCTTCCGTCACCGGCCACCAGCGTGGCCACCGACTGTGCGGTGACTTGAGAGAGGGTGGCGACCTCGAGCTTCATCCCCGAAGACAAGCTCTCTCACAGAGCGTTCGTGCTCGTGGTCATGGAGGATGTGGTGCCAGGTAGCAGGACGATGCTCTATGGTGTGGAGGTTAGCTGGGTGTCGCCGTGTTAAGTAGCGCATTCAGGCCAATCGTCCGGGTGCGTCGTTCAGTCGTCGGGGTTGGTTCGTCGGGCACCGAGCCTCTTGACGACGGCATACGGACGACGCGTGGGATGAGGGTTTTTGGTGTGCCAGGGTAGTCAGCTACGGTCGTGGAAATGTTTTTGGTGCATGTGGGATGAGGGATGAGGGTTTTTGGTGTGCCAGGGATGAGGGATGCAGTTGGCGGCCCTACACCACTCCGCGGACACATTGTGGCGCGCGCGCACTTCGTCGCCCCGTGCATCCTCGATGAGCTGGGTGTTGATCTGCTGGTCGTTCCATAGCGCTAACGCCACCCTTGGCACACTGAAACCCACCGTGTAAAGTGACGATGAGCGTGTCGCTCCCGCATGCCTCATTTGAACATTCCGCCGAGTATCATTCGCATGTGGGCCTAGACCATGCTTGTATTTCTAATGTTGTAATTTGTCCGACATGCATACAAACCAACGGTTCGTTTAAAGTTTCACTTTGCCTCTACTACGTGTCGCTTCTCGTCTTAGTTTTGACATCCCCTTCGGTTCATGCCCCGACGCATCTTGACGAGATCGATTGATGTTGACAGATCAATTTGCGTGTCATGCAAGGAGATAAATGTTTGGTCTATTTCTATGATAGAAATGACCGGTGGGGGGGGGGTCTGTGGGGATCAGAGGGAGTATATTGTATGTTCGTAAAATGAAACAAACTTATTGTACCCACACTAGTCCTCTTTCAATCAATCTCCAGACCCCGAGATGAAATCAAGAGAGAACGAGTGGGTGCATATGTGATACGTAAGGCGGATTCAAAATTTTGAACCGGTGACCATAGCATCCACAAATCATATATAAAGGGTATCCAATGTTCATTTCGCTCTTGAACCTACAATATACTCCTTCCGATCCTTTCTAGTAGTTTACATATAGGTTTTATGTGTAGTGAAAGTATCTCTACTTTGATCAAACATACACAAAAAGTATCAAAATTCAACAACGCCCAATCAATATTGTTAGATTCGTACGTACTCCTAGATTTGTATTCAAACATAGATGGTTTCCAATTTGTTTTCAACCACGTGAATGTGCTTGTTCTCGCGCATGCTCTTCCTACTAGGATTTCGCCACGTATAGCCAGTCCAATAACTTTTTTAAGCTCCCTAGTTAAATACAATAAATATGAGGAAAGAGATAGAGAAGAGATGGAAAAAAATACTAATGCAATAGCCAACCTTATTTTTTTCAGGACATAGCCCACACTACTGTATGAGTGCATATAGATGATGGCTATAGATGACATGGCATTTCCTTATAGCCATCGGCTGACTATATTATTAACCATGCTCTAATGCGTTTTTCAAAACCACCTTTGACTATTGACAAGATTAATAATACATGAGATGCATAATGTGAAAATTATATCATTGGAAGCTCCTCTCACATACGAAGTTGAGCGTATGCTTTGTGTAAGTTGCATGTCAATAGGACCTATAGACGGAAGGAGGGAGTAGTAATGGAAGTGGATCCTCTGACATAGGTATCCCTGGCTTACCCTCCCTTTCATTCACTTACTGGTGGGCCGCATGCTTGCTAGGCCCCGCATGTCAGTTACTCAATGGGTTCGCCCACGTCAGAGGATCCTCATCCGTAGTATACTCCCTCTGTTTTTATTTACTCCACATAAAACGGAGGGAGTGGTAGTATAAATGATGCGGACGGGGAAGGGGAGGGACGTCGGTTTGCTCCCAACTGTGGTCCCACAAGCGAGAAAAAATGCAAGACGAAGCGTGTTCCATTCGGTGAGCGACATGGAGGGTCCAACGTGCCGGGGTGCAACGCGAATGCGACAAGAGCGATGTATAGTCAAAACCGATTGACCGGTCGTCATCGGAACCACTATTCACACCAGAACCTTCGCTGCTCGGCATACGCCAGCCACTGCCCCAAAACCACACCTCCTCTCCAGCCCAACCCCCACCTTTCGATCCCCTAGCCCGCATCAAGCGTACCCTAGTTCACCTGAAAGGCATGGTACGCCGCAAGATCACGTACTACAAGATGCTGATGCCGGAGCGCCGCGCAGAGATCACGGCGGTGGTCGGCGCCACAGACCACTGTTCCCAAGCTCGCCTTGTGGTGGGCCAATCCCCGAGTTCTCTGGAGCCATGCTATGAGGAGGTGGAAGCCGATCTAATGTTCATGGTGGAGGTTGCGGCGCAGAAGGCCCTCGATGGGTATGAGACGATGGACATCGACCTCATGCCGGTGTCCGGGTCCCCCATGGTGCAGGAGGACCAAAGGTTCAACCTGGCGATACTAAAGGAGGACCGGGAGGCAGAGGCTCAACTCGATGCGGAGCGCGTGCATGCCGCTGCCATCGAGGCTCTCATGTAGGCGGAACCGGATGTCGTGGATGTGAACCGGGCGGCGGAGGCTCAACTCGACGCGGAGTGCGCGGATGCTGCTGCCATCGAGGCCCTCCTGCAGGCGGAACCGGACGTCCTCGACTTGAACCGGGTGGCGGAGGCTCTACTCGACGCAGAGCGCGCAGGTGCCGCTGCCATCGAGGCCCTCCTGTAGGCGGAACCAGACGTCCTCGACTTGAACTGGGCAGTGCTCTTGTTCGTGCAGAGTGCTCGCACGCTCCACGTGAACGAGTAGCTGGAGGCCGAGGACAACAACGGTGCGGAGACACATGTCAGCAGCTACGGCTGGTTCGCGCCGCCAGCCAAAGATGACGAGGCCGTCTCATTCCACGAGTAGTGATAGTTTTTCTTTATGTTGTTGTTTTTAGGGATCTTTTGTTGTGTAAAAACATATATTGATATGCAAGTCGCCTGACTTTCATCATTTGGGTCAGTCTACCAATTCAGGTCTAGAGAGAGAGAGACTAATATATGATGTCACGGCGAGAGATTCCATTGTATGTGTATATGCAAAGGGGGAGGGTATAGAGGCATAAGGAGATTTTTTTGTGTGGTGCCTGTGTTGGTATGTGTGGGTGTGAGAAGATAACAAGACCTGGGGCAGAGGTGAGGCCCTTGGTTCGTTCCATCCTGCGCCACATTGGTCGGCTCGTGACGCATTTAAGGACACCCACGGATGACTTGTCGTACAAGACAATGATAGCAGAATTGTGAAGGACTCTGTGTCCACTGACAAAACCGGGTAGGATTTGTAACCCTGGGTTATCGGACTAAGGTAATCCCTTATCTCTGATATTACTATTCATCCAACCTAACTTTAAGGGGAATCCTACCGAATGCTCTGCTAGAATCATACTTGTCGATTAGGAAGAGAGGTGTGAGACAATGCGTGAGAGACAGGTCTAAAGATAATGTGCGTACATGATACACGTAGGTAGGTCTATGTATATAGAAAGGGTCGATGGGGATTGTGCACGTGTATGCTTGTGAGAGGAAGAGTGCTTGTGATAAAGCTTAGTGAGAGCGGTTGTAAATGGTTACGAGAGGGAGGGAGGGTTGTATCGAGAGTATGTCTGCGAGAAAGAAACCTTGGCAGAGAGTGTGTGAGCATGTGTGAGAGACCACTGATGGAGAGTGAAACTATACGTAAAAGACTGATGTACACATTGATTAAAGATATAAATTGTATCCAAATATTAGGATGGCATCATGATATTTGCAAAGGTCTAAACTCCGACTATGAAACCTACTGGCCCGACATCCAAAGGTCTAAACCGGGGTAGGTTTGTAGCTTCATCTAGACGCCACGCAACTGCCTCCGAAAAATATTCATACACAATGGCCGCCTAAGCACACATGCGCACGGCCAAAATAGCTCCCGCCCACTATTTGGGACACCTGGGATTACCGTCCTACCCGACCCACAGTAGGTCCGAAATTTAAGATGGGGGGGGTAAAGTTTGTACTTTCCCCAAATTTCAAACAAGCGCGTCCCAGACCAGAACATGGTTCTCCCTTAGTTCCCCCCGCCCCCCCGCCCCCCGTCCGATTCCCCATTTGTACTCCGTGGGCGCCAAAACTACCTCTCCACCAGTCACAAAACCCCGCCGTCATCCGTCCGCCACCGCATCCCACCCATCAACCGCCGATACCACGACGTCGTCGTCCACCGCAACCTCAACCGCAATGCCCTCCACGGCTAGTAGTCGAAGCCGAGGCCGAGCCGTCCGTACCCGAGCTAGTTCAACCACACCGTCCTGTGCCTCACCGCTGCCTCTCCAACTTCGCCACCATCCACCGCACTGGAGCTGTTCCTGCTACGCCGTCCTTCACCGCCTCGGATCCGCTTCCCCTCCGCCGACATACGGCCACAGAAAAACAGTCAACAATTTGGCCATGGGTTCGTCCAAGCCTGCACCCTCCTCCAAAACATCGGTTTCCCCGGCAAAAAGAAGAAGATCAGCGCAGCATGTGGAGGCGACCACACCGAAAATGGTACCCCTCTTCCCTTATTCGTGCAAATCTTACGTGTCTGCTTGCATGGTATTCATCCCACAGAAGACACTAGTTGACCGCTTCTTCTTGATACTAGATGTTCCGAGTTACTCGCGATGCACAAGGTTTCTCCTCCTATACTATTTCAATTCCTAGTAAGTTGATTCCAAATTAACGGAAGCATTCCCCGGCGTAACAGGGCGCGTGTGGGGCCTAGAGCTGTTGGTGCCTGATATGGAGGTCAGCCGGGATTAAAGGGATGGCCTAGGGGCGTTGCCAAGCACGTCGGTGGTGTGAGGTCAAGGGGAGTGCGGGGTGGCGTAGGTAGGGGTCTGGGCCGGTGGTCGCTAGCGGTTCGAGAAAGATCGTCAATAGTGACTGGCGGGAGGTAGACGAAGGCCATCTGCCCGTTCCTTATAGATCATACGGTTCATAGAAAATCGACTGACCTATTTATTTTCAGTCGATTGTTATCTTGATAGGACCACATGTGGTGTTGTCTTGGAGGAGTACCTACATTTCGTGTGCTCATATATTACAAAATCATACGGAGTAGAATCTAATTTGTTTGCCATGCAATGTTGTAGAGCTATCATATGTCTCCTGTCATTTATTTTTCAGCCACCTGCTATCTGCTACTTTTACTGTGCACTAGTTCTGCACACACTTCACCCATACTATCACTATTGTGTTTTTATGCAAGGGTATTTCAGAACCTGCCTTGACAGAAGAAGAAAAGAGAAGAGAGAAGTCGCTCCAGCATGATACACGGCTAGGCCAGACACATTTCAAGACTTTAAAGGGTATAGTGTCAGCAGATGGAGACAGGGAACGTAGCTCTGGAGTTGATGATCTTGCTCGCCATGTACCACCATCCCAGGTGCTTGCTTTAACTTCATGGTTTCATATGTGGTTGCATGTTGCATATGGTGTCTACCTTGTATTCAAAAGGGCAAAGTCGGTCTTTATGAAGATAAGGAAAGATATTTTTTACATGAACCACCATCCCAGGAGCACGAGAAGACAAATAGCTAGTCAGGGCACTGGCCGAGCCAGTGACAAGCCAAGCAAAGACAAGCATCACCTGGCTCCCACATCCCACTAGGCTCTCAGGTCCTAGATGATCATGCTCACCACTCCAGCCGGATGTCTAGCTTGTATTGCTTCCAATTTGGTTAAATTGCATCTGCTTAGCTTACACACTATACCTTTGAATATGACATGCCTTACTGTCTTGGTACATACTAATACATCTGTCTATTAACCATGTTCTTGCATCAAACTAATGTTCTTGTGTATCCCTCATCAATCACTTATGATGAGGCAGTCAGGCCAGTGGACTACTGTGATAAAAGATCCTCATTTAAGGAATGCAGCGTCAGCCTCCCTAGATGATTCTCAAGAAACAGCAAGGCTAGATGAAGATAGTGAACGTAGCTCTGTAGTTGATTACCACATTTCCCCTACACTAGCATCGCGGGTGCTTGCTCTAACTTGGTAGCGTAATATGTGGTTGCATGTTGCATATGGTGTCTAGATTGTAATTCTTCTAATTTGGTTAAATTGCATGTGCTATTCTGCTTAGTTTATACATTATACCTGTTAATGTGACAGGGCTTCCTGTTTTTAGTACATAGTACACCTGTCTATTAACCATGTCCTCACATAAAACTATTGTTTTTTGTATCCCGCATAAATCAATATGACTAGACACCTTCAGTATATGCAGTGTGATATTAGTTGCATCTTTCATATGATTTATAGCATGCGCTGCTTCTAATTTGTTGAAATGCCATTTATGATGGGACGCTTTTAACTTGGTAGAGTCATATTGGTTGCATCTTTCATGTGGTCTCTAGCTTGCATTGCTTCTTATTTGTTGAAATGGTTTCTTCTTAGTTTACACAAACAGTTGTGAATATGCCATGTCATCCTGTTTTTCATATTATTCCATCCTGGAATCATGTGTTTGCCTTACATCGAAGTAGTGATTGTCAGTACCATGCACGAATGAGTTCTGAAGAGTGAATTTGATTGCTTTTTCTTGTCGGTTTTACTTGACAATTCAAAATCAATAAAGTGGAAGGAAGTTATCAAGGCAGCGGATGAAGGTGCTCCTTCTAAGCGGAGGGCCTCTACGGATTCTACTCCTCCACCCCCCTAAGATGATTTCCAAGACAACACATGCATAGACACTCAACGTACCTTGTTGGTGATGAGCACGTCTCCCCTAGTGCACCATCACATGTGCTCCCTCTAACTTGGCACTGTTATATGTGGTTGCATGTTATGTATGACGTCTAGCATGTATTGCTTCTAATTTTTTTGAATTTCATCTGCTTACTTTACACATTATACTTGTGACTAAGACACGTGTTCCTGTTTCGAGAACATACAATATCTGTCTATCACACCATGTTCTGACATCAAAGTACATTTGTTTTGAAGAACTAAACTTTTATTCGTTTTTCTTGTCGGCTTGACTTAACATGGCACAGAGAAAGAGGAAGCAACACAGAACGACAGGGAAAGGGAAGCGGAACAATCCTACAAATTTTGCTGGTACTGATGGTGCAATAGAAGGTTGGAGTCCAGCGGAAAATTGTACCGACAGGGTATCCCATGCTCCACGAGCTGTAGAACAAGCCGAATAGAAACAAATAGCTGCCACCAAACAAGCACAGACATGCCTAGTTGTTGCAACACCTTCCACAGTACCACCAGCTACACAATTTACTCGTTGGTCAACTCAGCTAGTGGCACATTCCCAAGCTCCCTTGCCACCTGAGACTACCTCCGAAGCACTCTTGACACAAGATGAGTTGGCAAGATCAGATGAACTTTGTGAGCTTCAACGGCAAGAAGGTAGTTGCTGGAGTCAAGTTACAGTTGCATGCTTCTTTATATGTAGTCTCATGGTTTGATGTACACTAACATTTCCTATTTTCGTTGTTGGACTAGCACCTAGGTGCAAGAGGAAACAAACATCAGGGATAATGCTCGATAGGTTAACTAAATCTAGAGGAGGAAGAATGGAGATCCGTTTTGAGGCAGGTTTAAAAAGGCCACGTGATGCTACAGAGTCAACCAAGTTAGTATCATAGGAAGCGGTTGCCGTTAGGTGTCATGTACGTATCCTCCCAACATGGATTCAGTACTGGAATGACAAAGATGAAACCCAGTTCAAAACCTTCCTCGACCATTTATCTATAAGTGTGGTTATGTATGTAAACTAGTAATATCGTCTTGCTCTGTTCAATACTTTCTAGGTTGCTGATAATGAGACTCCAATAATTTTCAACAGATGAGGTAAAGTTGGAAAGCCAAGATGATGCAACCAGACAAGCTTGCACCCATGTTTTCAAGTCTGCTCTGCGATAGTATTAGTATAACTTGAGGAAAACTCACTTTGAAGGCAAGGCTAACAGTGAACTTGCCCAAACATCTACAATGGAAAATATATCGGATGAAGACTGGAGAGGCCTCGTTAAACACTGGTCTAATCCAAAGTATCAGGTACATTATACATATGTGATCAGATCACATGTTGAAGTCATATTTACGCATGTGCCACACAAATCAATCTTCTTGTAGGTCAACTGTTCAAATAACAAGGCCAACCGTACGGGATCTCGCAGCTATATTGCACACTGCGAGGCTCTTGTAATTAGCTGCTGTTTCACTCTTTTCGCTGTACCATATTATCAGATCTATATTGACTTGTTCCAAATGCAGAGGAAAGCCCGCAAGGACCAAAAAGTACCTGAACCAAATGTTGTGGAAATCTTCAAGGACTGTCACACTAGCAAGACGAAGGGCATGACTACACCAGTGAGAGCCGCCGTTGTATGTCCTTAATCCTCATGCCTTTTAACTACTACTTACTCTGACTTGTGCCTTGAACTCCGTGGTCTGCAGCCAATGTCTATTACTCTTTTCAATTTTATACACAATTGTCTTAGCGTATCATTGCACCTTATAGTAAGTTTAAAAGAGAGGAGTGATGTTCCTTTGATCTTGACCTGTAATCTAGTTCCGTGCTGGACTTGCACACACAATGTTACAATTGCATGTTTGTCTGTTCTCAGTTGTTTTGTGATATGAGTAATGCCAAACTATACTTACCATATTATAAACTTTGTCTCTTTAATCTTAGCTGTCAATACAATGTGAAGAAATAGACAATACATTAGCCATGGTATTTGGAACCTTATTTTATTATGTACTTTGCAGTAAAATACAACTAATATTTTACATGGGTTCACCAGAATAAGTTCTATATATAGACCAAAGTTATTTTGTTTGGTTTTGGTGCCTCCTTAATATCTTCTGTTCTGGTACTACTAATGTAAAATCTCAACTTTTTAGGAAGCTATGGAAACAATGGTGGAACCGCCACCTTTTGAAGTTGGCTAGGCAACTATAAGCGCAATGTCAACTCTTGCTATAGTGGGTTAGTACCTGTCCAATAACAGTGCCAAAAGCATGTTCCTGCGTAATACTGGGTTGGTTGTTAAGGCAATCTCGTCCAAACTACCTCATGATCAAGATATGCAAGCTCAAAACAATGTTATATCTGCGCTCCAGACATAAGTCCGTTCCTTAGCAAAGACCCTTTGTGAAACAAGGACAGACATTGTTCGATGTTGTCAAGATATGCATGGTTTTGAAACTAGACTATCAGACATTTACTATGTTGTTCAAGAGCCTAGGAGAAATGAAGGCGAAGTTTATGGTGCTCCATCGGACAATACAGCATGAAAACGTAATAGTCAGGTCAAATGACCTGAGCTTCTGAACTTCTGGTGGTGCATTTATCTACCAGACTGTTAACTCGTATGCCAACCATCCTTTTGTTTTATGGTTGTAGTTTGTTTTGTTGTGATACATAATTAGTTCTTAACATGTAGCGACCGACTGAAGAAAACAGTAAGCCATTTTTGTATAGTGTAGGGTGTTCCCTATATTTGCACTGGTGGCAAACATTGATGCCTAGTGGATGTAATCTATGCAATAGCCTTAATAGCCTAGCGTTAGTTTCTGGATTATTTATTTCTCTAGTTTTCTTACTCCTTGTTTTTCTAGCGGCCGCAACAACCATGGGCCATATACGGGCCATAGGATTCGTGGGCCTCCTAGAGGCCATCGGATAAATGGGCCTCCAACAGACCGTAGAATCAATGGGCCTCGGGTCGTCGGATAAATGGGCCAACATGGGCTGTAAATGGGCATAATTGGTATCGGGCCAGCATGTTAACGGGCTGTTAACTGGTCAGAAGACAACAAAGGCTTAATTCTGAAACGGGCATAACAGGTCGTTAATGGGCTAGAATACAGGATGGCCTGGAAACGGCGCAGTGGGTTAACAGTTCACAAACGGGGCGATTCTAACCACGGGCCGAATTTGGCCCATTAGGGGAACAAACCAGTAACGGGCCAGAAGTAATCGAGGGCCGGAAATGAGCCCAAGAATGTATGGGCCGTCAGTAGGCCGAAAGGTTACACGGGTTGGAAACGGCCCATATGAATCATGGGCCGTTACTAGGCATAAAGAAATTTACTATTTATTATGGGCCAGAGTCACCATGGCCACTAAAGGGCCCAAAGATACGAAAGGCCTCGTATGGGCTTAAAGAAGTCGTGGGCCATACATGGGCCAAAAATGAAATGGGTCGGTATTATAACGGACGGCCCACATGATGCTAGTGGTGCATTTATCTGCCAGACTGTTAACTTTTAAGCCAACCTTCCTTTTGTTTTATAGTTGTAATTTGCCATGTTGCGATATAAAATTGGGTCTTAACATCCAACTACTAGCTGAAGAAAATAGCAAGCCATTTTTGTATAGTGTAGGGTGTTCCCTATATTTGCACTGGTGGCGATCTTTGATGCCTAGTGGATGTACTCTGTGCAATCGCCTTAATACCCTAGCATTAGTTTCGGGCTTATTTATTTCCTAGTCTTCTTTTTCCCTAGTTTGCTAGTGGCCGCAACAACTATACGGACCGTGGTAGCCTTGACCCTGCTACGGGCCGTCGGTTAAATGGGTCTACATTGGCCGTAAACTGGCGTAATTGGTATCGGCCCAACACAGTAACGGGCCGTTAACAGGCCGGAGGACAGCAAAGGCTTAATTCTGTCACAGGCATAACCGGTCCTTAATGGGCCAGAATATAGGATGGGCTGGAAACAGCGCAACGGGTTAACATGCTAGAAACAGGCCGACTCTTGCCACGGGCCAAATTTAGCCCATTAGGGGAACAGGCCAGTAATGGGCCAGAAGTAATCGAGGACCGAAAACGAGCCCAGGAACGTATGGGCCGTCAGTAGGCCGAAAGCTAACATGGGCTAGAAACGGCCCATGTGAAACATGTGCCGTTAACGGGTACAAAGAAATTAACTGTTCATTATGGGCTAGAGTCACCTTGGGCCTCTAAATGGCCTAAAGATACGAAGGCCTCGTATGGGTCGAAAGACGTCATCGGCCATACATGGGCCGAAAGTGAAACATGCTGGTGTTATATTCGACGCCCCACATGACGTTGTTGGGCCGATTTCGTGTAGACCCTGACGGGCCGTGAGTTACCGGGCTGTAAAATTGGCTATTTGCAAAGAGACCGTTAACAAGCTTTTCATGGGCCAGCCCGCTATCTTTTGACCAAGTCAAATGGGCTGGCCTTTGTAAGCTAAATGGGCCAGTTGTGGGCTATCGCGCGTGTCGACATATCATAGGTGCCTATCTAACCCACTAACCAACTAACACATGTTTCCTCTGGCCAATCAGAATTTTACGCGTGGAAATTTCCCATTGGTCCGGGCTATTAACGGGTTATCGGATCCAAAACCTGACACGGTAGCTTAACGACGTCCCGTTACGGTGGATGCCACATGCCGGTCACCCTAGATGAAAGCACTTCTATGACGCACGATTTATCGTCATGGAAGTGGACACTTCCATGATGATAATTTTGGTAATTTCAAGGAACACTTCTACGACAGCACAGGTATGACTATCTTGATTCTGTCATAAATTTGTTATGGGTGTACATGCATGACAGAAAACTTGACCTACTGTGACAACCACGTATCATCATGGAAGTGTATTTTTTTGTAATGTATCTTTGATTCAGAAGGAGCACGCGACAAATAATGGGGAAACGCCCTGCTAGCCGAATGTCAGCCAATCCGGCACCGGACTCATCAGCTAGGATGAGGGCTGATGCAGTGCCAATTCCACCACCTCATGAGGATTCGGACAACGTATTTGTCACGGACTCCAAGGTAGAGAGCGTAATGAATCACCGCCATATGAAAGAGGCCATGCATGCTCCAGCCTTTTCCGAGCAAGAATTTACCGCACTTAGTTTGGTGGATGCAGATATCCAGCCACTCGAGACGGACTTTCCGGAGTCACTTAGCTAATTTCAAACGATATACAGGTAAAAGCTTATGCAATTTTTGATAGACATACACCAGTAGCCCTCGAGACTTGAAGGGGTGAACCCAACCGTTTTAAGGATCGATATGACCTACAGGTTCTCAAAGAGAAGAACACTGCGCTAGCCCAAGAGCTAAAAACAAACCAAACACAGCTTAATGCCGTCACCGCCGAACTGGCGGAAATGAAAAAGGCCGCAATGAACACATCCAAGGGGAAAAACACGAGGTGCAAATAGACAAACATACCAAGGAGATAGAGAGCTTAAAGGCTCGGTTATCGGCCGCTCAAAAGAAAATGAGAAGTTGAAAGGCGGCATGTTCGGTATGTCTTTTCAAAACCACCCTATAAACTTGTGTTTAGTACATAGTTCGAAATGTCATAAATACGTGGATGTAGGTCTATTAACTGGTCGAACAGAAGAAGTATCAGGGTTCTAGGGCGACGTGTGAAACGAGATGTCTGTAGTACATGCGCGGGGCCGGGAGGCCATGAGGAGTATGGTCAAGGCTTTATGGCCATCTGACACCCCTCCAGAGAGTATGGAGGGTTTGGCAAGCCTGTTCAAAGGTGCATGGCACTGCTTTGAGCTATGGAATACATCCGCGTGTCGTGAAGGCGCACGAGAAGCCTGGGTGATGGTGAAAACACGCTTCACCAAGCTAGATCTGAATCATATGCCACGAATGGGACCGCAGGGACTGGATGGGAAAGAAATTCCTGTAAACTTAGTTTATGACAAAGTAATGATAGCTGTGAAATATTCGCAGGAAGACTGTAGGTTAGACAGTCTGATAGATGGAATAGATAAGGAATAGGCATTTGATTCAATGTATTGATGTACTTTATGATCAACCTGTATTCTTCAGCCGAACATGTGAAAAAATTTGTCATTGTAGGCTTTCGGCCATGGCCTCCAAACCAAAAAGGTGGAGTGTTTCTGGATACTATAACAAGGGAAACATTCATTATGTCCGGAAACCAGGCAACCCAGTCATTATGCTCGAACAGACAAGAATTTTAATTTGGGCAGTATGTCATATTATATATGTAAGAAACATCTTACAAGGAGAATATTTCCGTTAAGGGTTCCTTTCCTTGGGTTCGCATGTTTTGGTTATGTGTACCTGGGCGTTTAGTACGTAAAACGGAAAAACTATCCCGTAGTGTTACAAGGGTTTCAATAATGTAACAATCTGTCATTTGATTGCCGACCAATTATTCTCTAAAGAACACAAGCTTTCGACTTCACGCATCTGAGGTACATGTCCGGATGACCCAGTTGTAACAATCGCAGAGGTGCTCCCTTTACTCCCTAGCCGAACAATCGGGAATGCAGGGCATAAACATAGGAGCAAGGCAACCAAGCTTAGCAAAAACGTAAGTCACAGAGGTGCATATAATGGAAAAAAGTGTATATGAACAAATGGCCTATACATTGTGAGCTCCAGGATCTAAATAATAATAAGCATCTGTTAAAGAATCCCCCTAGGTGTCGGGGGCTGTATATATTTTAGGATGTGTAGCCCTTAAGTGTTCAGCCTATCCGAACATATCCTGGGAGTCGTATAAAAATGAGAAAAAAGAAATGAAGAGGAGAAAATACAAAAAAGAAACGTGGCCAAACTTATGCGTAGAATCTTCGGAGCCAAGCAACGTTCCATGGATTCGGCTCTAGGCGATTATCCGATGCATTACAAAGGGGATAGGCCCCTCCTGTGAGAACTTCATCTATAATAAAGGGCCCTCCCATTTTCGTTCGAGCTTGTCCTTCTTCTTCTTTGGGAGGCATAGAACGAGTTCGCTGACATTATATGTCCTGGCTCGCACTTCTCTGCTTTGGTGTCGCCGAGCCTGTTGTTGATAGAATGCGGAATGGGCCTTTGCAATGTCACGCTACTCCTCCAGGCCCTATAGGTTGTCCTTCCGATCTAGCTCGAACTCTCTCTCTCTCTTCATACATGTGCGCTCGAGGTGAGTCATGAATAATGTTGCAGGGCAGGACAGCCTCTGTGCCGTACACCATAAAAAAGGGAGTGTATCCGGTTGTGCGATTGGGCGTGGTCTGTAGTCCCAGAGCATGGAATCGAGTTCCTCGGCCCATTGTTTATCTGACTCCTGCAGGGATCGCACTCGCCTGGGTTTGATACTGCTCATTATCAGGCCATTAGCCCGTTCAACCTGACCATTTGTTTGAGGGTGATATAGAGAGGCGTAATCAAGCTTAATGCCCAAATTAGCACACCAATTTTTTACCTCATCGGCTGTGAAATTAGAGCCATTGTTAGTAATGACGTTACGGGGGACACCATAATGGTGGACCACGTCGGACATAAATTCGATCACCGGACAGGCTTCAACCGTTTTTACTTGTTTGGCCTCTATCCACTTAGTGAATTTATCCACCATAACCAGCAAATATTTCTTTTTGTGGCTTCCGCTATAAGGGGTCCGACCATATCTAGCCACCAGACCACAAAAGGCCAAGTAATGGGGATTGTTCTTAAGGCAGTCGGCGGCATATGACTTCGATTGGCAAAAAGCTGACATCCCATGCAGCGTTGTACAAGGGCCTGCGCATCTGCTCAGGCCGTTGGCCAAAAGAACCTGTACGCAAGGCCCTGCTTACGAGGGCCCGAGCTGCAGCGTGATGGCCACCAAGACCAGCATGTATTTCAGCCCAGAGTTGATGTCTCTCCTCTTCGGAGATGCATCTTTGAAGAACTCCAGCAGTACTTTTCTTATAGAGCTCACCCTCGTGAACTTTGTATGCTTTAGAGCATCAGACTATGCGACATGCCTCATTCTGGTCATCTGGGAGCTCCTGCCTATTGAGGTAGGCTAGGAAGGGTTCGGTCCATGGAGCCATGATAGCCATGATTACATGGGCCGAAGATGTCATTTCATTGCCCGATCCCCGATGATATAAGAATTGTGTTTAGCATCTAGGGGTAAGATTGGATCCAGACTAGTATTTCCGCTCTAGTCCTGCCATACCACGGATGGCTTGAGGAGCCTTTCGACAAAGATGTTGGGCTGGGCGGGATTGCGTTTAGCGCCCATGAGAGCAAGGATGTCCGCTGCCTGATTACTGTCTCGAGCAACGTGATGGAACTCGAGCCCCTCAAACCGAGATGATATTATGAGTACGTCATTTCGGTATGCTACCATCTTTGGATCCTTCACATCGAATTCTCCATTTATTTCGGATATTGCGAGGTTCGAGTCCCCATGCACCTCTAGGCGTTGTATGCCCATAGAGACAGCCCTTCAGAGACCATGTAGTAGTGCCTCGTATTCAGCCGCGTTGTTGGAGTCTGCATTCATGATTTGTAACATGTAGCGGACTTTGTCCCCTATAGTGGATGTCTAGATGACACCAACCCCTAATCCAGCTAACATTTCAGAGCTGTCGAAGTACATTACCCAGTTGGAGTATGTGTTGTACTCTTTAGGGAGTTCGTCCTCCATCCACTCGGCGACAAAGTTGGCCAACACCTAAGATTTGATAGATGGGTGTGGCTTGTATATTATTTCAAATGGTAAGAGCTCGATGGCCCATTTGGCTATGCGGCCAGTGGCGTCCCGATTATTTACGATGGCACTGAGTGGTACTTCGGATGCCACTATGATCGAGCACTCTTGAAAGTAGTGCCGCTGTTCCCGGGATGCCATGAAGACCGCATATGCTATCTTTTGATAGTGTGGGTATTGAGATTTGCATGGTGTAAGGACCACCGATACATAGTACATTGGTTTCTGGAGTGGGAATTTGTGTCCCTCTTCTTCTTGTTCGACGACGAGTATGGCGCTCACCACCTGGTGGGTCACAGATATGTAGAGCAACATAGGCTTGCCAACACTTGGTGCGGCAAGGATTGGGTTGCTTGCTAACAAAGTTTCGATTTCTTCCAATCCGGCTGCAGCCGCATCCGTCCATTCAAAGTGGTCGATACGTCGGAGCAATCGATAAAGTGGCAGCGCCTTTTCTCCCAATAATGAGATAAAGCGGCTCAAGGCTGCAATGCACCTACCTAGTTTTTGGACCTGCTTTAAGTCTGTTGGCATTGCCAATTGTGACAAGGCTCGGATTTTGGCTGGGTTTGCTTCGATTCCTCTACTGGAAACAGTGAACCCGAGTAGTTTTCCGGCTGGAACGCCGAAGACACATTTTTCTGGATCGAGCCGTATGTGATATGTTCGGAGGTTGTTGAATGTGAGGCGTAGATCGTTAGCCAATGATTCGACATGTTTAGTCTTGATGACTACATCATCCACGTATGCCTCTACTGTCTTGCCGATTTTCGTTTCTAGGCATGTTTGAATCGTGCGTTGGTAAGTGGCGCCAGCATTTTTGAGCTCGAAAGTCATAGTGTTGAAGTAGAAAGGCCCGTACGGGGTAATGAATGTCGTTGTGGCCTGGTCGGACTCCTTCATCTTAATTTGATGGTATCCGGAGTATGCGTCGAAGAAACACTCTGAGTCGTGTCCTGCGGTTGCGTCAATGATTTGGTCAATGCGTGGCAGCGGGAAGGGATCTTTAGGGCAAGCCTTATTGAGGTCTTTGAAGTCGACACAGAGGTGCCATGATTTATCCTTCTTCAGTACCATGACTAGGTTGGCTAGCCAGTCTGGGTGCTTGATTTCACTAATGAACCCGGCCTCAAGTAACTTGGCTAGCTCTTCGCCCATAGCTTGTTGTTTGAGCTCAAAAAAGCGCCGCGGCGTTTGCTTGACTGGTTTGAACCCTTTTATTATGTTGAGGCTATGTTCGACCAGTCGTCATGGAATTTCGGGCATGTCCGAAGGATCTGAGGCAAAAATGTCCCAATTTTCACGTAAGAATGCTCAAAGGGCGGCGTCAATCGTCGGATCCAACTATGCTCCAATGGATGCTGTTTTGTTTGGATACGTCGGGTGCACTTGAAATTTGACTATTTCATCTGCTAGTTTGATAGATATGGACTTGGGCCTCTTGTCGAGGATTACATCGTCTTTGTCCACCGTGGACCGTAGAGTGGTTAGCTCCTCAACCGCAAGGGCCTCAGATAGTGCCTAGAGGGTCAAGGATGTGGTTTTCTTTTCGGCACGGAGTGCTATATCTAGATCCCTGGTGATAATGATTACTCCATTGGGACCTGGCATTTTAAGCTTCGTGTACCCATAATGGGGGTGGCTCTTGGAAGCGTGCGAAGGCATCCCGCCCGATAAGGGCGTGATATCCGTTGTTGAAAGGGGCCGTGTGGAAGAGCAACACTTCGGACCTGTAGTTAGCAGGTGTGCCAAATACTGTGTCTAGTGTAATCTTTCTCGAGCATCGCACTTCTCGACTGGGGGTAATACCTCGAAAGGCGGTACTGCTTTGCTCGATGCGACTCTTGTCCATTTGCATTTTATTGAGCGTATCGTCATATATGAGGTTAACTCCGCTGCCACCATGCATGAGTACTTTGGAGAGTCAAAACCGTCCACAATTGGGTTTAAGACCAAGGCGACTGGTGCTCTCACTGATCGGGCCCTTGGTTCGTTGTCGGCGGTGAAAGTTATTGCCGTATTGTTCCAAGGGTTCATTGCGGTTACATGGTTGACTTCGGCGAGTCTCGGAGCCCCCTTTTTGCACCGATTATTTGTAGAAAAGGTCTCGAAGCCCGTAAAGATGTTGAGATCGTCGTCCTTCGAAGAGTGCTTCTTCGGGGTAGTATTGGTGAGGATGACCTCGCCGCTCTTAGTGTCAGGACCCCGATCCTAAGCCACATCGATCTAGCATGTAACACATCATATCACTTTGCGGACTCACGCACGTTATTCCCACGGGTGCCACCTTACCTGGCCTAGGACCGTTTGCGCCTTTTAGATCACGTATATGATAGCGTTGCTAGCATCCATATGATAGAGAACCCGTGCCGACATGACTAGTCGTGAACCCAATGTGGCAATAACTTACGGGGACATGCATACATGAAACAACATCGAGCATCTCGGTCAGCAGCGTGTGAATCCGAGCTGTAGCAACTGGGCTAACAGGACTCCGGGAACCCAGGCTATAGCAGGCTTGCAGGACTCCGGATGTCATCACGTGACATTTCCCGAAGGGACGGACACATGAATGAAGTGTATCACATGCCGGCCAGTCTAGGTGTTCCGGAGCAGTAGTACCGGGCTAGCAGGACTCCTGTAAACCGGGCTGTAGCGGACTACCATGGTTCAGTGGAAGCACCAGAGTACATTTCCCCATAAAAGAGGCTACCAAGGATAGACAACTAGGTTGTCGGATCCCACAGATACCAAGCATTTCAAAATCATACACACAATATGCGTGATATGTGCAAGTACAACATGGCATCACAACAAGACTCTACGACTCAGATTATTTATTCATTAGGCTCCGAGGAGCCAAGTATTACAAACATGGGTCTCATGACCCAACATACAGAGCATACAAGCATCAAGCAGAAGCATGAACATGTCTGAGTATAGACAACTACAAATGAAAAAGGCTGATAAGCCTGACTATCTACAAGACCCTCCCAAGGTACAAGATCGTAGCTGAGATAACAAGCTAAACGTCGAAGTCCACGCGGAACTACTAGTGAGACTGACGTCTCTCTGCAAAAACATAAATTAAGCAAATGTGAGTACAAATGTACCTAGCAAGACTTACATCAGAACTAGCTACATATGCATCAGTATCAACAAAGGGGTGGTGGAGTTTGACTGCAGCAAGCCAGCTTTTGACTCGGTGGCTATCCTGAACTACGACTGCAAGTAACTCTTTTGAGGTGGCACACACGAGTCCACATATTCACCATGTCAATACACCACCATGGATCTACTCCCGTCTCCCCATGAGAACGCCATCCATAGCACTCACTCTTATCTTGCGCATTTTAGAGTATCCACTTTTCACTCTTCTATGAACTGTACAGGCAACCCAGAAGTCCTTTACCACAGACGCGGCTATTCGAATAGATCATGTTAACCCTGCAGGGGGGTGTACTTCTTCACACACGCTCTCGCCACTTACCACCATGTACACGTCGTGTATCTCGGAAACCTTCAAGCGGAAGCCTAGTGACGGAGTCGGCCACGACCTGACTAACCATAGAAGTCTCTAGTTTAGGTTTATCACCTATTCGGGTTCCATCCACAAGGAGATCCGGCCAGGGTGTCGCTCACGGCCCCAAACGATGTGTATAGGGTTCCCAAGCCCACCAAACGATGATGCTTGGTATACCCGGCCACGGTGCCTAGTCTGTCCCAAGCCCACCTATATCGGGTGCCACTTGGTAGACTATTAACACTACCTACATACACCAGAAACTAGTTGCAACTCCTGGACAGAGATCAAGTTGATTAATAAGTCGAGAGATCTTGGAGTGCCCGGAGCCCAATGTGTGTTAGTAACTATTCATGGATCACAAACACAGAACTCAGTTCCTAAGTATGGTTTCAATGAGACAACCCACCATGCACTCCTACATGGCCTCTCACCGCTACCTTTACCAAATCGTGTTCACACACTTAGCTCCCAATAGTAGGACATGTTCACCACATTCCAATTCATCCCCGATGAATCAGACCTGACTCAAATCTAAGCAGTAGCAGGCATAACAACAAGCATGAATGACTAGGCACATCAGGGCTCAAACAACTCCTACTCATGCTAGTGGGTTTCATCTATTTACTGTGGCAATGACGGGCTATGCAGAGGAAAGGGGTTCAACTACCGCAGCATGTAACAGTTGAATCATTGTTGTCCTAATGCAGTAAAAGAGAGCAGAAGCAAGAGAGTGGGATTGTATCGGAATGAACAAGGGGGTTTTGCTTGCCTGGCACTTCTGAAGATAGTATAGCTCTTCATCGATGTCATCAAACTCATCGTCGGAACAACATCTACTGAGGGGCAACAACACCGACAAACGGAGAAGGAACACAATCAATGCAATGCGACAATATGATGCATGATCATGACATGGAAACATGATATGATTTGAGCTAATGCAACTAGCAACAATTTAAATGGAGTTGGTTTGAACACAAGATTCAAATTCAAACCCCATATGTGGATATTTTAATGCCATTCATTTGATTTTCCCTAAACAGTAGTCATAAGTTGTTCTAACATGCATGAAAATGATACATATGGATATATTGGATTTTTCTAATCATTTTTCATATATAAAACTTTGCATTCGGAGTTACAGATTAATTTCTATGATTTTTATAAGTTTTGGGCAATTTATGAAAATAATAAATCATTTCTGATTTATTAAAATCCCAGAAAAACATTACTACGTCAGCACCACGTCATACTGACATTAGCAAGTCAGCAGCACCGGTCCAGGTCAAACCTAACCAGTGGGGCCCAATGGTCAGTGACTCAGTTAGTTAACTGAGTTGATTAGTGTTAAACTAATCCTATCTAAAATGTTATCAGGGCTGGGCCCACTTGTCAGTGGTTCATCTAATTAACTAAGTTAATTAACCCTAATCAAACTAACACTAATTAAGCAGGGGCCTGGGCCCACATGTCAGGGATCTAGGGGAGGTCAAACCCCCTTGTCAGCGAGGTTAAACCCGCCGGCAATTAGCCGTCGGCGAGGTCTGAGATGGCGGCGATGCGCGGAATCGCAGCACAGACCATAGTTTGAGGCGCGGATGGCACCGTTGGACCCCTGAGACTCATCCGCGTCAGCTGGTGCTAGTGGGGTCGCGGGAGACGACGTAGATCAACGCTGGTGTCCGCTTCCGCGGCGGCCAGAGTTCGGGTGCAGACGGTGGTGATGCTACGGTGCACTAGAGGAGAAGCCCAAGAGTGCTACGTGCTCCTGGGGGTGCGCTGAGCACGCTGATGAGCTCGGACGCAGGTGGAAGCAAATGTGGCCGCGGCGGCACCATGGACGGCGGCAGCGAGCTCTCGGGCACGGTAGCGCTAGTGCTAGAGGGTGAGTTAGACTGCGGTGAGAGAGGGGAAAGGCGCGGGTGCTCACGGCAGTTCTTCTGGTGCAGCTGGGTGGCTCGGGGAAGTGCTGGCGACGATGAACGGGCGATGGCGATCTGAGTGACCCAAGGAGGAAGATGACGGTGGTGACGGCGAGGCAGGGCGCCCAGCGACGTGTAGCTGGATGCGGATGAAGAAGAGGTCATGGCGGAGCTCTGGGGCACGGCGAGCGGCCTAGGGGGAGGCAGTGGCCACGACTATGGAGAATGGCGACGACGAGAGCGTTCGGCAGCGGCGGTGTAGAGGCGAGGGAGAGAGCAAGGGAGGAGTGGGGGTGTCAGCTGGATCGGGACGGCTTTGGGGCGTTCACCCACGCATCTAGAGGCTTGGCTGTAAGCAGGAGGAGGTGTGGCGCCTCGCGCGCGCGTGCGTTGTTCGCCTCTGCCAACTGGCAGAGGTTAGGAATGACTGGCCCAGGTGAGCATCCCTCTCACTCTCTGTGTTTTCTAATTTTGTTCTATTTTTCTATTTTGCAGATTTGTTTTAATTTGGTTTTCAAACCAAATCACATTTAAAAATTCTGAAAATAGTTATGGGCACTAAAATAGTTATTCCAGAGGCCCTTAACTAGTTCGAAAATTGTTGGGGCATTTAAAAATATTAATAGTATTTAAATGCTCCAATTGAAATATAGTATGAATTAATTCAGAAATCCAGAATGGCCTAAAAATATGTTCATCATTTTTGGCAAACGTTTTCACCTTTATCAGAAATCATGAACATTTTCAAAGGGCATTTTAGGTTCATTGAAAATGGTTTTATGTTGAACCTATTTAATTTGGTCTGGTGCTAGCGTTTGATCAATCCCCATTTCAGATTCAAAATAATTTAAACATGATGCAACACATGACTAGCTAGCTCAGGGCATACCAGAACTAGGGATGTGACAACTCACCCCTACTAAGCAAGAATCTCGTCCCGAGATTCAAGACGTGAGGTAAGAAGACAGAGGGAACACAAGGCTAACACGATTTCCATGATCCAATTTCCCTTCTCGAAGATGTTGGCTCATTGCTCCAATTGATATTGACGTCTTTGCTTTCGAGATCTTCATCCAACACGATGACGACAAAAAGAAACTCTATAGGAAACGATCTCCTGGAAGGTTGAGCACTCAAGATCAGCTCATGGAATGAGACGTGGAAACAACTCTTGAGTTGGGACACAAAAACATACATCAAGACGGATGGATAGTAACAGATGATGAAGTTCTTTTTGGTAGGCAACTGTTCCATGCTTAAGAAGATGGCGGATGGGTTCAAAGTAGCGAGGAGATAATTACCACGATTCCATAACGGGGCACCCTAGAGGAGGTGACTCGTAGGATTATGTCACATCCCTAGTTCTGGTATCACCTAGACTAGCTAGTCATGTGTGCATCATGTTTAAATTTCATTTAAATTTGAAATGGGGGTTGTGAAAGCCTCAGAAATCATTTCTGGAATTAACCCAGATAAAAAATTGCTCCAAAAAGGTCCAAGAAAATGTTCATGATGCTCTCTGAAAATATTGGTCAGAGGTAAAATTCAAACCAATATTTTTATGATCTCATAAATATTTATTTTGGCCATTTGGAATCAATGCATAATTATTTGCATTGGATATATATATATATATATATGAAATAATTATTTATATATGTCCAATAATTCTGATTTTTATGTGAGGGGCTCTGGAATATTTCAACTAGCCCCTACAATAAATTTCAGAAGAAAACATATTGATTTAGTATTTTACTAAATCAGAAAACAAATTACAGAAATAGAAAAGAAAAACAAAAAGGGAAAAACCTTACCTGGGCTAACCTGTGGCCTGGCACTGTGTCGGCCGAGCTGTGCTGGCCTAGCCCACAGCCCACCGCACCGTCCTTCACCTCGTGCCAGTAGGTGAGGCGTGTGCCCGGCGCGCGCGCACCACCGTGCTGGCACGCCACCTGCCTGCCTGGCCTCCCCCTCGTCGCCCTGTATGCTCTGCGAAATGCCACGCGACGCCCCGCATCTCTCTCTCTCTCTCCCGTGGCCTCCCCTCCTCTCCCTTGCCCTCTCTCACCGCGCCCGAGCGCTGCCGTGGCTGCTGCACGCCGTTGTCGCACCCACCGCCATGGCCTCGCCTCCTCGACAAGTCCAACAGCTCTGCGCCGTCTTCCTCGTCCTCAACGCCAAGCCACGTGCCTCGGGAGGCCCTGGAGCGCCGCCACAGCCATCGTCTTTGTCTCCGGCCATCCGAGATCGCCGTCGCCGTTCCGCTCGCGCTCGACCCTCCCAGAGCTCGTTGACGACGTCTACGGTATCCCCGTGAGCTCTAATTCGTTTTCCCTCCTCCACGTGCCCGTTTGCCTTGCCTAGCTAGCTTAGCTGCTGCACCTGAGACCCCCTCATCGTCGGCCATGGCGCCACAGTGGCCAAAGCCCGAGCCAGCCGCTCCCACGCGCGTCACCGTGCTCCTGGTGATGTCAAGAGGCCGTTTGCCTCGACAAGTCCAATAGCCCCTGCCGTGCACCGCAGCGCTGCGCCTGCATGCCACCAAACTCCGGCCGCCGCTCCGACCTCCGCTCCGGCGAGCTCAGGCACCCCCGCAGCCTCCCGTTAGCTCCAAATGACACGGACGAGCTCCAGCTCCAAACGAAGCATCGGATTTGGGTTCCGAACTCCGCTCTTCCACCCGGATATTCACCGGGGCCATCTTATGTGGTATCTCCCACAGTTAAGTTGTATGCTCCACCCAGGCCTACTGGTAGACCGCTTGTCAATGTGGGTCCACATCCGTAGCGGTGAGAGGTCATGTAGGAGTACACGGTGGGTTGTCTCATTGGGACCGTCCTTAAGAACTGAGTTCTGTGTAAGTTGTCCAATGACTAGCTACTACCACACATTGGGCTCCGGGCGCTCCAAGCTCTCTCGACTTATTAACCGACTTGGTCTTTGTCCAGGAGTTGCAATTAGTTTTTGGTGTTTGTAGGTAGTGTTAGTATTCTACCAAGTGGCACCCGGCCAGGTGGGCTTGGGACAGACTAGGCACAGTGGCACGGTGTACCAAGTGGCACCCGGATGGTGGGCTTGGGAACCCTGTTCACATTGTTTGGGCCCGTGAAGGACACCTCGACCGGATCTCCTTGCGGATGGAACCCGAATAAGCGGTAAACCTGGACTCGAGTCTTGTGTGGTTAGTCAGGTCGTGGCTGACACCCTCGCCAGGCTTCCGCTTGACTGTTGTCGAGATACATGACATGTACATGGCAGTAAGTGGCGAGAGTGTGTGTCACGAAGTACACCCCTGCAGGGTTATCATGATCTATTCAAATAGCCGGGTCCGCGGTTATGGACTTCCTGGATGCTTACGTGGTACATAGACAACTTGAAATGGATACTCTAAAATGCTCAAGACAACTGTGAGTGCTATGGATGGCCTTCTCGTAAGGAGACGGGGATGAATCCATAGTGGTGTATTGATGTGGTGACTAGTGGACTCGCGTGCGCTTTCTTACCTCAAAGGACTTACTCGTAGTCGTAGAATAGGATAGCCACTGAGTCAAAGCTGGCTTGCTGCAACTAAACCCCACATTGCCTTCTTGATACTAATGCATGTATGATAGGATCTGATGTAAGTCTTGCTGAGTACCTATGTACTCATGTTTGCTTTATTTATGTTTTGCAGATGAGACATCTGTCTCACTAGTAGTTCCGCTTGGACTTTGACGAGTAGCTTGTTACCTCAGCTACGATCTTGTACCCTTGGGAGGGGCTTGTAGGTAGTCAGGCTTCTCAGCCTTTTGCTTTTGTAGTTGTCTGTACTCAGACATGTAATGCTTCCGTTGCTTGTATGCTCTGAATGATGGGTAATGAGACCCCTGTTTGTATTGAATGCTATATGGCTCTTCTGGGCCTTTATCTATATGAGTTTGAGTTATGTTGTGATGCCTTGTTGTACAACACATACTTGCATGTTATGCGTACATGTGACGTGTATTGCTATGTGTGGGATCCGACAACCTAGTTGTTTATCCTTGGTAGTCTCTCTTATGGGGAAATGTAGTCTGGTGCTTCCACTGAGCCATGGTAGTCCGCTACAGCCCGGTTCACCGGACTCCTGATAGCCCGGCACTAATGCTCCAGAACACTTAGACTGGCCTGCATGTGATCCACTTCGTTGCTGTTTCTGTCCCTTCGGGGAAATGTCACGCGGTGACTGCCAGAGTCCTGTTAGCCCAGTTGCTACATCCCGGATTCACACGCTGATGACCGACACGTTCGATGCTGGTTCATGTATGCATGTCCTCGTAAGTTAGTGCCACTTTGGGTTCATGACTAGTCATGTCGGGCCGGGTTCTCTGCCATAAGGATGCTAGCAACACTATCATATGCGTGAGCCAAAAGGCGCAAACGGTCCCGAGCCAGGTAAGGCGACACCCGTGGGAATACTGTGCGTGAGGCCGCAAAGTGATATGACGTGTTACATGCTAGATCGGTGTGACTTTGAATCGGGGTCCCGACAGCTTTGGTATCAGAGCCTGACTGCCTGTAGGATTACCAAGCCAAACTGGTCAAAGTTGAGTCTAGAAATTCTTTAGTTATATAAGGGAATTGATTGTGGAAAGGAACGTAAGGCTCTTTTTACTCCTTATACCTCATGCCTTCTGATCTGAGTCATAGTATCTTTCCTACGGGGTTAAGGAACTAGGCTTTCTCTTTCTTCTATCAGGATCACCAGTTACTACTCCGTAGTCTCTTAGGATTGGTTGATCAGAGTCATAACCAGTTTTCGAGTATTCCCGGTGTAGTCTATTTAGTACTATCACAGAACCTTGAGTGATGATGTTGAGTATGGTACTACCTCATCGTTTGCAGGATGTCTCATTTTGAGCATTTTACTGCCGTTATGCTGCAGGAATTGTCCTAGGATTTCAAGAGATAGTATTTCCCTTGTACTATATCCTACATCCTTATGATGATGCTGAATCCATCCTTGTTTCCATGGCTAGTTCTTCAGGATGTCGTCAGTTAACCGAAGTTCTGTTGCTCATAGTCAGAACCACAGATATGGTAGGGATGAGGATCCTCCCGACCAGTCTTCGTTGGCAAAGTTCATGTTAGAGGTTGAGATGAACAAGCGAGAGTATAACCGCTTGTTAGCATGTATTGAGGAGAACACCGCCCATCAGTACAAAGAGTCTACGTCCATTCATGACTTCATTGACCTGAAACCACCTACCTTCCATCATTCCATTGAGCCACTCGATGCCGATGACTGGCTCCGTAGTATCACTATCAAGCTGCGTTCTGCGAACGTAGCTGAAGGTGACAAGGTCACCTATGCTGCTTATCACCTGGAAGGTCCTGCTAGTCTTTGCTGGCAGAACTATGAGGCTATGCTTCCAGCTGGCCAGATACACACCTGGAGAGATTTCACTGAGGCTTTTCGCGAGCATCACATTCCTCAGGCTCCCATTGACCGCAAGAGAGAAGAGTTTTGTAGCTTCCCCCAGGATAAGATGGCTGTTGATGCTTACAGTTGAGAGTTTGAGAGGAGGTGTCCACAGACGCCAAGAAGCAAGCTAGGTTTCGGAAGGGTCTCAACCCCAAGTTGCGTCGTGATCTTCCCTTGCACCATTGCAATACATTCCAAGCTCTTGTGTATAAGTCCATTAATGCAGAGATAGCTCAGCTCACTTACGAGGAGTCTCATAAGCACACCCGTATTGGGGTTCTTCCTCCGGTTCTAGTTCTCAGAAGCGTCGGATTTGGGTTCCGAACTCCGCTCTTCCACCCGGATATTCACCGGGGCCATCTTATGTGGTACCTCCCGCAGTTAAGTTGTATGCTCCACCCAGGCCTATTGGTAGAACGCTTGTCAATGTGGGTCCACATCCAACTTCAGGGACTTGCTTCACATGTGGAGAGCCAGGACACTATGCACGTGACTGCTCTCAAGCCAACTATGCTCCACCCCAGCCCGAGGAGTCTGTTCTTCGTGGTAAGCCATTACGCAACATGATCAATGTCAAGTCAGCTTCCACTGAACATGGACATGTGCATCATGTCTCAGCTAAAGATGCTCATGATGATCCGGATTTGATTCTTGGTACAATCCTTGTCAACTACCATCCAGCATCGATTCTGTTCGATACTGGAGCATCTCACTCCTTCATTTGCGAAAGTTATGCCCGCTTGCACGACATGTCATTTTGTGATATGCCCTCCCCACTACTCATTCAAACTCCTGGATCCAAATGGCAAACTTCTAGGATAAGTTATGGCAATGAAATACATGTTGACAGACTCGTATTCCTAGCTTCCTTAATATCTCTTAAGTCTTCAGATATTAACATCATCTTGGGTATGGACTGGATGAAAGCTCATTATGCCAAGATTGATTGTTACACCAGGTCTGTTCAGCTCACACACCCATCTGGCAAGATAGTCACTGTCTCCACCAGAATTGCAAAGCGTCAGCTCTATTCTCTTAATGCCAACCCTCTTCCGGACCTTGAAGATATCCCGGTAGTCCGTGACTTTCCGGATGTCTTTCCAGAGGAACTGCCAGGTATTCCACCTGACAGGGATGTAGAGTTTGTCATAGATCTTATCCCAGGAACCGCCCCAATTTCTAGGAGACCTTACAAGATGGCACCCTTAGAGCTAGCCGAGCTTAAGAAACAACTTGATGAGTCCTTGCAAAAGGGTTTCATCTGTCCTAGTTCTTCTCCTTGGGCTTGCCCCATTCTCTTTGTCAAGAACATGGATGGTACGGACCGGATGGTTGTAGATTATCGTCCCGTTAATTTGGTCACGATAAAAAACAAGTATCCGCTCCCCAGGATCAACGATCTGTATGATCAGCTCGCTAGATCCTCAGTATTTTCCAAGATGGATTTGAGGTTAGGCTACCACCAAATCAAGATCAGAAATGGGGACATTCCTAAGACGGCTTTTGTCACTCGTTATGGCCAGTATGAGTACACCGTCATGTCCTTCGGTCTAACCAATGCTCCAGCTACCTTCTCTCGCTTGATGAACTCGATCTTCATGGAGTACTTAGATAAGTTCGTCCTGGTTTACCTCGATGATATCCTTATTTACTCGAAGAACGAGGAAGAGCATGCCGAACATCTTACACTTGTACAACATTTCTGAAGACTATGCTAACTTGCACAACATTTCATTTTGTGATATGCCCTCTCTGCTAGTCATTCAAACTCCTAGATCCAGATGGCAATCCTCTAGTGTAAGCCATGGTAATGAAATCCTTGTTGACAGACTTGTATTCCTTGCATCACTTATGGCCCTCAAGTCTACAGATATTAACATCATCTTGGGCATGGACTGGATGAAAGCTCATTATGCCAAGATTGATTGTTACACAAGGTCTGTTCAGCTTACACACCCATCTGGCAAGATAGTCACTGTCTCCACTAGAGTTGCAAATCGTCACCTCTATTCTCTTAATGCTAGCCCTCTTCCAGACCTTGAGGATATCCCGGTAGTCCGTGACTTTCCAGATGTCTTTCCTGAGGAACTGCCAGGTATTCCACCTGACAAGGAGGTAGAGTTTGTCATAGATCATATCCCAGGAACCGCCCCAATTTCTAGGAGACTTTACAAGATGGCACCCTTAGAGCTAGCTAAGCTTAAGAAACAGCTTGATGAGTCCTTGCAAAAGGGTTTCATCCGTCCTAGTTCTTCTCCTTAGGCTTGTCCCGTCCTCTTCGTCAAGAAGAAGGATGGTACGGATCTGATGGTTGTAGATTATCGTCCCGTTAACTTAGTCATGATAAAGAACAAGTATCCGCTCCCCAGGATCAACGACCTGTATGATCAGCTCGCTGGATCCTCTGTCTTTTCCAAGATGGATTTGAGGTTAGGCTACCACCAAATCAAGATCATAAATGGGGACATTCCTAAGACGGATTTTGTCACTCGTTATGGCCAGTACTAGTACACCGTCATGTCCTTTGGTCTAACCAATGCTCCAGCTACATTCTCCCGCTTGTTGAACTCAATCTTCATGGAGTACTTAGATAAGTTCGTCATGGTTTACCTCTATGATATTCTTATTTACTCGAAGAACGAGGAAGAGCATGCCGAACATCTTAGACTTGTGTTAGAGAAACTCAGAGAGCACCGCCTTTATGACAAGTTCTCCAAGTGCGAATTTTGGTTGCCAGAAGTGACCTACATGGGCCACATGATATCTGGTAAGGGCATTGTTGTCAATCCAGAGAGAGTTCAAGCCATTCTTGATTGGACCCCACCTGAATCAGTTAAACAAGTTAGGAGTTTCCTTGGCCTAGCCAGTTACTGTCGACGCTTTGTTGAAAACTTCTCCAAAGTGGCCAAGCCTCCACGGAACTTCTCAAGAAAGATAAAAAGTTTGAGTGGTCCCCACAGTGCGAGCACAGTTTTCAGGAACTGAAAAGACGCCTGACTTCTGCTCCCATACTTGTGCCACCAGATTTCACTAAGGACTTTATTATCTATTGTGATGCCTCACGACAGGGACTAGGTTGCATTCTTATGTAGGATCGTCATGTGATTGCCTATGCATCTCGACAGTTGCATCCACATGAGGAGAATTATCCTACACATGATCTAGAGCTTGCAGCCGTAGTCTAAGCACTTAAGACATGGCGGCATTACCTTCTTGGTAAACGTTGCGAGATTTACACCGACCACTAGGGTCTTAAGTATATCTTCACCCAACCAGATTTGAACCTTAGGCAAAGATGTTGGTTGGAGTGGATCTCAAATTACGACTTAGGGATTACCTACACCCAGGGCAAAGCCAATGTCATGGTTGATGCACTAAGTTGTAAGTCCTATTGCAACAATCTCATGTTGAAGCAGGGCCAACCATTTCTCCATGAGGAATTCTATAAGCTTAACCTTCACATTGCTCCTCATGGATTCCTTTCTACCTCGGTGGCGAAACCTACCCTTTTGGATCAGATCATCTCTGCTCAGAAGCAGGATACGGGAATTTCCCGCATCAAGCGACACATTAATAAGGGGGTTGTTGGTTGTTTCTCTATGGATGATCGAGGTGTTGTTTTCTTTGAGAACCGCTTGGTAGTTCCCAAGAATCAACATCTATGACAACTGATCCTTAAGGAGGCTCATGAATCTCGTCTCATGATTCATCTCGGTAGTACTAAGATGTATTAGGATCTACGCCAGAGGTTCTGGTGGACTAGGATGACGAGAGAAATCGCTGAGTTCATTGCTAAATGGGACATTTGTCGTCGCGTTAAGGCAGAAAATTAGAGGCCTGTTGGCACCCTTCAGCCTTTACCTATTCCCGAGTGGAAATGGGATAAAGTTAGTATGGACTTCATCACCGGCTTTCCCAGGACCAAGAGAGGGAATAATGCTATCTTCGTAGTCATTGATCGTCTTTCCAAAGTGGCTCACTTCCTACCTGTTCGAGAGAATATCACCGCTAGTCAGCTTGCTGACTTATATATTTCTCGAATAGTTTCACTTCATGGTGTTCCTCTAGAGATCAATTCAGACCGTGGTAGTCTTTTCACTTCTCATTTCTGGGAGAGTTTCCAAAATGCCATGGGCACCCATCTTTCCTTCAGTACCGCTTTCAACCCTCAATCAAGTGGTCAGGTGGAAAGGGTCAACCAAATTCTCGAAGACATTCTTAGAGCTTGCGTTATCTCATTCGTATGGATTGGGAGAAGTGTCTTCCTTTCACCGAGTTTTCTTATAACAATAGCTACCAATCCAGTCTCAAGAAAGCTCCTTTTGAGATTCTGTATGGACGAAGATGTCGAACACCTTTGAACTGGTCATAAACTGGTGAAAGACAATTCTTTGGACCGGACATGATTTAGGAGGCAGAAGAGCAAGTTCGCATCATTCATGAGAATTCGAAAACAGCCCAATCTCATCAAAAAGAGCCAGTATGACCGTCGTCATAAGGAAATGACTTATGAGGTTGGCGACAAGGCTTACCTTCGGGTTACTCCTTTAAAGGGTACCCATCGATTCGGTATCAAGGGCAAGTTGGTTCCTCGTTATATTGGTCCCTTTCTCATTCTCGCTAAACGAGGAGAGGTTGCCTACCAGTTGGAACAACCCCCACATCTTTCTCGAGTACATGATGTCTTCCACGTCTCTCAACTTAGGCTTTGCTTCTCGGATCCCATCCATGAAGTGGACCACGAAACGCTTGATCTCCAAGATAACCTCACATATCGAGAGTACCCTGCTCGCATTCTTGATCAAGCAGAGCGTGTCACTCGACGTCAGAACATCAAATTTCTCAAGGTTCAGTGGTCTCATCATTCCGAGAGAGAAGCTACTTGGGGGCATGAAGATAATCTTCGACTAGAGTACCCCACTTTCTTTCCGCCAAATCCTAAATCTCGGGACGAGATGCTTTCGAGTGGGGGCTAGTTGTCACATCCCTAGTTCTGGTATGGCCTAGACTAGCTAGTCATGTGTGCATCATGTTTAAATTTCATTTAAATTTGAAATGGGGATTGTGAAAGCCTCAGAAATCATTTCTGGAATTAACCCAGATAAAAAATTCCTCCAAAAAGGTCCAAGAAAATGTTCATGATGCTCTCTAAAAATATTGGTCAGAGGTAAAATTCAAACCAATATTTTTATGAGCTCATAAATATTTATTTTGGCCATTTGGAATAAATGCATAATTATTTGCATTGGATATATATATATATATATATATATGAAATAATTATTTATATATGTCCAATAATTCTGATTTTTATGTGAGGAGCTCTGGATTATTTCAACTAGCTCCTACAATAAATTTCAGAAGAAAATAAATTGATTTAGTATTTTACTAAATCAGAAAACAAATTACAGAAATAGAAACGGAAAAAAAGGAAAAACCTTACCTGGGCTAACCTGCGGCCTGGCAATATGCCGGCCCAGCTGTGCTGGCCCAGCTCACTACCCACCGCACCATCCTCCACCTCTCGCCAGTAGGCGAGGCGTGTGCCCGGCGCGCCCGCACCGCCATGCCAGCTGCCTGCCTGGCCTCCCCCTCGTCACCCTGGATGCTCTGCACGACGCCACGCGACGCCCCGCATCTCTCTCTCTCCCGTGGCCTCCCCTCCTCTCCCTTGCCCTCTCTCACCGCGCCCAAGCGCTGCCGTGGCTGCTGCACGCCGTTGTCGCGCCCACCGCCATGGCCTCGCCTCCTCGACAAGTCCAACAACTCTGCGTCGTCTTCCTCGTCCTCAACGCCAAGCCACGTGCCTCGGGAGGCCCTGGAGCGCCACCACAGCCATCGTCTTCGTCTCTGGCCACCCGAGATCGCCGTCGCCGTTCCGCTCGCGCTCGACCCTCCCAGAGCTCGCTGACGACGTCTATGGTATCCCCGTGAGCTCTAATTCGTTTTCCCTCCTCCACGTGCCCGTTTGCCTCGCCTAGCTAGCTCAGCTGCCGCACCTGAGACCCCCTCGTCGTCGGTCATGGCGCCACGGTGGCCAGAGCCCGAACCAGCCACTCCCACGCGCGTCACCGTGCTCCTGGTGATGTTAGGAGGCTGTAGAGGCCCTCCGTAGCCCCTGCCGTGCACCGCAGCACTGCGCCTGCATGCCACCGAACTCCGGCCGCTGCCCCGAGCTCCGCTCCGGCGAGCTCAGGCACCCCCGCAGCCTCCCGTTAGCTCCAAACGACGCGGACGAGCTCCAGCTCCTCGTCCGTGGTCTCCGCCGCCTAAATGTTCGCCGGAGGGCGATTCCCGTGCCCCTTCGCCGCATTCGGCCTCGCCGGTGGCTAAACGCTGGCGGGTTGACTGGATTTGAGCCCCTAGTTGACCAAATTTGACCACCCATGGTCAATGACATGTCGGGCCTGGCCTTGCTAATTTTTAGTTTAGGATTAGTTTAAGAACCAATTAACTCTGTTAGCTAACCGTGTCACTGATGTGTGGACCCCACACGTCAGGTTTGACCTGGTCAGCCGTGGTTGACTCGCTGATGTCATGCCACTGTCATGCTGACGCAGTTATTCATTTTTTGGAATTAAAATAAATCAGGAAAAATCCAGAAAATGATATAAACTTCAAAAATTCTTAGAAATTCAACCGTAGGTCAGATTGAAATAATTTATATATGAAAAGTTATCAGAAAAATGCAATATATCCATATGTACCATTTCCATGCATGACAAACCAACTTGTACCTATTGTATAGGTGAAAACACATGAATGGCCTTTATAAGAGCTTATTTTTGAGATGCATTGGTTCAAATGGACTTCAACCAAATGAATGCTAGTTGCATTAGCTCGAACAACATCACATATTCATGAACTGTTCATGCATCATATTGTTGCATATGCTTGTGTATTGATTCCCGACACCGTTCCTTCTCAATACATCCTGCTCCGGCGACCGATCCAGAGTACCTGTCTGAAGAGCAGTGCTCTACTATTGATCTACCAGGCAAGCAAACCCCCTTGTTCATTCCGATACAATCCTACCCTCTCACTCCTGCTCTCTATATTGCATTAGGACAACAACGATTCAACTGCTACTTTATGCTGCGGTAGTTGAACCCATTCCTCTGCATGACCTGTCGTTGCCAAAGTAAATAGTTGAAACCCACTAGCATGTGTAGGAGTTGATTGAGCCATGTTGTGTTCCTACCATGCATTGCCTGCTATTGCTTAGAGTATGTTAGGTCTGATTCATTGGGAATGAATTGGAGTGTAGTGCTATGTTCTGATGTTGGGAGTTAAGTGTGTGAACACGATTTGGTAGAGGTAGCAGTGAGAGGCCATGTAGGAGTACATGGTGGGTTGTCTCATTAGGACCGTCCTTAAGAACTGAGTTCTGTGTAACTTGTCCAATGACTAGCTACTACCACACATTGGGCTCGAGCGCTCCAAGCGCTCTCGACTTATTAACCGACTTGGTCTCTGTCCAGGAGTTGCAATTAGTTTCTGGTGTTTGTAGGTAGTGTTAGTAGTCTACCAAGTGGCACCCGGCCAGGTGCGCTTGGGACAGACTAGGCACAGTGGCATGGTGTACCAAGTGGCACCCGGATGGTGGGCTTGGGAACCCTGCTCACATCGTTTGGGGCCGTGAGCAACACCCCGGCCGGATCTCCTTGTGGATGGAACCCGAATAGGAGCTAAACCTGGACTAGAGTCTTGTGTGGTTAGTCAGGTCATGGCCGACACCCTCGCCAAGCTTTCGCTTGAAGGTTGTCGAGATACATGACATGTACATGGCGGTAAGTGGCGAAAGCATGTGTGATGAAGTACCACCCTGCGGTTAAGGACTTCTTGGATGCTTATGTGGTACATAGACAACTTGAAATAGACACTCTAAAATGCTCAAGGCAAGTGTGAGTGCTATGGATGGCCTTCTCGTAAGGAGACGGGGATGAATCCATAGTAGTGTATTGATGTGGTGACTAGTGGACTCGCGTGCGCTTTCTTACCTCAAAGGACTTACTCGTAGTCGTAGAATAGGATAGCCACTGAGTCAAAGCAGGCTTGCTACAACTAAACCCCACATTGCCTTCTTCATACTAATGCATGTATGATAGGATCTGATGTAAGTCTTGCTGAGTACCTTTGTACTCACGTTTGCTTTATTTATGTTTTGCAGATGAGACACCTGTCTCACTAGTAGTTCCACTTGGACTTCAACGAGTAGCTTGTTACCTCAGCTACGATCTTGTACCCTTGGGAGGGACTTGTAGGTAGTCAGGCTTCACAACCTTTTTCTTTTGTAGTTGTCTGTCCTCAGACATGTAATGCTTCCGTTGCTTGTATGCTCCGAATGATGGGTCATGAGACCCCTGTTTCTATTGAATGCTATATGGCTCTTCTGGGCCTTTATCTATATGAGTTTGAGTTATGTTGTGATGCCATGTTGTACAACACATACTTGCATGTTATGCGTACGTGTGACGTGTATTGCTATGTGTGGGATTCGACAACCTAGGTGTTTATCCTTGGTAGTCTCTCTTATGGGGAAATGTAGTCTGGTGCTTCCATTGAGCCATGGTAGTCCGCTACAGCCCGGTTCACCGGAGTCCTGATGTCGGGACCCCGATTCTAAGTCACACCGATCTAGCCTGTAACACCTCATATCACTTTGCGGCCTCACACACGGTATTCCCACGGGTGTCGCCTTACCATGGCCCGGGACCGTTTGCGCCTTTTGGCACACGTATATGATAGCGTCGCTAGCATCCATATGATAGAGAACCCGGGCCAACATGGATAGTCGTGAACCCAAAGCTGCACTAACCTATCGGGACAGGTATACATGATTCACATCGAGCATGTCGGTCAGCAGCGTGTGAATCCGGGCTGTAGCACTGGGCTAACAGGACTCCGGGGAAACCGGGCTGTAGCAGGCTAGGCAGGACTCCGGATGTCACCACGTGGCATTTCCCCGAAGGAACAGACATAGGAACGAAGTGAAACACATGCTGGCCAGTCAAGTCTCCTGAGCAGTAGTGCTGGGCCAGCAGGACTCCGGTGAACTGGGCTGTAGCGGACTACTATGGCTCAAGTAAGCACTAGACTACATTTCCCCATAAGATGGGTTGCCAAGGATAAACAAGTAGATTGTCGGACCCCACACATAGCAATACACGTCACACATACGCATAACATGCAAGTATGTGCTGTACAACATGGGATCACAACATAACGCAACTCATATAGATAAAGGCCCAAAAGAGCCACATAGCATTAAATACAAATAGGGGTCACATGACCCATCATTCAGAGCATACAAGCAATGGAAGCATTACATGTCTGAGTACAGACAACTACAAAAGAAAAAGGCTAAGAGGCCTGACTATCTACAAGTCCCTCCCAAGGGCACAAGATCATAGCTGAGGTGCAAGCTACTCGTCGAAGTCCAAGTAAACTAGTAATACCAAAGTCTCCGCTTCAAAAACATAAATAAAGCAACGTGAGTACAAAGGTACTCAGCAAGACTTACATCAGGTCCTATCATACATGCATTAGTATCAAGGAGGCAAAGTGGGGTTCAGTTGCAGCAAGCCAGGTTTGACTCAGTGGCTAACCTGTACTACGACTGCTGGTAACTCTTTTGAGATGGCGCACACGAGTCCACTAATCACCACATCAATACTCTACTATGGATTCATTCCCGTCTCCCTACGGGAGGCCATCCATAGCACTCACACTTGTCTTGAGCATTTTAGAGTATCCACTTTAAGTTGCCTATGTACCACGTAAGCATCCAAGAAGTCCATAACCGAGGACACGGCTATTCGAATAGATCATGATAACCCTGCAGGGGTGTACTTCCTCACACACGCTTTCGCCACATACCACCACGTACACGTCATGTATCTCAGCAACCTTCAAGCGGAAGCCTGGCGAGGGAGTCGGCCACGGCCTGACTAACCACACAAGACTCTAGTCCAGGTTTATCGCCTATTCAGGTTCCATCCGCAAGGAGATCCGGCCGGGGTGTCGCTCACGGCCCCAAACGATGTGTGCAGGGTTCCCAAGCCCACCTCACCGGATGGATCTACGCTTGGTACACCGTGCCAATTGTGCCTAGTCTGTCCCAAGCCCACCTGGCTGGGTGCCACTTGGTAGACTACTAACACTACCTACAAACACCAGAAACTATTTGCAACTCCTGGACAGAGATCAAGTTGGCTAATAAGTCGAGAGGGGCACTTAAGCATTCCAATGTGTGGTAGTAGCTAGTCATTGGACAACATACATGGAACTCAGTGCTTAAGGGCGGTTCCAGTGAGACAACCCACCATGTACTCCTACATGGCCTCTCACCGCTACCTTTAACAAATCGTGTTCACACGCTTAACTCTCAGCACTAGAACATATCGTAACATACCAATTCATTCCCGATGAATCAGACCTGACATACTCTAAGCAATAGCAAGCAATGCATGGTAGGAACACAACATGGCTCAATCAACTCCTACACATGCTAGTGGGTTTTAACTATTTACTGTGGCAATGACAGGTCATGCAGAAGATAGGGGTTCAACTACCGCAGCATAAAGTAGCAGTTGAATCATTGTTGTCCTAATGCAATAAATGAGAGCAGGAGCGAGAGAGTAGGATTGTATCGAAACGAACAAGGGGGTTTGCTTGCCTGGTAGATCAACAGGGGGGTCACTGCTCCTCTGACAGGTACTCTGGATCGGTCTCCGGAGCAGGACCTATGGAGAAGGAACGGTGTCGATAATCAAACACAAGCATATGCAACAATATGATGCATGATCATGGCATGAATATGTGATGCTGATTGAGCTAATGCAACTAGCTTTTATTTGGGTGAAATCCATTTGAACCAAAGATTCAAATGCATCTACATAATAAGCTCTTTATATAAGCCATTTTAGTGTTTCACTTATACAGTAGGTATAAGTTGGTTTGACATGCATGAAACTGGTACAGATGGATAGATTGAATTTTTCTGATAATTTTTCATATATAAATTATTTCAATCTGAGCTACGGTTGAATTTATATGAATTTCTGAAGTTTATATCAATTTCTGGAATTTCCTGATTTATTTTAATACCAGAAAATGATATATTGCGTCAGCACAGCGTCATGCTTACATCAGCAGGTCAATGACGTTGACCAAGTCAAACCTGACGTGTGGGGTCCACACGTCAGTGACTCAGATAGTTAACAGGGGGGGGGGGTTATTTAGTCTAGTTAGGATTAGTGGGCGCCGGGCCCACTGGTCAGTGACTAACTAGCTAACAAACCTAGGTTAACTAGTGTTAAACTAATACTAACTAAAAAGTCAGGGGGGTGGCCCACACGTCAGTGACACAAGGGGGAGGTCAAACCCCGGTCAGCGGGTCAAAACCCACCGGCGGCTTGACGCCGGCGAGGCCCGAGAGGGCGGCGCAGCTCGGAATCGCCCACAGGGCACGGGCAAGGTTGTTCTTGGGCTCGTTGGAGAGCTCTTGCAGGCGCGCATCTAGTGGTGGTGGAGGCCGGGCCTATGGTGGCCGGAGCCAACGACGGCGAGCAAGTTCGCGGCGGCTGGAGTTCGGTCAAGCTCGGGGTCGATGTTGCGGTGCACGGGAGGACTAGCTGATGGTGGTGTTGGGTTTCTGGGAGCATGCTAAACACATAGCAGTGCTCGGATGCGAAGGTTGCTAGCCTATTTGCCGGCGACGACGAGCGCGGCGGCGGGGAGCTCTCGGGTCCGGTGGCTAGCACGCCTATAGCACACAAATGAACATGGGAGAGGGGGGAAAAGATGGGGGGGCTCACGGCGATCACGAAGAGGGGCTCCGCTTGGTCAGGGACGGCTTTGCGACGGCTAATCGATGTCTACGGTGACCGGCTCCCGAGGTTGAAGATGGTGGCGATGATGACGCTACGGAGCGTCCCGGTTGGCTTGGCTCGGTGGATATGACGAGGGAGACGATGCGGAGCGTCTGGGCAGGAAGCGAGGGCGAGGCCGTGGCGGTGGGCACGGCAACGGCGAGCAGTGGCGACGGCGGTGCTCGGGCGTTCGCAGGAGAGAGTGAGAGAGAGAAGGGGAGGGAACGAGAGAGAGTGGGAGAGGTGCGGGGCGGCACGTGGCGTCGATCGGGACGGCCAGAGCGAGGGGGAGCCAGGCAGGCAGGCAGCTCGAGGGAGGAAGACGACAGGGGAGGGGGGCAGGTGGGCTGGGCTGGCCAACTGGGCCAGCCAGGCCGCGTAGTGCTGGGCCAGCACGGGAGCTGGCCGCAGGTAAGTTTTTCTCTAATTTTGTTTTCTTTTCTATTTTTCTGACATTTGTTTGGTTTAATAAAAATACTAAACCATTTTATTTTCTTATGCCAATTTTTTAGGGGCTAGTGGTATTATTCCAGAGCTCCTCAACTACTGGCATAATTTTTGGACATATATCATATATATAACATATATATATCCAAAGAAAATAATTATGCATTAATTCCAAATGGCCAAAATAAGTATTTATGAGCTCCTAAAAATATTTGTTAGAATTTTACCTCTGACCAATATTTTCAGAGAGCAACATGAACATTTTCTTGGACCTTTTTGGAGCAATTTTATCTAGGTCATTTCCAGAAATCATTATGAGGGTTTCACAAATCCCCATTTCAAATTTAAATGGTATTGAAACATGATGCACACATGACTAGCTAGTCTAGGTCATACCACAACTAGGGATGTGACAACTTGCCCCCACTCGAAGAAATCTCGTCCCGAGATTCGGGAGTTGGCGGAAAGAAAGTGGGGTACTCCAGTCGAAGATGATCTTCACGCTCCCAGGTAGCTTCTCTCTCGGAATGATGAGACCACTGGACCTTGAGAAACTTGATGTTATGACGTCAGGTGACACGCTCTGCTTGATCAAGGATGCAAACAGGGTACTCTCGATAAGTGAGGTTATCTCGGAGATCAAGCGTTTCGTGGTCCACTCCGCGGATAGGATCCGAGAAGCAACGCCTGAGTTGGGAGACGTGGAAGACATCATGTACTCGAGACAGATGTGGGGGTAGCTCCAACTGGTAGGCAACCTCTCCTCGTTTAGCGAGAATGCGAAAAGGACCGATGTAACGAGGAACCAACTTGCCCTTGATACCGAAATGATGGGTACCCTTCAAAGGGGTAACCCGAAGGTAAGCCTTGTCGTCAACTTCATAAGCCACTTCCTTATGACGACGGTCATACTGGCTCTTTTGACGATATTGGGCTGTTTTCAAATTCTCACGAATGATGCGAACTTGCTCTTTTGCCTACTGGATCATGTCCGGTCCAAAGAATTGTCTTTCACCGGTTTCTGACCAGTTCAAAGGTGTTCGACATCTTCGTCCATACAGAACCTCAAAAGGAGCTTTCTTGAGGCTGGATTGGCAGCTGTTGTTATAAGAAAACTCGGCAAAGGGAAGACACTTCTCCCAGTCCATACCGATGAGATAACACAAGCTCTAAGTCCACCTGCCCCTTTCCACCTGACCACTTGACTGAGGGTGGAAAGCGGTACTGAAGGAAAGATGGGTGCCCATGGCAGTTTGGAAACTCTCCCAGAAATGAAAAGTGAAAAGACTACCACGGTCTGAATTGATCTCTAGTGGAACACCATGAAGTGACACTATCCGACAAATATATAAGTCAGCGAGCTGACTAGCAGTGATACTCTCCCGAACAGGTAGGAAGTGAGCCACTTTGGAAAGACGATCAATGACTACGAAGATAGCGTTATTCCCTCTCTTGGTCCTGGGAAAGCCGGTGATGAAGTCCATACCAACTTTGTCCCATTTCCACTCAGGAATAGCTAAAGGCTGAAGGGTGCCAGCAGGTCTCTGATGTTCTGCTTTAACACGATGACAAACATCATAGTTAGCAATGAACTCAACGATTTCTCTCTTCATCCTAGTCCACCAGAACCTCTGGCGTAGGTCCTGATACATCTTAGTACTACCGGGATGAATCATCAGAGGAGATTCATGAGCCTCCTTAAGAACCAGTTGTCGCAGATGTTGATTCGTGGGAACCACCAAGCGATTCTCAAAGAAAACAACACCTCGATCATCCATAGAGAAACATCCACCAACTCCCTTCTTAATGTTTCTCTTGATGCGGATAACACCCTTATCAAACTTCTGGTCAGTAATGATCTCATCCTCAAGGGTAGGTTTCGCCACCAAGGTTGATAGGAATCCGTGAGGAGCAAGGTGAAGGCTGAGCTTACATAATTCCTCAAGGAGAAGTGGTTGGCCCTGCTGCAACATGAGATTGTTGCAATAGGACTTACGACTTAGCGCATCAGCCATGACATTCCCCTTGCCTGGGGTGTAGGTAATTCCTAAGTCGTAATCTGAGATCAACTCCAACCAACGTCTTTGCCTATGGTTCAAATCTGGTTAGGTGAAGATATACTTGAGACTCTGGTGGTCGGTGTATAGCTCACAACGTTTACCGAGAAGGTAATGTTGCCATGTCTTAAGTGCATAGACTATGGCTGCAAGCTCTAAGTCATGTGTAGGATAATTCTCCTCATGTGGATGCAACTGTCGAGATGCATAGGCAATCACATGACGATCCTGCATAAGGATGCAACCTAGTCCCTGTCGTGCGGCGTCGCAGTAGATAACAAAGTCCATAGTGAAATCTGGTGGCACAAGTATGGGAGCAGAAGTCAGGCATCTTTTCAGTTCCTGAAAACTATACTCACACTGTGGGGACCACACAAACTTTTTATCTTTCTTCAGAAGTTCCATGAGAGGTTTGGCCACCTTGGAGAAGTTCTCAACGAAGCGGCGACAAAAACTGGCTAGGCCAAGGAACTCCTAACTTGCTTAACCGTTTCAGGCGGAGTCCAATCAAGAACGGCCTGAACTCTCTCGGGATTGACAGCAATGCCCTTACCAGAGATTACGTGGCCGAGATAGGTCACTTCTGGCAACCAAAATTCGCACTTGGAGAACTTGGCATAAAGGCGGTGTTCTCTGAGTTTTTCTAACACAAGTCTAAGATGTTCAGCATGCTCTTCCTCGTTCTTCGAGTAAATAAGGATATCATCGAGGTAAACCACGATGAACTTATCTAAGTACTCCATGAAGATTGAGTTCATCAAGCGAGAGAAGGTAGCTGGAGCATTGGTTAGACCGAAGGACATGACGGTGTACTCATACTGGTCATAACGAGTGACAAAAGCCGTCTTAGGAATGTCCCCATTTCTGATCTTGATTTTGTGGTAGCCTAACCTCAAATCCATCTTGGAAAATACTGAGGATCTAGCGAGCTGATCATACAGATCGTTGATCCTGGGGAGCGGATACTTGTTCTTTATCGTGACCAAATTAACGGGACGATAATCTACAACCATCCGGTCTGTACCATCCTTCTTCTTGACGAAGAGAACGGGGCAAGCCCAAGGAGAAGAACTAGGACGGATGAAACCCTTTTGCAAGGACTCATCAAGTTGTTTCTTAAGCTCGGCTAGCTCTAAGGGTGCCATCTTGTAAGGTCTCCTAGAAATTGGGGCGGTTCCTGGGATAAGATCTATGACAAATTCTACATCCCTGTCAAGTGGAATACCTGGCAGTTCCTCTGGAAAGACATCCGGAAAGTCACGGACTACCGGGATATCTTCAAGGTCCGGAAGAGGGTTGGCATTAAGAGAATAGAGCTGACGCTTTGCAATTCTGGTGGAGACAGTGACTATCTTGCTAGATGGGTGTGTGAGCTGAACAGACCTGGTGTAACAATCAATCTTGGCATAATGAGCTTTCATCCAGTCCATACCCAAGATGATGTTAATATCTGAAGACTTAAGAGATATTAAGGAAGCTAGGAATACGAGTCTGTCAACATGTATTTCATTGCCATAACTTATCCTAGAAGTTTGCCATTTGGATCCAGGAGTTTGAATGAGTAGTGGGGAGGGCATATCACAAAATGACATGTCGTGCAAGCGGGCATAACTTTCGGAAATGAAGGAGTGAGATGCTCCAGTATCGAATAGAACCGAAGCTGGATGACAGTTGACATGGAGTGTACCAAGAACGACATCTGGATCATCATGAGCGTCTTTAGCTAAGACGTGATGCACACGTCCAAGTTGAGTGGGAGCTGACTTGGCACTGATCATCTTGCGTGATGGCTTACTACCATGGCCAATAGACTTCTCGGGCTGGGGTGGAGCAACACGGGTCTGAGTGCAAATACGGGCAATGTGGCCTGGCTCTCCGCACTTGTAACAAATCTTGGAGGTAGGACATGGACCCGCATTGACAAGTGGTCTACCAATAGGCATGGGTGTAGCATACGGTTGACTGGGTGAGGTGCCACACAAGAAGGCCTTGGTGTATAACTGGGTGGAAGAGCGGAGTACGGAACCCAAATCCGGCGCTTCTGAGAACTAGAACCGGAGGAAGAACCCAAATCACGGGTGTGCTTACGAGACTCCTCGTAAGTGAGTTGAATTGTCTCTGCATTAATGGCCTTGTTCACAAGAGCCTGGAATGTATTGCAATGACGCAAGTGGAGATCACGTTGCAACTTGGGGTTGAGACCCTTCCGGAACCTAGCCTTCTTCTTGGCGTCTGTGGACACATCTTTTGTAGCATAGCGGGCAAGGTTCTCAAACTCTCTGCTGTAAGCATCAACAGCCATCTTACTCTGGGTGAAACTACAGAACTCTTCTCTCTTGCGGTCAATGAGAGCCTGAGGAATGTGATGCTCGCGAAAAGCCTCGGTGAAATCTCTCCAGGTGGTTATCTGGCCAGCTGGAAGCATAGCCTCATAGTTCTTCCACCAAAGACTAGCAGGACCTTGTCATCTTCAGCTACGCCCGCGGAACGCAGCTTGTCTGTGATACTATGGAGCCAATCATCTGCATCGAGTGGTTCAATGGAATGATGGAAGGTAGGTGGTTTCAAACCAATGAAATCATAGATGGTCACTGACTCTTTGCACTGAGGTGCGATGTTCTCCTCTATACGTGCTAACAAGCGGTTGGTCTCACGCTTGTTCATCTCAACCTCTAGCATAAACTTTGCCAACGATGGCTGGTCGGGAGGATCCTCATCCCTACCATCTCCGTGGTTCCGGCTACGAGCAACAGAATTTTGGTTAACTGGCAACATCCTGAAGAACGAAACCAAGGAAATAAGGATGGATTCAGCATCATCATAAGGATGTAGAATATAGTACAAGGAAAATACTATCTCTTGAACTCCTATGATAATTCCAGCAGCATAATGGCAGTAAAATGCTCAAAATGAGACATCCTGCAAATGATGGGGTAGCACCATACTCAACATCATCACTTAAGGTTCTGAGATATTACTAAACAGATTACACCGGAAGTACTTGAACTAGGTTAAGACTCTGATCAACCAATCCTAAGAGACTACGGAGTAGTAACACGTGATCCTGATAGACGGAAGAGGAAGCCTAGTTCCTTAACCCCGTAGGAAAGATAGGATGACTCAGATCAGAAGGCATAAGGTATAAGGAGTAAAAAGAGCCTTACGTTCCCTTCCACAATCAATTCCCCTATATAGCTAAAGAATTTCTAGACTCAACTTCGACTAGGTTGGCTTGGAGATCCTATAGGCAGTGAGGCTCTGATACCAAAGCTGTCAGGACCCTGATTCTAAGTCACACCGATCTAGCCTATAATACCACATATCACTTTGCGGCCTCACGCATGGTATTCCTACGAGTGTCGCCTTACAATGGCCCGGGACCGTTTGCGCCTTTTGGCTCACGTATATGATAGTGTCGCTAGCATCCATATGACAGAGAACCCGATCCGACATGGCTAGTGGTGAACCCAAAGCGGCACTAACCTATGGGGACAGGCATACATGATTCACATCGAGCATGTCGGTCAGCAGCGTGTGAATCCGGGCTGTAGCACTGGGCTAACAGGACTCCGAGGAACCCGGGCTGTAGCAAGCTAGGCAGGACTCCGGATATCACCACGTGACATTTCCCCGAAGGAACAGACACAGGAACGAAGTGAAACACATGCAGTAGTGCTGGGCTAGCAGGACTCCGGTGAACTGGGCTGTAGCGGACTACTATGGCTCAAGGAAGCGCTAGACTACATTTCCCCATAAGAGAGGCTGCCAAGGATAAACAACTAGATTGTCGGATCCCACACATAGCAATACACGTCACACGTACGCATAACATGCTAGTATGTGCTATACAACATGGCATCACAACATAACGCAACTCATATAGATAAAGGCCCAGAAGAGCCACATGGCATTAAATACAAACAGGGGTCACATGACCCATCATTCAGAGCATACAAGCAACAGAAGCATTACATGTCTGAGTACAAACAACTACAAAAGAAGAAGGCTAAGAGGCATGACTATCTACAAGTCCCTCCCAAGGGCACAAGATCGTAGCTGAGGTGCAAGCTACTCGTCGAAGTCCAAGTAAACTAGTAAGACCGAAGTCTCCGCTGCAAAAACATAAATAAAGCAACGTGAGTAGAAAGGTACTCAGCAAGACTTACATCAGGTCCTATCATACGTGCATTAGTATCAAGGAGGCAAAGTGGGGCTCAGTTGCAGCAAGCCAGCTTTGACTCAGTGGCTAACCTGTACTACGACTGCTGGTAACTCTTTTGAGGTGGCGCACACGAGTCCACTAATCACCACATCAATACTCTACTATGGATTCATTCCCGTCTCCCTACAGGAGGCCATCCATAGCACTCACACTTTTCTTGAGCATTTTAGAGTATCCACTTTAAGTTGTCTATGTACCACGTAAGCATCCAAGAAGTCCATAACCGAGGACACGGCTATTCAAATAGATCATGATAACCCTGCAGGGGTGTACTTCCTCACACACGCTTTCGCCACTTACCGCCATGTACACGTCATGTATCTCGGCAACCTTCAAGCGGAAGCCTGGCGAGGGAGTCGGCCACGACTTGACTAACCACACAAGACTCTAGTCCAGGTTTATCGCCTATTCGGGTTTCCATCCGCAAGGATATCCGGCCGGGGTATCGCTCACGGCCCCAAACGATGTGTGCAGGGTTCCCAAGCCCACCTCGCCAGATGGATCTACGCTTGGTACACCGTGCCACTTGTGCCTAGTCTGTCCCAAGCCCACCTGGCCGGGTGCCACTTGGTAGACTACTAACACTACCTACAAACACCAGAAACTATTTGCAACTCCCGGACAGAGATCAAGTTGGCTAATAAGTCGAGAGGGGCACTTAAGCATTCCAATGTGTGGTAGTAGCTAGTCATTGGACAACATACACGGAACTTAGTGCTTAAGGGCGGTTCCAGTGAGACAACCCACCATGTGCTCCTACATGGCCTCTCACCGCTACCTTTAACAAATTGTGTTCACACATGATGCGGAGCATCCCAAGGTGATCCCCATGGACCTACCATCATCTCATCAAGTGCCTACTGGACCCATGACTCGATCACGTGCAAGAGCACTTGAAACCGAGGTGACATCTCTCCTCTCACAATTCCACTTCGATGCACATGAAGCATGGCTACTACCTCATATGGATACTTTGTGCATACTCAGGTACCATGGAGAAGCTAAAGAGCAAGGACAAGAAGAAGAGGAAGATGGACGAGAAGACGGAGAAGAAGAAGGGCTGCTGGAAAAGTCCCAGCCACCGGACGACCGGCCCGGACCGGACGTCCGGCGCCTGAAGCAGCAGCCGAGTCCCAGCCAGCGGACGTCCGGTCCAGACCGGACGACCGGTGCCCCTGCGCCCGAGGCCAATGAGCGGACGTCCGGACCCGACCGGACGACCGGCACGACCGCACCCGAGCCAAAGTCAGCGGAAGTCCAGAGCCTCCGGACGTCCGGCACCCCCATCATAGAGCAGAACCAGCGGACGACCGGAGGACACCGGACGTCCGGCAGCTCCTGAGACACCGGACGACCGGTCCCCAGCGGACGTCCGGTACCTGTATGTGCACAGTGTTTGGGCCCGAGGCCCATGTACCCCTTCACTTCGCCCCCATTTGCACTTAGACTATAAATAAACCCCCATTCATCCTAGCTAGGGTTAGCATTGGTTTAGCTCATTTGAGAGATAGAGCATTGCTCATCCATATCGGATCAACTCCTCGAGAGAGACCGCGGCCCCTCTTCAGAGAAGATCTACCTTGGATTCAAGACCCCTTTTCAAGGGAAGATCCCCTTGTGGATTCAAGACCTCCTTACAGAGAAGAACCGGTTACCGTGTATCATCCCTAGTTGTCCGTGGATTCCTGTATCTTTCTATGTACTCGAGGATCTAGCCCATGTGTGACTTATTCATGTCGGTTTAGTGATTTCCTCTTGTGTTTTCCTTCCATTCATCCTCGTGTTCTTCGTGTTTCCCCCGGGATCCACTCCTTTCGTGAAAGATCGGGCGATTAGGGTCTCTACCCTACATCATATTGGTATCATGAGCAAGGTTGATCACGATTTCGGAGCCCCCTCTTCGTTTTTCTAGCTTGATTTTGTTGTTTTTCGTCCCAATCCGAAAATCCCCACAAAAATATCCCCAAAATTTTTTCTTGTGTTTTGTGAGTTTTGATGATGTTTTGTTGGTTTTGATCCATGAATTTGTTGTGTTGCAAGTGGATCTCGCCTTCCCCCACTATCTCCACCTCGAAATCCCTCCCAAATTCCCCATATTCCGCCCAAAACCGCCGCCCAGATCTAAAATTTCGTGTTGACCCTGACCACCGGACGACGGTCACTACACCGGACGTCCGACCTTACCGGATGACCAGCGACTGGACATCCGTCCACTTCCGGACGACCGCCGTTTCCACCACATCATCCGCTACAACACCTCCAACTTCCGCAAAACCGTTCCAATATCCCAACCCACACCACCACTTAACAGCTACCTACTCCGACGATTTTAGTCGCCTTTGGTTTTGAGAATTTGAGTTGCAGTACCGTATCCTTTTGTGTTTGGGCTATCTAGGTATGGTTCGACATCGACACCACCACCGCTCATCTTCGCCACGGACGCGTCATCAACAACGACCACCTCGACTACGACTTGGTATTCGTGCCTCCATTTTGAGACCATACCGGAAGCAAGACCGGTAACCTCATCTTGGTATTGGACATATCACTCTTGCCATTACATTGATAGCCATCATCGCCTTACTCCTTTGCGTTGCTTACCCATCGAGACTAGCCATTGAGTATTGCCGGCAACGAGACTTGTGCACATTAGTGATCATACTTCCCATAGCATACATACATACATCATTGTTGCCTATATTGGTATCATCTCTTGTGTCACAAAGTTGTCATCGCATACTCACTTGCTATCTTGGTTCGTCAAGCATTTCATGAGAAAAGAGCTCAAACATCAAGGAGCCAACCAAGCTTTTAAGCAAAGAGGAAAGATAAGAAAAGAGCTTTTAATCAAGAACCGTAGCATCATACAACATTAAGATTGTCATACTCGATCATCTTGGATCATATCATAGCAACACCTTGCATAAAACATATTTGGGATAGAAGTCGTTGCATTTTTGCTAAGTAGGTTGTGCACAAGTTCTTGTATCCGCCTATCGTGCAATCGTGCTAGAGTATCTCTAGTGTTGTGCAACAAGAGCATTTTTGTGGATTCCACATTTTGTCTCACCCTTGGTTGCACAACCCCACTTATCCTTTTGCGTGTGTGTTTCCGTGTACCGTATATGCCTGGTCTTGTTACATTGCATCTTGCGAATCTTCTCCAACATTATTGAATCTTTCTTACATTCACATTAAAAAATTGTGCCACCATCCTAAACAAGCTCCACCATAAGCTTTTACATGTGTAGGTGAGAAAAACCGATGAGAATTCGTACCAATTGGGCTATTTACTTGTCCTACATTGGAGTGATCATCGATTCACTTTAAACTTCGGTCAAGGTACAATTGGTATTCGTTCTTCTCTTTATACCACTCACACTTGTCTTGGAATGATGGATAGGCCAAGTACTTCTACCAACCCACTCTTCATAGAACAAGACGAATACATTAACTCCTTCGTCACCAAGAGTCACCTCTTTGGTGCACAACGTGCTTTGCATCAAGAGCAACAAGCTATGAGTGAACGCATCGACAACCTTGCCGCCGACTTGCGACTTTCCGAGCAACGTACAAGGGAATACTTCGACCACAAGCTCGATGATCACAAGCAAGAGAATGATGCAAGGATGGACGAGATTCGTGCTTTGTTGCTCAATCGCTCTTCTTCCCCTTAAAGAAGGAGCCGTTCAAGTCGCCATTCCGACTCAAGTACACCGACATCGAACACTCTTCGTTGAGCCGCGCACATCGACCGTCAAGCAAACCTCAATCCGCTTCAGGATACCGACTCTCAAGAGCGCCGACGACGTCAAGCCGAAGAAGCCTTTGCGCTAGCTCGAGAACGGCAACAACAACACCAACATGAAGAGGAAGAACGCGTGCGTCTACACCAAAATGCACAAAGATGTCGAGGCTCAACGTCAAGAACAACAACTCCGTGACGCTCAAGCACTTGAGGCGTAACAAGCTCTACGTGATGCGAGTCGAGCCGTTGCTGACCGAGGCCGACAAGCACGTGAACAAGAGGAGGCACTTCGCGAAGAACTTCATGAACGACGATTTCAAGCTCGCGTGCATCGTCAAGTTCCCGCTCGAGCTCGACGCGTTCCTCCACAAGCTCGCCAAGACCATCAAGTTCATCAAGAGCATGACGACAATGGGAATCCTCCGCGACAATAGCAACACGAGGTTGACAACCCTCCGCGTCAAGAGCACGACAAGTTGGACAATCATCTTCAACATGGGCGTCATCATCCCCGACCCAACACAATGAAGAGCAATGCTACGGCAAGCTCAAGATTACCATGCCCAAGTTCAACGGAATAAGCGATCCCGAAGAATACCTTTCATGGGAATTGAAAGTTGACAAGATCTTCCGTTTGCACAATTATGAAGAAGAGAAGAAGATCGTGATGGCATCCCTTGAGTTCCAAGACTATGTCCTCATTTGGTGGGAACAAGTCATTGAGCGCCGCGAGGCAAGAGGTGATCCACCCATCACTACTTGGGCACAAATGAAGGATGTCATGAGAGCACGCTTCGTGCCTACCTACTACAACCGCGACCTCTTCAAGAAACTCCAACAACTCAAGCAAGGACCCAAGAGCGTTGAAGAATACTACAAGGAGATGGAGATTGCAATGATAAGAGCCAATGTGACGGAAGATGATGAGCAAACTATGGCACGTTTCTTGAATGGACTCAATCATCCGATCAAGAAGATCGCCGACTTCCAACCATACTCACATCTCATCGAGCTCGTGCACCAAGCTACCAAAGCGGAACGCCAAGTGCAAGATGACTTCAAGTATGCCAAGTTCTCATCCATGTCCTATGGTTTCTCCAATAACCAAGCTTCAACGACTCCAACACCGACTACAAGACCGTCTACTTCCAACATCGACAAGTCGACTTCCAAGAAAGCTTTGTCAACTACAAGTCATCCTCCTACGAGCAACTTCAAGCTGAGAGCTTCATCATCATCTACCCCAACCGATGAGACCGTCAAGACGAGTTCCTTCAAGTGTTTCACTTATGATTCCATGAGCGAAGGAGAAATGGAAGCCCTTGAGCAAGTCGCCATGCACCGCCAAGTGAACAATGAAGAAGAACAAGTCTTTTGTGATGAAGACTCAAGTCCCGCACTTGTTGTCTCCAAAGTCTTGACTCTCCAACATCACCAAGAAGAACACCAAAGATGCACCATATTCCACACCAAGGCCAGCATCAATGGACGATCCGTCAACGTCATCATCGATGGAGGGAGTTGTCACAATCTCGCAAGTGAAGAACTTTGCTCCAAGCTCCAATTGCCCAAGACGAAGCATCCACATCCATACAAAGTGCAATGGATTAGTGACTCCGGCACTATCCAAGTCGAGCACCGAGTACAAGTCTCTTTCAAAATCAGCGCCTACGAAGACACCTTTGAGTGCGACGTCATCCCAATGACCGTTTGCCATCTTCTCCTTGGACGGCCATGGCAATTCGATAGACGAATCGTCCACAATGGGCGTACAAACCACTATAGCTTCAGGATGCAAGGAAAGGAGTTTGTGTTACGACCTATGTCTCCAAGCCAAGTGATCGCCGATAAGCAAGCCACCCATCGTGGAGAGAATGGTGAGAGAGTGAGCCACCAAAAAGAGAGCGAGTGCCACAAGCCCAAATTGAGTGCCTCCACGATGAGCGAAAACAAGAACTTTGTTCTATTTGCCACCAAACATGAGATGAGAGAAGTGTGTGAGAACCCATCTCGTGTCCTACACTACGTCCCCGTGTGCAAGGACAATACACCACAAATAACACTTCTCACACTCTTCCTCTAGTGTTGTCTTCTCTTTTCTAGGAATTTCAAGATGTTTTCCCCGATGAGCTACCTCCGGGACTACCTCTACTACGAGGCATTGAGCACCGCATCGACCTCATCCCCGGAGCACCGCTTCTGAACAAAGCTCCCTACCGCGTCAACCCCGAAGAAACCAAAGAAATTCAAAGGCAAGTAAAGCATCTCATAGACCATGGTCTTGTGCGTGAAAGTTTGAGCCCTTGTGCCGTACCGGTCATTCTTGTGCCAAAACGTGACAGTAGCTTTCGCATGTGCTCCGATTGTAGACCTATCAATGCTATCACCGTTCGCTATAGGTACTCCATTCCACGCCTAGATGATATGCTAGATGAGCTTAGTGGTGCCACTATATTTTCCAAAATTGATGTTAAGAGTGGTTACTATCAAGTCCGCATACAAGACGGTGATGAATGGAAAACCCCATTTAAAACCACGTTTGGTTTATATGAGTGGTTAGTCATGCCTATGGGCCTCTCGGAAGCACCGGGCACTTTTATACGCCTTATGAATCATGTCTTTCGCCCTTACCTTGGTATATTTCTTGTGGTTTACTTCGATGACATTCTTGTGTTTAGCAAATCTATCCAAGAGCATGTCACCCATGTCCGCACCGTTTTGCAAACTCTTAGGAAAGAGCGCCTCTATGCTAATATGGAGAAATGCCTTTTTGGTGTTGATAAGATCGTTTTCTTGGGTTTTGTGGTCTCTTCTAAGGGTGTTCATGTAGATGAGTCCAAGATCAATGCTATTAATACTTGGCCGCAACGAACCAACTTGCATCAAGTGCTTAGTTTTCTTGGTCTTGCAGGTTTCTATCGTCGCTTTGTGAAGGATTTTAGCACCATTGCTTCGCCTTTGCATGCTTTGAGCAAGAAGAATGCGCCGTTTATTTGGGGACCATCCCAAGATATCACATTGAATGAGCTTAAGAATTTGCTTCTTCATGCTCCCGTGCTTGCTTTACCCAACTTCGACAAGCCTTTTGAGATTTATTGCGATGCTAGTGGTAACGGCATAGGAGGTGTGTTAACGCAAGAGAAGCGCCCCATAGCATATTGTAGCGAGAAACTTTCCGGAGCGCAACTCAACTATTCCATCTATGACAAAGACCTATATGCTTTAGTCCGCGTTTTACATGAATGGGAACATTACCTTCGTCCCCATGAGTTTATCATTCATACCAGTCATGATACTCTCAAGTATCTCAAGGGTCAAACTAAGTTGAACAAGCGTCATGCTAAATGGAGTGAATTCATTGAGCCTTTTCCCTATGTCATCAAGTACATCAAGGGTAAAGAAAACATCGTAGCGGGTGCTCTTTCCCGCATATGCATGCTAGTCATGCAACTTGAGTTAGATGTCATTGGCTTCGAGCATATCAAAGAATTATATGCGCACGATGAATCTTTTGCCACTCCTTATGCCAAGTGTTTGTCGAATACATCGTGGGAACGCTATTACATCAAAGACGGATATCTTATGCGAGCTAACAAACTTTGCATCCCCAAGTCGTCCCTTCGTTTGTTGCTTTTGCAGGAATCACATGGAGGAGGCTTAATGGGACATTTCGGACGCGACAAGACGTTTGCCACGCTCTCGGAGAGCTACTTTTGGCCAAAGATGTTTCGGGACGTCAATCGCTTCACCTACCGATGTTCGACATGCCGCAAAGCTAAGTCCAAAGCTCAATCTCATGGTCTCTATATGCCTTTACCAATTCCATACCAAACTTGGGAGGACATAAGCATGGACATTGTACTTGGTTTTCCTAGAACTCGCAATGGGAAAGATTCCATATTTGTCGTTGTGGACCGTTTCTCCAAAATGGCACATTTTATTCCTTGTCACAAGATAGACGATGCTTCACATGTTGCTAATCTCTTTTGTAGGGAAATGATGCGTCTCCATGGTGTGCCAAAGACAATTGTCTCGGACCACGACGTCAAGTTCCTTAGCTACTTTTGGAAAACCCTATGCTCCAAGATCGGAATAAAGCTACTCTTCTCCACGTCGTACCATCCTCAAACCGACGGCCAAACGGAGGTGACAAACCGCACACTCTCCGCTCTACTTCGAGTACTCATGAAGAATAACATCAAGGAGTGGGAGGAGTGCCTACCTATCACCGAGTCCGCCTACAACCGAGCAAGACACTCAACAACCGGCAAGTCACCTTTCGAGGTCGTTTACGGATTCAACCCATTGTCACCATTGGACATTCTTCCTCAACCACTCCGAGAGTGCATCAATTTGGACACAAGTGCGCGTGTGACACATCTCAATAAGATGCATGAAGATACAAGAAACACCATCGAGCGCCAAGTCCAACACCTTGCGACCAAGCTCAACTTCAACAAGCAACCTATGGTCTTCAACATTGGTGATCGAGTGTGGCTACAACTTCGCAAGGACCGCTTCCCACAAGAACGCAAATCCAAGCTTCGACCAAGAGCGGATGGACCCTTCAAGGTGCTTGCACGCTACAACGATAACGCTTACAAGATCGACCTCCCACGCGACAAGTACAACGTGAGCGACATCTTCAACGTCAAAGATCTCTCTCCCGTCCATGGTGATGAAGATTTTGATCCGAGGACGGATCTTCCCCAAGGGAGGGGAGATGATGTGGAGCATCCCAAGGTCATCCCCATGGACCTACTATCATCTCATCAAGTGCCTACCGGACCCATGACTCGATCACGTGCAAGAGCCATTGAAACCGAGGTGACATCTCTCCTCTCACAATTCCACTTCGATGCACATGAAGCCTGGCTACTACCTCATATGGATACTTTGTGCATACTCAGGTACCATGGAGAAGATAAGGAGCAACGACAAGAAGAAGAGGAAGATGGACGAGAAGACGGAGAAGAAGAAGGGCTGCCAGAAAAGTCGCAGCCACCGGACGACCGGCCGGGACCGGACGTCCGGCGCCTGAAGCAGCAGCCGAGTCCCAGCCAGCGGAAGTCCGGTCCAGACCGGACGACCGGTGCCTTGACACCCAAAGCAAACGAGTGGACGTCCGGTCTAGACCGAACGACCGGTGCCCCTGCGCCCAAGGCCAATGAGCGGACGTCCGGACCCGACCGCACCCGAGCCAAAGTCAGCGGAAGTCCGGAGCCTCCGGACGTTCGGCACCCCCATCACGAAGCGAAACCAGCGGATGACCAGAGGACACCAGCCGTCCGGCAGCTCCTGAGACATCGGACGACCGGTCCCCAGCGGACGTCCGGTACCTGTCTGCGCACAGTGTTCGGGCCCGAGGCCCATGTACCCCTTCACTTCGCCCCCATTTGCACTTATACTATAAATAGACCCCCCCCATTCATCCTAGCTATGGTTAGCATTGGTTTAACTCATTTGAGAGATAGAGCATTGCTCATCCATATCGGATCTACTCCTCGAGAGAGACCGCGGCCCCTCTTCGGAGAAGATCTACCTTGGATTCAAGACCCCTTTCCAAGGGAAGATCCCCTTATGGATTCAAGACCTCCTTACGGAGAAGAACCGGTTACCGTGTATCGTCCCTAGTTGTTCGTGGATTCGTGTATCGTTCTATGTACTCGAGGATCTAGCCCATGTGTGACTTATTCATGTCGGTTTAGTGATTTCCTCTTGTGTTTTCCGTCCGTTCATCCTCGTGTTCTTCGTGTTTCCCCCGGGATCCGCTCCATTCATGAAAGATCGGGCGATTAGGGTCTCTACCCTACATCAACACGCTTAACTCTCAGCACCAGAACATATTGTAACATTCCAATTCATTCCCGATGAATCAGACCTGACATACTCTAAGCAACTCCTACACTTGCTAGTGGGTTTTAACTATTTACTGTGGCAATGACAGGTCATGCAGAGGATAGGGGTTCAACTACTGCAGCATAAAGTAGCAGTTGAATCGTTGTTGTCCTAATGCAATAAATGAGAGCAGGAGCGAGAGAGTAGTATTGTATCGAAATGAACAAGGGGGTTTGCTTGCCTGGTAGATCAATAGGGGGGCACTGCTCCTCTGACAGGTACTCTGGATCAGCCTCCGGAGCAGGACCTATCGAGAAGGAATGGTGTCGATAATCAAACACAAGCATATGCAACAATATGATGCATGATCATGGCATGAATATGTGATGCTGATTGAGCTAATGCAACTAGCTTTTATCTGGGTGAAATCCATTTGAACCAAAGATTCAAATGCATCTCCATAATAAGCTCTTTATATAAGCCATTTTAGTGTTTCACTGATACAGTATGTATAAGTTAGTTTGACATGCATGAAACTGGTACAGATGGATATATTGAATTTTTCTGATAATTTTTCATATATAAATTATTTCAATCTGAGCTACGGTTGAATTTATATGATTTTCTGAAGTTTATATCAATTTCTAGAATTTCCTGATTTATTTTAATACCAGAAAATGATATATTGCGTCAGCACGGCGTCATGCTTACGTCAGCAGGTCAATGAAGCTGACCAAGTCAAACCTGACATGTGGGGTCCACTTGTCAGTGACTCAGTTAGTTAACAGGGGGGTTTATTTAATTTAGTTAGGACTAGTGGGCACCGGGCCCACTGGTCAGTGACTAACTAGCTAACTAACATAGATTAATTAGTGTTAAACTAATACTAACTAAAAAGTTAGGGGGTGGCCCACGCATCAGTGACACAAGGGGGAGGTCAAACCCCGGTCAGCGGGTCAAAACCCACCGGCGGCTTGACGCCGGCGAGGCCCGAGACAGCGGCGCGGCTCGGAAAACGCCCACAGGGCACGGGCGAGGCTGTTCTTGGGCTTGTTGGAGAGCTCTTGCAGGCGTGCATCTAGTGGTGGTGGAGGCCGGGTCTATGGTGGCCGGAGCCAACGACGGCGAGCAAGTCCGCGGCGGCCGGAATTCGATCAAGCTCAGGGTCGACGTTGCGGTGCACGGGAGGACTAGCTGATGGTGGTGTTGGGTTTCTGGGAGCATGCTAAACACGTAGCAGTGCTCGGACGCGAAGGTTGCTAGCCTATTCGCCGGTGACGACGAGCGCGGCGGCGGTGAGCTCTCTGGTCCGGTGGCTAGCACGCCTATAGCATGCAAATGAACATGGGAGAGGGGGGGAAAGATGGCGGGGCTCACTGCGATCACGAAGAGGGGCTCAGCTTGCTCGGGGATGGCTTGGCGACGGTGAATCAACGTCGGTGGTGAACGGCTCCCGAGGTTGAAGACGGTGGCGCTCGGAGATGACGAGGGGGACGATGCGTAGCGTCTGGGCAGGAAGCGAGGGCGAGGCCGTGGCGGTAGGCGCGGCAACGGCGAGCGGTGGTGACGGCGGCGCTCGGGCGTTCGCAGGAGAGAACGAGAGAGAGAAGGGAAGGGAAGGGAACAAGAGAGAGTGGGAGAGGTGCGGGGCGGCGCGTTGCGTCGATCGGGACAGCCAGGGCGAGGGGGAGCCAGGCAGGCAGGCAGCTCGCGTCTGTCCTCCTGGCGGGAGGAAGACGACAGGGGAGGGGGCAGGTGGGCTGGGCTGGCCAACTGGGCCGGCCAGGCTGCACAGTGCTGGGCCAGCACGGGAGCTGGCCGCTGGTAAGTTTTTCTCTAATTTTGTTTTCTTTTCTATTTTTCTGACATTTGTTTGGTTTAATAAAAATACTAAACCATTTTATTTTCTTATGCCAATTTTTTTCAGGGGCTAGTGGTATTATTCTAGAGCTCCTCAACTACTGGCATAATTTTTGGACATATATCATATATATAACATATATATATATATATATCCAAAGAAAATAATTATGCATTAATTCCAAATGGCCAAAATAACTATTTATGAGCTCCTAAAAATATTTGTTAGAATTTTACCTCTGACCAATATTTTCAAAAAGCAACATGAACATTTTCTTGGACCTTTTTGTAGCAATTTTTATCTGGGTCATTTCCAGAAATGATTCTGAGGGTTTCACAAATCCCCATTTCAAATTTAAATGGTATTGAAACATGATGCACACATGACTAGCTAATCTAGGTCATACCACAGCTAGGTATGTGACACCTGATAGCCCAACACTACTGCTCCAGAACACTTAGACTGGCCGACATGTGATCCTCTTCGTTCATGTGTCTGTCCCTTCGGTGAAATATCACGTGGTGACTCCCGGAGTCCTGTTAGCCCAGTTGCTACAGCCCGGATTCACACGCTGATGACCGCCACGTTCGATGCTGGTTCATGTATGCCTGTCCCCGTAAGTTAGTGCCACTTTGGGTTCACGTCTAGTCATGTCGGCCCGGGTTCTCTGTCATATGGATTCTAGCGACACTATCATATACGTGAGCGAAAAGGCGCAAACGGTCCCGGGCCAGTTAAGGCGACACCCGTGGGAATACCGTGCGTGAGGCCGCAAAGTGATATGACGTGTTACATGCTAGATCGGTGTGACCTAGAATCGGGGTCTCGACAGATTATTCCCTTAAGTGGAAGAAAGAATTACTTTTGACATAGAGATCACTGAGACTCTTTATACCAGCCTAAGGCAATCACAATCAATCATTTGAAGGAGTTCAAAAGAATGACATACTCCGACTAGAATGGATGATGTGGACTACCTTGTTGAAGACAACGTGATGGATGATTTTTCTTATCATCGAAAATGGATGGGATCCATTGTAGGTCCACTATGGAAGATGATCTTGGGCAGCAACTGCTGAGAAAGGCAGCCTATGGGGAACTGGCATGATGGCGGTGCTAGGTGGTAACAAAATGCAACTGTTGGGAATGTTCCAACCATCATATCCGCCTGAGATTCAGATCCGATTGGTGATAGGATACTTCAGACCCAGCATGTCTGAAAAGAGAGTTTGCAACCCAAATCGACGAGATGACGTTGCAAGATTCTCGGGAACGAACTACAATAGCAAGCTCCAAAACATGAGTTGGTTCTGCTACATACATGTCAGCATGTTTTCCAAGACAAGCATGACCACATAGTAGTCTTATAATAAAATATTACCAAGTTCAGGTGGGGAACCATCATCAAGGATACCGAAGTCTTGTGCATTACCATGGATTAGCATTTAATTCCTCTTCCTAGAACAAAACAATCAGTGGCTTGGTGTGCTAGGAACACATATGGAGTGGAGGCGGCCAACGTATTAAACCATAGAGCACTTCGCACGTGCATGACTAACTTGGGATGATTCCAGAGAAGCAACATGGACTCTCTCGAATTCACGGCGGCAACTTGCATCAAATGCACATGAATTAGAGGAATTCACTTCTTTCATCCGAACATATACTTCATGAGCTGGCACGAAGGAGAAGCTTACCAAAGTTTCCAACACTAGCTTGATGTTCAACATGAATCATGGAGGAATATAATGTTGTTGATGGGCTCAACAACAAGTCATCGAAATGACCATATAAATGGAACTCCATAATTATGTGGACAAGGACATAGCATTGGTCAGACCAAAGATATAATGGTGTATGCTCAAGGAATCAACCACGAGTAAGACAACATTACGATCATCGTTGGTTCTGATTCGATTTGACGATAGCCCGTACTCAAATCAAAGTTTTGATAAGACAATAGGTCCAACATCTTATCACATGGACCAATCGACAAAGATATCATCTTTCTTCAGCTAACACACAAACACAAAGGATATCCCTTTAAATGAACTAAGTTAGGCAAGCTTTTATCTTCCAACTCTCCAAGTTGTTGTTTGGCTTAACCAACTAGAGGGGTATCCAACACAGATTCTTGGGGAAGGGTGGTTTACAAGAAACTAACTTGATCACGAACTCAACATAGCGGTCAGGTGATAACCTGGTAACACTTCCGAGAAGATATTCAGAAAATCACGAACCACCATATGTTACTAAGCTCGAGAACAATCTTGCTTTTCAAGGCAAGACGATGTGATCAAAAGAGCGAGGGATTAATATAACCCCAACTCATTGATCGAAGACTGCAACAGGAAGATGGACTAGGCGGCCCGATCAATCTTAGGATGGTGATTCAATAACCAGCGTGCTAAGAATGAGAGTATTGTCCATTAACTACCAAGCAACGGAGTTAGTAGAAGTATTGATTTCACGCATCACAATTCACTTGTGGTATTCCCGAAATAATAACACGGAGACTAGAGAATGAATGATGATGCCGAGAAGTATCACTGTATCAAGAGTTCATAGGAGGTGGTGCAATTCCCATGACAATCCTGACATAAAGGGGATAATGCTCCAGGGTAGAACAGAACAAAAGATGGATTGGCGTTTTGATCTGCGGAATACAACTACTTTGACCCAATCCTGGATATGGATGAGGTACTGGAATTCATTTCTCCTAGTCATTCCAGAATAGAATGGCTTGACGGACCATAAAAATAATAGGCATCGATGACACGAATGCACAACTACACCTGGCTATCAATTGGTATACAATAGTCGAAAAACAACTAAAGAAGGACAACTCAAGGAACATATATCTTTCTGAGTTGTGGATGCATGGATTAGTATGTCGAGCGAGTTCAACATATTTCCTCTGGATAATCCATGCAGAAGGTAGGATTGGCAGAGTCACAACTATTGAACAGAGAACTCATCAACAGTACTCTGATTGTGATCTTTTGGTTCAAAAGAACTTCTGCCATATTGGTTCATGGTATTGGAAGAAGGATTTACCACGGACCTCGAGGACTATTACAAAGGTTATAATATCCTAAAGGAACGAGCAAACACTTTCAATAGGTGGTAGGTGGAGTGAATCTTGGGTTCAAGAACCCAGGAAAAGAATACCTACTACTAAATAGCATCACGAGATGCTCTCGAGAATGGCTGCCAGAATAATCACACTAGGAATACAAATCAAAGCTAGATTACTGGGTGGTTCTCTAAGACACCTAGGGTCACAATAATAGCTCCAACATATATGTCGAGGCAATGAAGTACTTCAACACACTCATTGGTGTGGTTAATCTGGCCAAAAGGAACATCGGGAACGGAAAGAAGAGAGTTGCAAATGCATCATATTATTTCGAAACCTGGGATGACTCGGACAGAATAACAGCTGTAAATGCTCAAAAATATTTGAGACATCTTGCAAAATGGTGCCATAACCACTCAACATCACAATAGCAATGTTCTGAAACCAACTATTAACACGCAGAAGTACTAGTAACTGAACTGAGGCTCGAATCCATCAATCATGTAAGTCTATGGATTAGTAACATGTGATCTTGATAGAAAGATGAGAAGCCTAGTTCTTAAACCCCGTAGAAGAGAAGAGGGTGACCCAGATCAGAAGGGCATAAGGTAAAGGAGTAAAAAGAGCCTTACGTTCCCATCCACGATCAATTCCCTTATATAACTAAAGCATTTCTAGACTCAACTTCAACCAGTTTGGCTTGGTAATCCTACATGCAGTTAGGCTCTAATACCAAAGCTGTCAGCACCCCGATCCTAACCCACATCGATCTAGCATGTAACACATCATATCACTTTGCGGCCTCACACACGGTATTCCCACGGGTGCCACCTTACCTGGACCGGGACCGGTTGCGCCTTTTGGCTCACATATATGATAGTGTCACTAGCATCCATATGACAGAGAACCCGGGCCGACATGACTAGTCGTGAACCCAAAGTGGCACTAACTTACGGGGATAGGCATACATGAAGCAACATCGAGCATGTCGGTGAGCAGCGTGTAAATCCGGGCTGTAGCAACTGGGCTAACAGGACTCCGGGAACCCGGGCTGTAGCAGGCTAGCAGGACTTCGGGTGTCATCGCGGGACATTTCCCTGAAGGGACATACATAGGAATGAAGTATATCACATGCCGGCCAGTCTAGGTGTTCTGGAGCAGTACTACCGGGCTAGCAGGACTCTGGTAAACCGGGCTGTAGCGGACTACCATGGCTCAGTGGAAGCACCAGACTACATTTTCTCATAAAAGAGGCTACCAAGGATAGACAACTAGGTTTTCGGATCCCACACATACCAATCATTTCAAAATCATACACACAATATGCTCGATATGTGCAAGTACAACATGACAGCACAACAAGACTCTACGACTCAGAGTATTTATTCATTAGGCTCCGAGGAGCCAAGTATTACAAACATGGGTCTCATGACCCAACATACATACCATACAAGCATCAAGCAGAAGCATGAACATGTCTGAGAATAGACAACTACAAATGAAAAAGGCTGAGAAGCCTGACTATCTAGAAGACCCTCCCAAGGTATAAGATCGTAGCTGAGGTAACAAGCTAAACGTCGAAGTCCACGCGGAACTACTAGTGAGACTGACGTCTCTCTGCAAAAACATAAATTAAGCAAACGTGAGTACAAATGTACCCAGCAAGACTTACATCAGAACTAGCTACATATGCATCAGTATCAACAAAGGGGTGGTGGAGTTTGACTGCAGCAAGCCAACTTTGACTCGGTGGCTATCCTGAACTACGACTGCAAGTAACTCTTTTGAGGTGGCGCACATGAGTCCACATATTCACCATATCAATACACCACCATGGATCCGCTCCTGTCTCCCTACGAGAACGCCATCCATAGCACTCATGCTTATCTTGTGCATTTTAGAGTATCCACTTTCACTTGTCTATGAACTATACAGGCAACCCAGAAGTCCTTTACTGCGGACGCGGCTATTTGAATAAATCATGTTAACCCTGCAAGGGTGTACTTCTTCACACACACTCTCGCCACTTACCACCATGTACACGTCATGTATCTCGGCAACCTTCAAGCGGAAGCCTAGTGAGGGGGTCAGGCACGACCTGACTAACCACACAAGTCTCCAGTCCAGGTTTATCGCCTATTCGGGTTCCATCCGCAAGGAGATCCGACCGGGGTGTTGCTCACGGCCCCAAACGATGTGTACAGGGTTCCAAGCCCACCAAACGGGCGACCCCTGGTATACCCAGCCATGGTGCCTAGTCTGTCCCAAGCCCACCTGTATTGGGTGCCACTTGGTAGACTACTAACACAACCTACAAATACCAGAAACTAGTTGCAACTCCTGGACAGAGATCAGGTTGATTAATAACTCGAGAGAGCTTGGAGTACTCGAAGGCCAATGTTTGTTAGTAGTTGATCATAGATCACAAATACAAAACTCAGTTCCTGAGGACGGTTTCAATGAGACAACCCACCATGTACTCCTACATGGCCTCTCACTGCTACCTTTACAAAATCGTGTTCACACACTTAGCTCTCAATAGTAGGACATGTTCACCACATTCCAATTCATCCCCGATGAATCAGACCTGACTCAACTCTAAGCAATAGCAGGCATAACAACAAGCATGAATGAGTAGGCACATCAGGGCTCAAACAACTCCTACTCATGCTAGTGGGTTTCATCTATTTACTGTGGCAATGACAGGTCATGCAGAGGAAAGGGGTTCAACTACAGCAGCATGTAATAGTTGAATCGTTGTTGTCCTAATGCACTAAAAGAGAGCAGAAGCGAGAGAGTGGGATTGTATCAGAATTAACAAGGGGGTTTTGCTTGCATGGCAATTCTGAAGATAGTACAGCTCTTCATCGGTGTCATCAAACTCATCGTCGGAACAACGTCTACTGAGGGGGAACAACACCGACAAACAGAGAAGGAACACAATCAATGCAATGTGACAATATGATGCATGAGCAGGACATGGCAACATGATGTGATTTGAGCTTATGCAACTAGCAGCAATTTAAATGGAGTTGCTTTGAACACAAGATTCAAATTCAAACCCCATATGTGGATATTCTAAAGCCATTCATTTGATTTTCCCTAAACAGTAGTCATAAGTTGTTCTAACATTCATGAAAATGATACAGATGGATATATTGGATTTTTCTGATCATTTTTCGTATATAAAACTTTGCATTTGGAGTTACAGATTAATTTCTATGATTTTTAGAAGTTTTGGGAATTTTCTGATAATAATAAATCATTTAAGATTTATTAAAATCCCAGAAAAACTTTACTACGTCAGCACCACGTCATGCTAACCTCAGCAGGTCAGCAGCACTAGTCCAGGTTAAACCTGACCAGTGGGGCCCACTAGTCAGTGACTCAGTTAGTTAAATGAGTTGATTAGTGTTAAACTAATCCTATCTAAAATGTTAGCAGGGCTGGGCCCACTTGTCACCGGTTCATCTAATTAACTAAGTTAATTAACCCTAACCAAACTAACACTAATTAAGCAGGGGCCAGGGCCCACATGTCAGGGATCCAGGGAGGTTAAACCCCCTGGTCAACGGGGTCAAACCCGCCGGCGATTAGCCATCAGCGAGGTACGAGATGGCGGCGATGCGCGGAACCGCAGCACAGGCCACGGTTCGAGGCGCAGATGGCACCATTGGAACCCCGAGCCTCGTCCAAGTCGGCTGGTGCTAGTGGGGTCGCCGGAGACGACCTAGATTGACGGCGGTGTCTGCTTCCGCGGCGGCGGGAGTTCGGGCGCAGACGGTGGCCATGCTACGGTGCACTAGAGGAGAAGCCGAAGAGTGCTATGATACGTCTCCAACGTATCTACTTTTCCAAACACTTTTGCCCTTGTTTTGGACTCTAACTTGCATGATTTGAATGGAACTAACCCAGACTGACGTTGTTTTCAGCAGAATTGCCGTGGTGTTATTTTTTGCAGAAATAAAAGTTCTTGGAATGACCTGAAAATCAACAGAGAATTATTTAGGAATATATAAAAAATACTAGAAGGAAGATCCACGTCAGGGGGGGATCCACTTGTCCACGAGGGTGGGGGCTGCACCCTACCCCCCTGGGCGCGCCCCCCTACCTTGTGGGCCCCCTGACGCTCCACCGACCTCAACCCTGACTCCATATATTCACTTTCAGGGAGAAAAAAAACCATAGAGAAGGATTCATCGTGTTTTACGATACGGAGCCGCCGCCAAGCCCTAAACTCTCTCGGGAGGGCTGATCTGGAGTCCGTTCGGGGCTCCGGAGAGGGGAATCCGTCGCCATCGTCATCATCAACCTTCCTCCATCACCAATTTCATGATGCTCACCGCCATGCGTGTGTAATTCCATCTTAGGCTTGCTGGACGGTGATGGGTTGGATGAGATTTATCATGTAGTCGAGTTAGTTTTGTTAGGGTTTGATCCCTAGTATCCACTATATTCTGGGATTGATGTTGCTATGCTTAATGCTTGTCACTAGGGCCCGAGTGCCATGATTTCAGACCTAAACCTATCATGTTTTCATCCATATATGAGAGTTCTTGATCCTATCTTGCAAGTCTATAGTCACCTACTATGTGTTATGATCTGGCAACCCCGAAGTGGCAATAATTGGGACCACTCCCAGTCATGACCGTAGTTTGAGGAGTTCATGTATTTACTATGTGTTATTGCTTTGGTCCGGTACTATATTAAGAGGAGGCCTTAATATCCCTTAGTTTCCATTAGGACCCCGCTGCCACAAGAGGGTAGGACAAAAGTTGCCATGCAAGTTCTTTTCCATAAGAACGTATAACTATATTCGGAATACATGCCTACATTACATTGATGAATTGGAGCTAGTTCTGTGTGTAAGTGCATCTAGTGCCACCCTAGTTGGTTTTGGAGTATTGACGACAAACCTAGTTGAGGGACTAACGTGTTTGTGAGAATTGCAGGAAAACACAGGTAGAAGTCCCTCATTGATTCGGTTTTGTTACCAGAGATGACCCCTAAAAATGTACGAAAACATTGAAGACAATGGTGGTTTATGAAGATATTCATATTGAAGACAATGACATGAGAAGACTCCCTATGAAGCTTATGCAACTCGAAGACTTAGATCCTTCATAGTTTTATTTCATTTATGTTGTGTCATAGGAATCACCGTACTGTTAAGTGGGGTCCAAGAGAACCAGTCAGAATGACTGAAGTGATGCCTAATTCAAATCCTATGTCTTCGAGCGAAGACTTTGAGAGAAAATCTTGTCCAGAGTCAGACAAGTCAGCTTTACTTGTAGCCCAAGTAAAGTTGCCGTGTGATTTCAAAATTCGACCGTTGGTACACGTGTCAGTTCCTTAGTGACCCAGGGTCATTTCGGACAGATCAGGTCGGGTTGCCAAGTGGCTATAAATAGTCCACCCCCACAACCATAAACGGTTGGCTGCTCAGATTTCAGTGCACGGCTTTTGTCGTTTGAGAGCAACCCACCTCGAAGCCTTTGAGAGAAAATTCCTAGCGAGGAGAAAAGCCCTAACCACCCAGAGCCAGAGTAAATTGGGCATCACTTAAGTCTTCTTGTCTGTGTGATCTGAAGACTTATTACACTTGAGGACTGTGCATTCCTCCAGACGGTTAGGCGTCGCGTTCTGAGCATCCAAGAGAAATTGTGGATTGCCGGTGAACGAAGTCTGTGAAGGTTTGGGAGTATACCTTGAAGACTTACCAGAGTGATTGGGCGAGGTCTGTGTGACCTTAGCTCAAGGAGAAAACGGTGAGGACTGGGTGTCTTGGACTAAGTGTCCTTGACTAGGTGTCCGGGACTGTGTGTCCTTCGGTTTAAATACCTAGCCGCTCCAACCAGACGTACAGTTGTCACAGCAACTGGAACTGGTCCAACAAATCATTGTCTTCGACGTGTCACTGGTTTCATCTACACTTCCTTTTTACTTACAGTTATTCATTGTGAAGCCATTGCGTGCTTGCTTTATCTTTTGTCTTCACAACATGAATGTATGATCTGTTTGGCTTCATAACTTCTTCCTACCTGATCCTTATTACACTGAAGCTGTTTGTCATTGTGCTTTCACTCTATTGAATACATGACCATGGCTGGCCTAGTGTAATCTAACTTCTGCTGCATAGTAATAGGCATAATCTTCACTGTTTGTCTTCATAACTCTCACGTTTTGAAGACTTTCATGAAAATCGCCTATTCACCCCCCCTCTAGTCGATATAACGCACTTTCAATTGGTATCAGAGCAAGGTGCTCCCTTGTTCTGTGTGATTCGGTTTAACCACCTGGAGTTTTAGCTATGTCGACTGCAGGGATAATCAAAGTCTCCGCTGCTTGCCCCGTCTTCGATGGAACTGAATATCCCTACTGGAAGAATAAGATGCGCATGCATCTTGAAGCCATTGATGTCGACCTATGGTATGTCGTCGAGAACGGCGTTCCCAAGGCTGGAGAAGGTGTCACTGCTGCTGATGTCAAGAAATTTGTTCAACTGCACTCTACTGCTAAGAATATCATCTGTGGTCATCTGACCAAAGGACAGTATGGCCGTGTGAGTGCTTTGAAGACATCCAAACTGGTCTGGGACTGGCTCTCCAAAGTTAATGAAGGCATCTCAACCCAAAGAGATCAAAGAATCAGTGTCCTTCGCAATCTCTTCAACCGCTTCAAGCGAAATGACAATGAGAATGTCCAGCACACATTTGACAGACTTACTGACATCACAAACGAGCTTCAAGCCCTCGGCGCCACTGAGATCACCAAACATGAAATCGTCAAGACGTTGCTGAGATCACTTGATAGTTCGTTTGACATCCTGGCCCTGATGATTCAAGAACGTCCTGATTTCAAGACACTCGATCCGTCTGACATACTTGAGAGGCTCAACACACATGAGTTTCAGCTTTCTGAGAAAAGAGATATCTATGGTCCAAACTATGGGCGAACTCGTGCTTTGAAGGCAAAAGCTGTCTCCTCATCTGAAGAAGAATCTGACTGCAGTTCTGATGATCCTAAAGGCATTGGAAGAGAACTTGCAATGCTAGTGAAGAAGTTCCAAAAATTCACTAAGAAGAAAGGCTTCAGAAAATCTTCACGATCAAGCTCAAGGAATGATGAAGCTTCTGCTCATGACTACAAGAAGAAAACATGTCACAAGTGCAAGAAAACTGGACACTTCATCTCTGAATGTCCACAGTGGGACAATGAGAACAGAAGGAAGAAAAAGAGCAAGGACTATGATTCTGACGACAAGAAGAAGAAGAAACACTCAAAGTCTTCTTCCAAGTCTTCATCAAAGTCTTCATCACACAAGAAGAGCTCATCTGGCAAGGCACGTGCGTTTGTTGGAAAGGAGATGGATTCAGAAGAGGAGTCCGCATCTGAGGAGGCAGAGGTGGAGTCTGAGGAGGAGTCTGATTCTGGCATTGCGAGTCTGGCTACAGCATACGTCGCCAAGTCCATCTTCAACACTGAAGACAATGACTGCATCACAGACACCGACACAAATGACAAGAACGACTCCACTCCTACCTACTGCTTCATGGCACGCGGTGCCAAGGTAAACACACGCACTACTCGCTATGAAACATCTAGTGACGATGACTCTGAATGTGATTCAAAAACTAGCTATAGAACACTTGCTAAAATTGCAACTGAACAACAGAAAGCTATGGAACATATTCAAAAACTGTTAGACAGAAGCCATGATCTGTTGGGTGCTGAAATGACTCGATCTGAATCCTTAATTGAAGACATAAAAAACCTTCACGTTAAGTATCAGAACTTGAAGTTCGTCATGATACTCGCTCAACAACTCATGAAAAGCTTTCCTATGATTATCTTAAAAGGAAGCAAGAACTTGAGAAATTGAGGGTGGCTCATGAAGATCTTCAAAAGGAAAACGAGTCACTTCGCACCGAACAGATCAGTACCGCTCAGGAAGGATTTGAACCACCATGTCTAAAATGCATTGAGCGTGATAATGCTACTTCTGTTGCTGAATGTTCCACTGCTACTACTATTCCAATATCTTCAACTGTTGATGTGGTAACTAACCCCTCTGCTGAGGATACCACTGCTATTGCTGATGAGAATGCTAGGTTGAAGACATTGCTTGAAACAGGGATGTACAAAAGTCTGAAAGGGCATCAGACATTATGTGATGTCCTCAAGAAGCAGATTCTGAACCGAAACCCTAGGAAAGAGGGTGTTGGGTTCGTGAGGAAAATCAATGCAGATGGGTCTTACTGGAAACCTGAGCAGTACCCCAAAACCACATGGGTTGCTGCAAAGGAATCCTCAGCAGATCCATCCAATCTGTCTGGCTTCACTTGTGCTAACCCAATTATCATTGATGAATCCTTTGATGCAAACTATAAACTATTTAAGAATCAGAATGGTGAAGTGTTTGCCAGGTACATTGGTACTAACTGCAGGAATGGACCGCCTATGAAGAAGATCTGGGTTCCGAAAACATGTCTGGAAAATCTTCCTGTGAATGTCTTCATGACACCTCACTTGAAGAAGACAAACCTCGGTCCAAAGGCTTCATACAGACAGAGGACTCACCTGAGTCACACTAACGCAAATGTTTTGCAGGGAAACCATACTCAGGCATATGAATATGAGAACGGTTTATCGAACCGTCATGTTCATATGACCAAAAATTATTCTGCTTATGCCTATGAGTATTATTGTCCCCCTGCTAGACTGTTTGCTATGGCTTCAAAGCCAAAATTCTCAAATGCTGCACTTAGACTTATAGCTTCTAAGCCACCCTTGAAGATGTGGGTGGTTAAGAAAGCTTAACTCTCTTTTGCAGGGAAAGGTCTCCAGCACAAAAACAAAATCTTCTGATGCTATTGCTGGGGACCATAAAAATCTTGTGGGGCGCAAGATAAACTGCCCAAATGGCATCATTATGTACTTCGTTCCTGAATCGCATGCTACTCTCCCCATTAGTCCTAATCTGGATCTAAGTTTTCATAACCCACTGGTTTATCAAATGTTTATGCTTCACAACACTCTTCGTGAAGCCTATCCCCCTAACTGCACTGTAGGGTACGACACCTGCGACTTCAAAGTCTTCAGAATGGATTATTGACAGTGGGTGTACAAATCACATGACTGGCAGAAGAAGCCTTCTTATGGACTCAACTTTACGTCCATCCGACAAGAGCCACATTACATTCGCTGACACTGGTAAAAGTAAGGTATTGGGTCTAGGTAGAGTTGAAATCTCAAAGGATCAACACATGGATAAAGTCATGCTTGTTGAATCCCTTGGCTTCAACTTAATGTCTGTCTCAATGCTTTGCGATTTGAATATGATTGTAATGTTTGGCAAATATCGCTGCCTGGTGCTTATGGAATCTGACAAATCTCTAGTGTTTGAAGGGTATCGGAAAGATGATTTGTATATGGTAGATTTCTCAGTAGGACCACAACTTCCAGTATGTCTTCTTGCAAAAGCTTCAGAATGCTGGCTTTGGCATCGAAGGCTTGGGCATGCTGGCATGAGGAACCTCCACACTCTTGCGAAGAAAAAGCACGTCATAGGCATCGAGGGCGTCAAGTTCAAGAAAGATCACTTATGCGGTGCCTGTGAAGCAGGGAAGATGACAAGGGCAAAACATCCCTCGAAGACAATCATGACCACTACTCAACCCTTCGAACTGCTTCACATGGATCTTTTCGGTCCCACTCACTACTCAACTTTTACTACTTCTGCATGCCTCTATGGCTTCGTAATTGTTGATGATTATTCTAGATATACTTGGGTGCACATAATCCTTTACAAGACTGAAGTGCAGGATGTCTTCAGACGCTTCGCAAATCGAGCTATGAACAATTTTGGCGCCAAGATAAAGCACATCAGAAGTGACAATGGCACTGAATTCAAGAACACTGGCCTTGATACATATCTGGATACCTTGGGGATCACACATGAATTCTCAGCTCCATACACGCCACAGCAGAATGGCGTCGTCGAACGCAAGAACAGAACACTCATTGAGATGGCCAGAACAATGCTAGATGAATACAAGACTCCAAGAAAATTCTGGACTGAAGCCATTGATACTGCATGCCATACAATCAATCGTGTTTATCTTCACAAGCTTCTGAACAAGACATATTATGAGCTCCTAACTGGCAAGAAGCCAAATGTCAGTTACTTCAGAGTATTTGGCGCAAAATGCTGGATCAAGGACCCACACCACACCTCAAAGTTTGCACCAAAAGCACATGAAGGCTTCATGCTTGGATATGGAAAGGATTCGCACTCCTACAGAGTCTTCAATCTCTTCCACTACAAAGTGGTTGAAACAGTGGATGTGCGATTTGATGAAACCAATGGATCACAAAGAGAGCAATTGCCAAATGTGCTAGATGAAGTTCCTGCTAATGAATCAATCAAGCTTATGTGAACTGGAGAGATTGTACCTTCTGAAGCTCATCCTGAATAAGAACTTATCATCTCAGCACCTGATCCACATGAAGACAATGCTCAGCCTGAAGATATACCTTCAAATGACTACATAGATCAGCAAGAGCAAAGTCTTCGCCCCACACACCCTCGTGTTGCAAATGAAGTGCAAATTGACAAAATACTTGACAGCATCAATGCACCTGGTCCACTCACTCGTTCAAGGGAAACTCAGCTAACCAACTTCTGTGGGCATTTCGCATTTATCTCAATATCAGAACCCAAGAAAGTTGAAGAAGCCTTCATGGAACCTGAATGGATTCAAGCTATGCAAGAAGAGCTTCAATAGTTTGAGCTGAATAATGTATGGGAACTGGTTAAGCGTCCTGATCCACGGAAGCACAACATAATAGGCACCAAATGGATATACCGCAACAAGCAAGATGAGCATGGTCAAGTTGTCAGAAACAAAGCTCGTCTCGTTGCTCAAGGATATACTCAAGTGGAGGGCATTGACTTCGATGAAACATTTGCTCCTGTGGCTAGGCTTGAAGCCATACGCATACTGCTGGCCTATGCAAATCATCATAACATACTTCTCTATCAGATGGATGTGAAAAGTTCCTTTCTCAATGGCAAGATTGAAGAAGAAGTGTATGTTGCACAACCACCTGGCTTTGAAAATCCAAAACATCCTGATATGGTATACAAGCTCAACAAGGCACTGTATGGCCTCAAACAAGCCCCTAGGGCCTGGTATGATACACTCAAGTACTTTCTGAAAAGCAAAGGCTTCATACCTGGTTCCCTGGATCCCACTCTTTTCACGAAGACATATGATGGTGAACTGTTTGTGTGCCAAATATATGTGGATGACATTATCTTCGGCTGCACCAATCAGAAGTATAGTGAAGAGTTTGGATATATGATGCAAGAGCAATATCAGATGTCCATGATGGGGGAGCTAAAGTTCTTCCTCGGTCTTCAAATATGGCAACAACGCAACGGCATCTTCATATCTCAAGAGAAATATCTTAAAGAGTGCCTGAAGAAGTTCGGTATGCAAGACTGCAAAGGCTTCACAACACCAATGCCAGCCAAGCATCATCTGGGTCCCGACGACAATGGTAAAGAGTTTGATCAAAAGGTATACCGCTCCATGATTGGGTCTTTGCTTTATTTATGTGCATCTAGGCCAGATATCATGCTTAGTGTTTGCATGTGTGCTCGATTTCAAGCGACACCAAAGGAGTCGCATCACTTAGCTGTGAAGCGAATTCTTCGATATTTGGCTCACACCCCAACTCTAGGATTATGGTATCCAAAGGGCTCAGAGTTTGATTTGGTTGGATTTTCGGATGCTGATTATGCTGGTGACAAGGTTGATCGCAAGTCTACATCAGGCACATGTCACTTTCTGGGACGATCACTTGTATGTTGGTCTTCAAAGAAGCAGAACTATGTATCACTCTCCACTGCTGAATCTGAATACATTGCTGCTGGATCTTGCTGCGCTCAGCTTCTGTGGATGAAGCAAACACTCAAGGATTATGGCATTCATCTGAAGCAAGTGCCACTTTACTGCGACAACGAAAGCGCCATCAAGATTGCCAACAACCCAGTTCAGCACTCGAAGACAAAGCACATTGAAATTCGTCATCACTTTCTCAGAGATCATGTTGTGAAGGAAGACATTGATATCATACACGTCAACACTGAAGAGCAATTGGCAGATATCTTCACCAAGCCCTTGGATGAGAAGAGATTTTGCAAGTTACGGTGTGAGCTAAATATCTTGGAATCCTCAAATGTCCTGTGATCAGGCACACATCCTAACACTTATGCATATTGATGACTTACATGTGCAACACACGAAGTAGCGTATATCTTCAAACAATGAAGACATACATTCTAAGTGTGAATACATTAATGTGGAATTTGACTTCGGAGCGCCACGATAATTGTGCGCCGTGTCTGGGTCTAATACTTCCTATACGGTGGGTAACGCCACCACCAAACGTTCCATTTTGAAGTGTTTCTCTCATGGCGTTACCTCTCAATGTCTTCACATTTGGTTTGGCTTCATTCTCAATATGTCTTCATGATTATCTTCACTGCGTTGATTATATGGATATATATGTACTGATGTTCTGTCCTCTACAGCATTCACTTATAGCTATGTCTTCTTGGTTGAATCTTTTGAACTAAGTGAATGTGATCGGACCCTAATCTCTCTATGCTTTCTATCTCAAACTCTATCTCTCCAAGTCATATGCATTCTGTTGAAACTGTCAAATGTCTTCACTGTGTCCTTGTCAGCTAAAGACATAGTCACAACCATAAAAGTCCGTTTTTTTTAATGCTCATTCCTCCACATAAGATCCGGAGAAGCAGGAACGACCGCCCGACAATTTAGGCGTGCGTGGGACGTGGAACAAATCCCAATCTTCCTCTAACTGGCCACGCGTGCCTGAAATGCAAACCGCCAGGGGTACCTGCGTAATAGCGCAGTGCCGCCTCTATCCCTATAAATACACGATTCACTGCGGTCATTATCTCCTTCTTCCACCCTCGCACGAACCCTAGCGCCACCGCTAGCACTCGACGACGCCGGCGACGAAGCGCTTCACTGCCGCAACTTCTCCGACGCCGTTTTCACGCCGACAGCGGACATCGCTCTCTCCGCCATCGCCATAGGTATCTTCCGTCGCCAAGTTAGGGCACGGAGGATCGAACTGCTCGGCCTCAACTCTCACTTCGTCTAGAAGTTCCAAGTGTGGTAAATAAAACGTCTTTTTACAGCCTCTTTTGATCCCATAGTTCAGTCATTTTCTGCCATAAGGAGTTTCTCTTCACATCAGTTAGTTATCTTGCTACATCTCATGACATGCCCAGTATATTCACTTGTGCTTCATAAGGTAGTTAGATTCCTCACGTGTACTGATCTGTGGGTTCGTACAAATCTGGAACCAACTTCTTATCTGTGAGTGAATGTCTTCGCACAATGAGGTCTATGTCTTCTAAACCGATTTATCTTCAAAATCTTCTGAGAATGCATATGACCTCTTCCCCTTCCCTCGCACCTTAATGCTATCACAGGTACATGTCCGTGGGAGAATCCTTTGGTTCTCATAGTCTGCATTCATTTGCAGAGTACTTGCAGCATCACATCAACTCTCCTGAAGCCAGTTCTTGCAAAAGGAAGCCTTTGAACATCTTGAAGCCTTCCAAGTTATTCATGGCTTCAGAAACAGCAGCAAGGAAGGGAGGCAGACAGCGACGTGGTGAAACGTCCAAAGATCTGCCTGATGAATTGGCAGAGATGTACAAAACTGATCCTGAAGAAAGCTATGGTCAGCACAAGACACGAATCCAATGGATTCGAAGATATTGGGCAGAGCAATGGTTCCACTACCGCTTCGTCACTTAGGAATATGCGGAGAAGTGCGCCATCAAGAGACCGTGGGGAGATGTACTATACAAAAATCTCGTACCCAGGTCCAGAGTCGAAGCCATTGCTCAAGGCTTCTATCCATGCATGGTGAGAGGACCACAGCCAGCTGAAGCACATCCGTCATCACTTCTCTGGTGCCGCGATGATAATCTCTTCAAGCGCAACTTTCAGTTTGCACAACAATCAGCGAAGATAAATAAGAAGAAATTTGGGCTTGACTTCAACCCTGGTCCCTCCTCACCAAGGGCAGATGGCACACGCGATGCCGATCCCAATATCATCGGGCCGTATGCCAATCTTGCAGGCCTCATCACTCGCATCCTAGTCCAAGGGACTGCTATGAATGACCCTCCAGCAGATACTGAGTCAGATGACGCCCCTGCTGCACCGAAGCCGAAGCAGAAGAAGCCAAAAGCTTCAAAGCCAGCCGCTTCTCCCAAGATCGCAAGAGTGAAGCCTTTAGCAACTGCACCTCCTAAAGCCAGTGTGCAGTCTGAAGACATATCACGAGTCTCCAAGCCCCAAGAAGGCAAGAAGCCTCAGCCACACACAGGTAAAGATCTCACAGCTGCTGCCGTTCTGCGCTGCGAAAACATTGATCTATCAAGCGATGAAGATCTTGGATATGACGCACTTGAGCAGCTCATCAAGAGCAAGGAGGAGGCTGAAATCTTCAACAATCTGCCTCTGTTTGATGTCGCCGTCATCCATAGCTTCATTGATGAATGGTTTGACACACCAGACATAAGCTTCAATGATCTGCAGCTACCCATAGGCCTCAGCGTTGCCTTTCAAGGTGCAATTGCTTCAGAACTTGCAATAGCCCAACGAATTGTAGAACTGAAGCAGAAAATTGATCATGAAAAGGCTCAGTTCAAGAAGCACGTGGCCAAGCTCAGTGTGCAAGAAGTGAAAAACTTCAAGATCATGTTGCACGAGCTGAAAGAAAACTTCCTGAAGACGCGTGCCGAAGCTCAAGGCTCGCGAGAACGCATGAAGACTTTGGCTGATCGCTGCGTGCAGGCCTACAATGAGGCAGAGAAGCGCAAGGCACTTGGGCGTCCCGGCATTGACCCTAGGATGGTCGCGAAGAAGAAAAAGAAGGCTGCTGTGCCTGAACCTGAAGCGCCAAGGTCAGAAACTGCTCTGATTGTCTTCCCCGCTGCAACGACTGGCTCGAAGCCAAAGAGTCGATCAACCGCCTCACAGCACAAGAAGACACGGACTGCAGAGGCTAAAGCTAAGAAGAGAAAACATTCTGAAGCCTCTCCTTCTGAACCCATCATCAAGAAGCACAAGACCAAGAAATCTCGGGCTGCTCCCACAGAGCCCTTGACAGTTGAACCCCTCTCCGTCCGCTATCCTGACGCAGATCATCAGTTGACTGTGCATGAACCCAACGCTGAAGACATTCCAGCAGACGAACCCAACGCTGATGAAGACATTGGTCTCCAAGACAATGTGCAAGGTGATGCAGCCCTTCCTCAGATTGAGACAAGCGAACTGATCAGTATTGGTCGTCCATTGACGCCAATCACACAAGATGCATCGTGGGCAGATCGCCCACAGGAGGAAGATGAGCCCCAACGCACTACAACACCACCGGCGCCTACATTCCGTAGGCTTCGCAAAGGGCCAAGGGCTCAGGCTGCTGACGACATTCCGGCTGCATCAGCAGAAGAGCATGCAGAGAGACCACAAGCTCCAACTCCCCCACACCAACAAGAAGCAGTTCTCCAGGAGAACGTGCCTGAGTCTGCAAATGTTGAGGCTGCCACAAACAACGCCGAAGCCAATGTGGAGCCCAACCCAACAATAGCTTCAGAAGACAATGAAGCTACTGCTCCTGAACATTCTGTGCCTGAGTCTGCTGCCGGACCACAATTCAACTATCATATTGCGTACAGACCCCAGGTCCAGAAGCCGATCCCACGACTGCCAAGGTTCCCAGGTCCTGCATCAGCTCCTGGTTCCTTCAACATCAACGGCTTCAGGGCAGATAACACGTTTTTTGACCGCTCCAAGAACCCTTATTCAAGGGAACGGATTGTATCAGATAGGTTCTGGAGCCATCAACAGCGCAGCTATTATTCATGCATCCTATACAACCAAGGCCGCATCTTTCCTCACAAGCGCCTTGAGGTTGAAGCTGTTGCTGGTCTGCCTGGTCTGGAAGAAGCACTGGATTGCTTCAAGCAAGTGGGTTTGCTGCCATTTATCACTGATGAAGAGCACTGGAACGAAGAGCTTCTGCTCCAGTTCTATGCCACTTTGCATATCAAAGGCTATAACAGAGATCCGAAGACATGGATTCTGGAGTGGATGACAGGCAATATCCATCATGAAGCCAATGCTTTCGACCTAATTGAGCTTACCGGCCTTCCCACTCCTGGCGAATTCTTTGAAGAAGGGTGCCAACTCCATGCTGAAGCAATTGAGAGCATATTTCAGCGTCCTGAGCCAGATATGAGTCAGATGCTCTCAATAATGAAGCCACTGCCTCCTAATGCACCCTATCCAACTAGGTTCTTCGTTGAAGACTTAGAGTACCTGCCCAGAACAATATATCACATCATAAGGCGGACTCTATGGCCTGTAAAGGGACACTCTCGATATGCAACAATCGATGGTGCAATGAAGACTCTCATCTTCTGCATTCTTCATGGCAAATGCTTCAATGCACAGGATCTCTTCATCCGTCACTTTCCAGCATCTGCCTCAGAACTGTTTGGATTAAAGTTCTATGCTCCTTGGGTTATGAGGCTGATCAAGCTTCACTCTGCAATCTCCTATCAACCCTCAGCCCGCAACCATAGGATATTTTTGCCAGATGTGGACACATCTGCTGAAGCAATATATCCAGAGCCTGGCAAGCAACCATTAAGTCTTCAAAATGCAGAACACCAGAGCTTCACTCAAAATATTGAAGGTGTTGAAGCTCTCTCCCGAGTGTATCCAATGGCTGGCACCACACGTGCCCCTGCATCAACTGAAGCCACTGATAGCACAGCTGCCAAGAGACCCAAGAAGCGCGCTCGAGCACTCAATGACCGAGAACTTCTTGTGGCTCTTCACCAAAAGCAAGATAGGCATCACGACTGGCTCAAACGGCAGATGAGAAGCATCATGCAAGACGTCAATCGCATCAGAAATCTGGCAACCAAGAATGCGTTTGTCGCACACGAGACCTGTCGCCGCACTTGGAAAGGCCTCACCATGATGAGCAATGAAGCTGAACTGCAAGAGGATGGCTTCAGAGAGAGATTCCAATTTGACTCCACGCCTCCAAGAAGAGCTATGATGCGAAGCACACCATCACTTGAAGAGTCAGAATTCTCTTCTTCTGCTGCCACCGTGTCTACCCGGATTATTGAAGAAGACGACGACGCGACATCATCTCCACCTGCTTCAAGACACGTCGAATCTGCACCAAGCTCATCTGCACCGCCACCAAACAACTCCACCGATCCTGCTGCGCCTGGGAACGCGTAGAAAACTCTATGTCTTCAAACCTTTTTGGTCATCACTGACAAAAGGGGGAGAAGCATGATGTTTATAGTCTTCAAGCGGGTCACTTTGGGCGGGTGCCTCTATATTTTGCTACATTTTGCTTCATGCTTACAACTCCCGTTTTTGCTACATTTGCTTCTTTGAGTTGTAACACTTAGCCTTGATGGCCGCCTGCTACCTTTTTGTCACTCCGTTATGCGAAGATAAATTCCGCATGTGCGACGATAAAATCCGCACTCATCTCTTACTGCAGACGTCCATTTTCCATTATGCATGTCATTTTCTTCATATACTTTCACATGCATAGTGGATTGTCATCATAAGTTGAAGTGGATCTCCACAAGTACAACCTGCCATGTGCATTTGCATTCAAAAGGCAAATTACTTATATGCACATCTTCAGGGGGAGCCCTTGCAACTTATGAAGACAAATTCCTTTACTATCTCACAAATTATGTTCCCCGTTGAAAACTTCAACTAGTTTGTCATCAATCACCAAAAAGGGGGAGATTGTAAGTGCATCTAGTGCCACCCCTAGTTGGTTTTGGAGTATTGACGACAAACCTAGTTGAGGGACTAACGTGTTTGTGAGAATTGCAGGAAAACACAGGTAAAAGTCCCTCATTGATTCGGTTTTGTTACCAGAGATGACCCCTAAAAATGTACGAAGACATTGAAGACAATGGTGGTTTATGAAGATATTCATATTGAAGACAATGACATGAGAAGACTCCCTATGAAGCTTATGGAACTCGAAGACTTAGATCCTTCGTAGTTTTATTTCATTTATGTTGTGTCATAGGAATCACCGTACTGTTAAGTGGGGTCCAAGAGAACCAGTCAGAATGACTCAAGTGATGCCTAATTCAAATCCTATGTCTTCGAGCGAAGACTTTGAGAGAAAATCTTGTCCAGAGTCAGACAAGTCAGCTTTACTTGTAGCCCAAGTAAAGTTGCCGTGTGATTTCAAAATTCGACCGTTGGTACACGTGTTAGTTCCTTAGTGACCCAGGGTCATTTCGGACAGATCAGGTCGGGTTGCCAAGTGGCTATAAATAGTCCACCCCCCACAACCATAAACGGTTGGCTGCTCAGATTTCAGTGCACGGCTTTTGTCGTTTGAGAGCAACCCACCTCGAAGCCTTTGAAAGAAAAAATTCCTAGCGAGGAGAAAAGCCCTAACCACCCAGAGCCAGAGTAAATTGGGCATCACTTAAGTCTTCGTGTCTGTGTGATTTGAAGACTTATTACACTTGAGGACTGTGCATCCTCCAGACGGTTAGGCGTCGCGTTCTGAGCATCCAAGAGAAATTGTGGATTGCCGGTGAACGAAGTCTGTGAAGGTTTGGGAGTCTACCTTGAAGACTTACCAGAGTGATTGGGCGAGGTCTGTGTGACCTTAGCTCAAGGATAAAACGGTGAGGACTGGGTGTCTTGGATTAAGTGTCCTTGACTGGGTGTCCGAGACTGTGTTTTCTTCGGTTTAAATACCTAGCCGCTCCAACCAGACGTACAGTTGTCACAGCAACTGGAACTGGTCCAACAAATCATTGTCTTCGACGTATCACTGGTTTCATCTACACTTCCTTTTTACTTACAGTTATTCATTGTGAAGCCATTGCGTGCTTGCTTTATCTTTTGTCTTCACAACATGAATGTATGATCTGTTTGGCTTCATAACTTCTTCCTACCTGATCCTTATTACACTGAAGCTGTTTGTCATTGTGCTTTCACTCTATTGAATACATGACCATGGCTGGCCTAGTGTAATCTAACTTCCGCTGCATAGTAATAGGCATAATCTTCACTGTTTGTCTTCATAACTCTCACGTTTTGAAGACTTTCATAAAAATCGCCTATTCACCCCCCCTCTAGTCGATATAACGCACTTTCACTGTGTCACCCTATGTTATGACTATTACATGATGAACCGCATCCGATATAATTCTCCTTCACCGATCCATTGCCTACGAGCTTTTCCATATGTTGTTCTCCGCTTATTTACTTTTCCGTTGCTATTGTGATCCTCACTATAAAACACCAAAAATATTACTTTTTCTACCGTTACCTTTTACCACCGTTACCACTACTATCATATTACTTTGCTACTAAATACTTTGCTGCAGATATTAAGTTATCCAGGTGTGGTTGAATTGACAACTCAGCTGCTAATACTTGAGAATATTCTTTGGCTCCCCTTGTGTCGAATAAATAAATTTGGGTTGAATACTCTACCCTCGAAAGCTGTTGCGATCCCCTATACTTGTGGGTTATCAAGACTATTTTCTGGTGCCGTTGCCGAGGAGCATAGCTCTATTCTTTGAGTCACTTGGGACTTATATCTGCTGGTCACTATGAAGAACTTGAAAGACGCAAAAACAAAAAGTTATCCCTCAACTACGAGGGGAGGTAAGGAACTGCCATCTAGCTCTGCACTTGATTCACCTTCTATTTTGAGTAAGCTTGCGACACCTAAACCTGCTTCTGCTATTAATTCTGATATGCCGCGTGTTATTGATGATGCCACTTCTGCTATGCATGATACGTATGATGAAACTACTTCTATGTTTGATACTACTGTGCCACTTGGTAAATTTCTTGGTGAACAACTTGCTAGGGATAGAGAGAATGAAATTATTGAAACTGATAATATTGATGAAAGTGATGAAGCAAAGATTCTTCCCCAGATATGAATTGCCTGTTGTTCCTGAGGGTTATGTTATGGATGAGGAAACTGCTAGAGACTTTCTTGCCTGCAATGATAGAAGTGATCTTAAGAAGTTATTAGCTAAGCATAAAGAAAAAACTAGGAATGCTAGAATGAAATATGATCCTGCTTATGCTACTTCACCTATCTTTGTTACTGATAATGATTATGAATTCTCTGTCAACCCTGGTATAATTACTTTGGTTGAATCTGATCCTTTCTATGGCTATAAATTCGAAAATATTGTGGCACATCTTACTAAATTAAATGATATAGCCACCATGTTCACTAATGATGAGAAAACTCGCTACTATTATATCCTTAAGATATTTCTGTTCTCATTAAAGGGTGATGCGAAGATAAGGTTTAATTATCTTGATCCTGGTTGTGTGCGTAGTCCCCAGGATATGATTTATTACTTCTCTGCTAAATATTTCCCTGCTCATAAGAAACAAGCTGCTTTAAGGGAAATATATAATTTTGTGCAAATTGAAGAAGAGAGTCTCCCACAAGCTTGGGGGAGGCTTCTCCAATTACTTAATGCTTTGCCTGATCATCCTCTTAAGAAAAATGAAATACTTGATATCTTTTATAATGGAGTAACAGATGCTTCCAGAGACCACCTGGATAGTTGTGCTGGTTGTGTTTTCAGGGAAAGAACATCAGATGAAGCTGAAATTTTATTGAATAATATGTTGACCAATGAAAATAATTGGACACTTCCTGAACCAACTCCTAAGCCAACTCCGAAGAAAAGGGGTATTCTATTTCTCAGTCCTGAAGATATGCAAGAGGCAAAGAAAATCTATGAAAGAAAAAGGTATTAAAGCTAAAGATGTTAAGAATTTACCTCCTGTTGAAGAAATACATGGTCTTAATTCATCACCTATTGAAGAAACACACAGTCTCGATAAGCCGACAGAGGTTGTAAAGGTAAATTCTCTCTATAGATATGATAAAGCTGAAATCCCTCCTACTAAGTTGGCCAACCAATGCTTAGATGAGTTTGAGAACTTTATGGTTAAGCAAGAAGATTTTAATGCTTATGTTGGTAGACAATTGAAACATAATGCTTATATGATTGAACACTTGAGTGATTATATGGCTAATCTTAAAGGTGAACTAAAACTTATTAGTAAACATGCTTCTATGGTTACCACTAAAGTAGAACAAGTACTTAAAGCTCAGAATGATTTGCTCAATGAATTGAATAGTAAAAATAATGATTTTGCTATTAGAGTGGCTACTAGAACTGCTAAAATGAATCAGGAACCTTTGTATCCTGAAGGCCGTCCTAAGAGAATTGAGCAGGATTCTCAGATAAATAATGTAGATGCAGCTAGTCCTTCTAAGAAGAAGAAAAAGAAAAATGATAGGACTTTGCATGCTTCTAGTGAACCTGTTATTGACACACGTGAGAATCCCAATGATATCTCTATTTCTGATGCTGAAACCCAATCTGGTAATGAACATGAACCTAGTGATAATGTTAATGATGATGTTCATGTTGATGCTCAACCTAGGAATGATAATGAGGTAGAAACTGAATCTGCTCTTGATCTTGATAACCCACAATAAAAGAATCAACGTTATGCTAAGAGAGACTTCGTTGCTAGGAAGCACAGTAAGGAATGAGAACCATGGGTTCAGAAACCCATGCCTTTTCCTCCCAAACCATCCAAGAAAAAGGATGATGAGGATTTTGAGTGCTTTGCTGAAATGATTGGACCTATCTTCTTGCGTATGTGTTTGACTGATATGCTTAAAATGAATCCTTATGCTAAATATATGAAGGAATTTGTTACAAATAAGAGAAAGATATCGGAAACTAAAATTTCCACCATGCTTGCTAGTTATACTTTTAAGGGTGGACTACCAAAGAAACTTGGAGATCCAGGAGTACCAACTATACCATGCTCCATTAAAAGAAACCATGTTAAAACTGCTTTATGTGATCTTGGAGCCGGTGTTAGTGTTATGCCTCTCTCTTTATATCGTAGACTTGATTTGAATAAGTTTACACCTACTGAAATATCTTTGCAAATGGCTAATAAATCAACTGCTATACCTGTCGGTATTTGTGAGGATGTGCCTGTTGTGGTTGCAAACATTACAATTTTAATGGGTTTTGTTATTCTTGATATTCCCGAGGACGATAGTATGTCTATTATTCTGGGAAGACCCTTTTTGAATACTGCAGGGGCTGTTATTGGTTGCAACAAAGGCAATGTCACTTTTCATGTTAATGGCAATGAGCATACGGTTTACATTCCGAGGAAACAACCTCAAGTTCATAGTATAAACTCTATTGGAAAAATTCCATCGATTACTTTTGGAGGTTTTGAATTTCCTCTACCTACTGTCAAGAAGAAATATGATATTCTTATTGTTGGGGACATGCATATCCCCGTTGAGGTAACCCAGTGTTATTCGAAAATTCTCCGGTTCCATGTTATTCGGAATGAGTTTGTTAACAAGACCTGATCAACCTTGTTAGAGGATTCCTTTTGATGAGCATGAGATGGATGAATTTAGAAAACACAACTCTCTGTACCCTCTTTTTACTTTCTATTATTTATATTAAATAAAGCAAAAATAGTAATTTCTGTCTGTTTTCTGAATTATCCATGCAATAAAAAATACCTCGAAAATAAATGTTCTCCAAATACCCTGAAATTTAAATATGATTTTTTGTGGAATATTTAAGAATATCTAGCACTGAGAACACAGCAAGGGGAGCAAGCACGTGGCCACGAGGGTCCAGGGCGCGCCCTACCCCCAGGGCGCGCCCCTGCCTCGTGGGCCCATGGTGGCTCCCCTCCACTTATTCCAGCTACCACATACTCCTTCCTGCCAAAAACATCACTAGCCAGCTCAAACCCGAGCCCAAGCTTATCTTGCTGCCATTTTCGATCTCCTTGCTCAAAGCATCTCTCACAAAACTGCTTTGTGGGATTGTTCCTTGGTATGTGACTCCTCAAATGGTCCAATTCATTTTTGTTCTTATGCTTTATTCATTGCATATTTTTGTTGCTTAGGAGACCCTATTCTTGAGCTTGCATGTCAAATTTATATGGTCAAAAGTAATTTTAATTCATGATATATCCTCTAGGCACTTGTGGGAGTAGTTGCTATCAATGTTGTTGACTTTGGTGCACTTTTATTTTTAAGTTACTAAAAATTTCAGAAATTTTTGAGAGGAAGAAATATGTTTAGGAAAATGTACCAAGGTCGTCCTTCAAGGAAGCAAGCACCCAAACTCGCAATACGCGATGCGGACGAGGAACCACCAAGGGATGGTCAAGTGCGGCCCTGCGAATGGCCATTGGAGGACTTCATGATTCGAGCAGGAATCAAGGAGGAATTTGATGTTTATGTGCGTAATGCCGATCTTGAGAGCTTCGAGGCAGATAAGTGACGCCAATACCACTATCTCACTGATTCCTTTGTGAGGAGGTTTGAATTTTCATCATCACGCAATTCTCAAACTGTCCTATTTGATCTTTATGAAAATTCTTATACTGTGGACTCAGAGGATTTTAATACTACTTGCAAACTTCCACAATGGGGCAGCACTAGTGAGCCTCGCAAATATGAGTTTAGAGATTTTCTTGCTAGTATAACTATGGGAGAATCTAGAGACATAACACAAGCTACCATATGGAGCATTCATTTTCCTGCTATACATTATTTTGCTCTCTTCATAGGTAGGTGCATAAATGATAAGGATGAAGCATGTCACATGTGTGTCCCTGACCTCAGTGTTCTCAGGAGTGCTGTATTAGGAGATAAACATTATAGTTTCGGAGCAATTGTTGCACGTAGATTGCATAATAATAGATTAAATGAAGATTTCTTTGGTGGAATTTATGCAGCCCGTCTAGCTAATTTTCTTGATATACCCATATGTGGGTATGATATTGAGTTGCCTCCTATTTATTTAGATTATGCGGCTATGGTTCATCATTAGTTTGTTGAGAGGAACGATTAGTTTCTCCAGTACCGACTAATCTTTGACAAACGACGCACCTATCATGTCGCTCTCCCTGCTCCTACTTTCTTTGACTTTCAGGAAAAAGGGAGATATGTTATAACCAGGGAGGAGGCGACCGAGTACGAGAGGACGGTGGAGACAGCTCGCCTCCAAGCTGTAGGTCATCAGGCAATTGCCGCTGCATCTCAGTACGACCCCAGCTACAACTTTCGATATCCGCCAGGCCATCCATGGCCATATACCAACTTAGGCCAAAAGCCTATTCTTGGGGGAGTACGTATTTCTCACCGACATTACATTCATGTTCACACACTCATGCTAGTTGTCGGTGCTCATGCTTTTTCATTGTATCATCCATGCTAGTTTATTTTACTTTTTATGCTTTCTTCTTGTGTGTTTATTAAACCTTAATAAAAAACAAAAAATAGTTGTAGATTTTAGTTAGTTTACTTTTCATGCTGTAGTAGTAATAATTAAAAAGAAAACCCAAAAAGATTTCTCATTCTTCTTTTGCTTGTTGGGAGCTTTCCCGTGTAAATAGTTTTATTTCTTTCTTGTTCTTTGGGGTCGAGAGGAGAAGACCATAATGAAAATGTTGAGTGGCTCTTATATGCATTATTGTTGATCTAACAAAGATCCCATATTACCTTGTCTTCTCTCTTGAATTGAATTCTTGCAGATTTCAGCTTAGTCTAATGCACGTGCACTATTATTATTATCCACACTATTCGGTCGTGCAAGTGAAATGCAATAATGATGATTATATGATGAACTTATTGAGATGAGAAAAGCTGGTATGAACTCGACCTCTCTTGTTTTTGTAAATATGATTAGTTCATCGTTCTTGATTCAGCCTATTATGAATAAACATGTTTGCAATGATAATTAGAGATTATTGTTGCTTATGCCATGTTTAATTAGCTAGGAGCTTATAATGGTTTACCTTGCGTGCCAACATGCTATTAAAATGGTTGTGATGTGGTATGATAGGGTGGTATCCTCTTTTGAATGATTCGTGTGGCTTGACTTGGCACATGTTCACGCATGTAGTTGAAACAAAATCAACATAGATATTTATGTTCATGGTGCATTATATCCTACGCATGCTTGCATTCGGTGTTGATTAATTTTAATGCATGTTCATGACTGTTGTCTCTCTCTAGCTAGTCGTTTCCCAGTCTTTTGCTAGCCTTCACCTGTACTAAGCGGGAATACTGCTTGTGCATCCAATTCCATAAACCCCAAAGTTATTCCATATGAGTCCACCATACCTAACTATATACTGTATCTACCTGCCGTCCCAAGTAAATTTGTATGTGCCAAACTCTAACCCTTCAAATAAACATTATGTTTTGTATGCTTGAATAGCTCATGTATCAACTAGGGTTGTCCGTATCTTCCATGTTAGGCGGGTTATTCTCAAGAGGAGTGGACTCTGCTCCTCACTCGCGAGAAAATGGCTGGTCATCGGGATGCCCAGTCCCATGCTTTATGCAAATCAAATCAAAATAACTACAAACAAAACTCCCCTGGGACTCTTGTTAGTTGGTGGCACTCGTTGTTTCGAGCAAGCCATGGATTGATGCTTGTTGGTGGAGGGGGAGTATAAATTTTACCATTTTGTTTGGGAACCACCTATAATGTGTGTTGCATGGAAGATATTGAGAACTCTTGGTTGTTATGTTGAAAATGAAAGTATAGCGCTCAAAATATTATTCATATCTATTTCAAAATCGAGCTCTAGCACCTCTACAAATCCTTGCTTCCCTCTGCGAAGGGCCTATCCAATTACTTTTATGTCGAGTCATCATCCTCTTATTAAAAGCACCAGTTGGAGAGCACCATTGTCATTTGCATCCATTATTGTTACTTTACATTGAGTATGACTTGACTGGATCTCTTTTACCATGAATTACGAAGTCTAGTCGGTCCTTGATCTTTAAAGGTGCTCTGCATTTATGTTTTGCGGTCTCAGAAAGGGCTAGCGAGATACCATCATGTTATATCATATCATGATTGTTTTGAGAAAGTGTTTTAATCCGAAATTTATTATTATTGCTCACTAGTTGATTATGCCATTGATATGAGTAAACATGAGACTTAAATGTTATTGTGAATATGGTTAGCTCATAATCTTTGCTGAAAACATGAATGCTGGCTTTGCATATTTAATCCAACAAGAGCAAACAGAGTTTGTAGAAGTTTTTCATTATCACTTTCAGTTTATCAACTGAATTGATTGAGGACAAGCAAAGCTTTAAGCTTGGGGGAGTTGATACGTCTCCAACGTATCTACTTTTCCTAACACTTTTGCCCTTGTTTTGGACTCTAACTTGCATGATTTGAATGGAACTAACCCATACTGACGCTGTTTTCAGCAGAATTGCCATGGTGTTATTTTTGTGCAGAAATAAAATTTCTTGGAATGAACTGAAAATCAACGGAGAATTATTTTGGAATATATAAAAAATACTGGATGGAAGATCCATGTCAGGGCGGCCTCCACCTGTCCACGAGGGTGGGGGGCGCGCCCTACCCCCCCTGGGTGCGCCCCCTGCCTCGTGGGCCCCCTAATGCTCCACGGACCACAACCCTGACTCCATATATTCACTTTCGAGGAGAAAAAACCAAAGAGAAGGGTTCATCATGTTTTACGATACGAAGCCACCGGCAAGCCCTAAAATCTCTCGGGAAGGCTGATCTGGAGTCCGTTCAGGGCTCCGGAGAGTGGAATCCGTCGCCATCGTCATCATCAACCTTCCTCCATCACCAATTTCATGATGCTCACTACCGTGCGTGAGTAATTCCATCGTAGGCTTGCTAGACGGTGGTGGGTTGGATGAGATTTATCATGTAATCGAGTTAGTTTTGTAGGGTTTGATCCCTAGTATCCACTATGTTCTGAGATTGATGTTGCTATGACTTTGCTATGCTTAATGCTTGTCACGAGGGCCCGAGTGCCATGATTTCAGATCTGAACCTATTATGTTTTCATCAATATATGAGAGTTCTTGATCCTATCTTGAAGTCTATAGTCACCTACTATCTGTTATGATCCTGCAACCCCGAAGTGACAATAATCGGGACCACTCCCGGTGATGACCATAGTTTGAGGAGTTCATGTATTCACTATGTGTTAATGCTTCGGTCCGGTACTCTATTAAAAGGAGGCCTTAATATCCCTTAGTTTCCATTAGGACCCCACTGCCACAGGAATGTAGGACAAAAAATGTCATGCAAGTTCTTTTCCATAAGCACGTATGACTATATTCGGAATACATGCCTACATTACATTGATGAATTGGAGCTAGTTTTGTGTCACCCTATGTCATGACTATTACATGATAAACCGCAGCCGGCATAATTCTCCATCACCGATCCATTGCCTATGAGCTTTTCCATATATTGTTATCCGCTTATTTACTTTTCCGTTGCTATTGTTATCCTCACTATAAAACACCAAAAATATTACTTTTGCTACCGTTACCTTTTACCACCATTACCACTACTATCATATTACTTTGCTACTAAATACTTTGCCGTAGATATTAAGTTATCCAGATGTGGTTGAATTGACAACTCAGCTGCTAATACTTTAGAATATTCTTTGGCCCCCCTTGTGTCGAATCAATAAATTTGGGTTGAATACTCTACCCTCAAAAACTGTTGCGATCCCCTATACTTTTGGGTTACCATGCTACGTTCTCCTGGGGTTGCACTGAGCATGCTGATGAGCTCGAACGCGGGTGGTAGCAGCTGTGGCTGCGGCAGCACCACGGACGGCGGCAGCGAGCTCTCGGGCGCGGTAGCGCTTGTGCTAGAGGGCAAATTAGACTGCGGGAGAGTGGGGAAAGGCGCAGGTGCTCATGGTGGTTCTTCTGGTACAGGTGAGTGGCTCGGGGAAGCGCTGGCGACGACGAACGAGCGATGGCAATCTCGGTGACCCGAGGAGGAAGAAGACGGTGGTGACCGCGAGGCAGGGCACCCGGCGACGTGTAGCTAGATGCGGACGAAGAAGATGTCATTGCGGAGCTCTGGGGCATGTCGAGCGGCCGAGGGGGAGGCAGTGGCCACGACTATGGCGAACGACGACGATGAGAGCGTTCGGCTGTGGCGGTGTAGAGGTGAGGGAGAGAGCAGGGGAGGAGTGGGGGTGTCAGCTGGATCAGGACGGCTCTAGGGCATTCACCCACGCGGCCAGAGGCTCAGGGGTAAGCAAGAGGAGGTGTGGCGCCTCACGCGCGCGTGCGCTGTCCCACCTCTGCCTACTGGCAGAAGTTAGGGATGACTGGCACTGAGCCAGGTGGGCTGGGCCAACAAATGTGAGGCCCAGGTGAGCATCCCTCCCTCTTTGTTTTCTAATTTTGTTCTGTTTTTCTATTTTGTAGATTTGTTTTAATTTGGTTTTGAAAACAAATCACTTTTAAAAATTCTGAAAATAGTTATGGGCACTAAAATAGTTATTTGAGAGGCCCTCAACTAGTTCCAAAATTGTTGGGGCATTTAAAAAAATTAATAGTATTTAAAGGCTCCAATTCAAATACAGTATGAATTAATTCAGAAATCTAGAATGGCCTAAAAATATGTTCATCATTTTTGGCAGAGGTTTTCACCTTTATAAAAAATTATGAACATTTTCAAAGGGCATTTTTGGTTCATTGAAAATGATTTTATGTTGAACATATTTAATTTGATCTGGTGCTAGGGTTTGATCAATCCCCATTTTAAATTCAAAAGAATTTAAATATGATGCAACACATGACTAGCTAGCTCAGAGCATACCAGAACTAGGGATGTGACACTTAGCCACTTGCCGGAGTACCCAACATGCTTGAAGGCTATGCGTTGGTTCATTGTTCGGCGCCATATGTATCTGACATGGCCCGTCGAGCAGTTCGTCAAGGACGGTTCTATGTCTCGTGAAGGGCTTGTTTTTCTTATAAATAGGCTGATGGTCGGGTGCCCCATAAGGGTGCATCCTTTTTGCCCATCTGGGGGCTACCTAAAGGCAGGATGTTCCCACCAGGCTGTCTGGGCTTTCCAGACGCTTTCCTTTGTGCTGTATTTCTGTACTATGTGTGCCAAATCTGCAAAGTGCAGTATGCGGCGGTGGTTGAGGGCATTGAGAATTCCCTCATCCATACAGTTGCGGCAAACAACTGAAATAGCATCGTCATTGCAACAATCTTTAATCTTGTTTTTAACAAGGAGGAATCTTGCCCAAAAGTGATGGACCGTTTCCTAAGGTTGTTGTCATACATACATTAGGACGCATATGTCTTGACGACCTGAACTACTTGGGGAATATTGATTGTGGTGGGTGGGTGGGCTAAAATCCGAGTCCCGATCCATGATTGAGTCCGGAGCTTGAAGAGTCTCCGAGTTCACCAATTCAAGATTGGGAAGGTCCCGAGGACTCCCGGGCTCAATGCCTGATCTTGTGTTCGGAGGACATATTCTCTTCTCGGGGATGGGTATCCGGCTCACAAGGCTCGATGATCTAAATATAGCGGGTTTTTAACTTGGGGGAGGAATCGTTATCGGCTTGTTCCTCAAGGACCGCTATGAGGTGGCTAACCGGTGGGGCTCGATTTCCCTCTGGTAGGGTTTAAGCCCAATCCAATCATAGTCTATTGCGACCCCCAGGGCGGTGATGTGATCAAGCAGCTCGTTTAAGGACAAGACATCTGTCGCATCCATCTTTTCAGAGTGTTCGAGACAGATATGGAGATGATGTCTGGCGATTTTGGGGGCCGCCGTTGGCTTGACGGCTGAGTGAGCGCCCATGGTGAAACCGCCGAGCTGGAGGACCTGTCCTGGAGCTGGGGCCCCTCCAGAAGTGATTTCGTCATTAATGACGAGGCAAGCCATTGATCCTTTTGTCGACAACACAAAGGAACTCTCAATGAAAGCACCAATGTCGGTGTCAAAACCGGCCGATCTTGGGTAGGGGGTCCCGAACTGTGCTTTTGAGGATTGAATGTAACAAGGGACACGTGGAACACAATGTTTACCCAAGTTCAGGCCCTCTTAATGGAGGTACAACCCTACATCCTGATTGATTGTATTTGATGAGTATATGGGTTACAAGAGTTGATCTACCTCGAGATCCTGATGGCCAAACCCAAGATGTCTAGCCTATATGAATTCTACTGAATCCTATGGACTAAACCCTCTAGTTTATATATACACTGGTGGGGTAAAAAGTCTGTTTTACAAGGGAAGGAAAACAGTACATCCGGACTCCTATCTTTCCGCCCACGCATCCAGGAGTCCTACCCGAACACGGGGAATGATCTTCCGGTTTATCTTCACTGCCCACTAGCCCGGCCCATATCTAGTGGGCCGGAGACCCGAGGACCCCCGAATCCAGGTCTCGCTTAGTAGGAGCGCGAGGCATCGAGAGAGAGGAGGCCTTATCCTCTTGCGGCAATGCCGGCGAGGTGATCCGATGGGATCTCGCCCGTGTCGCGATGCGGTCGCAGGAACAGGGGAGACGACCGGGGAGGGGGTTTGGGGGGAAGGGGGCTTCTCTTTTTTTATTTTTACCTTTTCTTTTGCTCTTTCCTTTTACAGAAAATGCTTCGCCATATTTGTGCTGCCAAAAAGGATTCTATAAAAGGTGGGACTTGGCCACATAATTACATTACAATAGTTGGCACTGCCACAAAAGATTGTGAGGCTTTTTGAAATAGTTTGCAACTTTTATCTATACCTACTATTAAAGGGAATAGGTATTCTTGGTTTGGTCCGCTTTGTTTCATCTCGTTTTAATTCTTTTTATATGTACGCTATTTTTTACTTTTGTCCGTTTAACGAACATGTACAAACAAAGAAAACTGGGACATCACTATGCAAAGTCAATTGTTCCACACTTATTTAGTGGTCATTCTTCTTAATAATATACAACAAAGGAAGTGCGGCAATACATGGTCGCATTGTTTTTTCCTGGCTTCAAGTACTAAAAATTAATGCACCTAGCGGGAGTCGAACTCCTAACCACGCAAACTACTCCAACCTTGGTATCCAACAAGGCAAAATAGATGTTGTGAATTAGCTTGTTGTATTAAACTTCAACTTTGTATGCATGGCTAGGTCTGCTTTGTTTTTTTAGAGGAAGCTAGGTCTGCTTTGTATCAATTCTCCTGCTACTCCGTCACCTATACTGGGCCAATACGCTCCTAACTGGGATTTTTCTACAGCCAGCAAATTTCTTTGATGGGCTTCATATTCCTTGGTTGTCTTTTCGATTCCACTGGCTGCGTCGTTGTTCCCGAGGATTGAACATAGAAATTGGGTTAGTTACTCAAAAAAAGTACCACATTGCCTTTTAAAATCAAATTTCACAAATTTAAATACGTCCATGATTTACCTAAAAATCAACAAACCATCGCAAGAAAATGGTGAAGTGTCGGTTTCATTTATATTAGAAAAGGAAGGAAGAAATTAATGCATGCATGCTCCAATAAAATAGAGGAATGTCCGATGAAAGAGGACCCGATTGGTGAATAAAAGAGAGGAAGATTCGATGAAAAAGAACCTGGTTGGTGTGTGCCAATAAAATAGAGGACTATTTGATGAAAAAGGACCCGATTCATCACGAAATAAAAGAAAGGAAGATCCGATAAAAGATGACCCAGTTTGCAATGAAAGTGCATGACTTAAGTGAGATTGCTGGAAGCTTTGAGTATTCTTCCAGGAATAAAAGAGGAGGGAGTGACCAATGTTGATCAAATTCGTTTTACAAAAAGGGCATCCATCCAGCATTTAAAAGAGAGAAAGAGGCCATATACAAAAATCATAGCCAAACAGTTTCAAAAATTTGTTGCTGAGGGATGTTCTCTCTAAAATTTGAGCTTTTGTGGCGTCTAGGTGCAAATGTCAGTTATCTATCCCGGTGCAACGCATGGGCATATGTGCTATCTATATCTATATCTGTACCTACTATTAAAGGGAATAGATATTCTTGGTTCGGTTCGGTCCCTTTTATTGATTTTGTTTTGTTTGAGCGCACGTTAATCACATGCTAAGCCATTTGGGACAGGTACTTGTATGTTGATGAGCCTTATATGGGCTTACATAGAGACCATGAAAAATTATTGTGTCAAAATAAATCAACATTGTGGGAATTAAACAGAGGACCTACTGTCTGGATCTATGGTGTAACAACCAACAAGCTATGCATCTTTCATGTTTTCTAATCCCACCTCGCTCTTTTACAATGGTTACCACCGATAAATATATGAGCGGCCCCAGGAATCAACCGACAGATGGTTAAAACAAAGGAGAGCAGTCCTCATGTTTAGAACGAGCTAATTAAGTGAATGAGCTAACTAAAGGAAGGATTGTGGGCTTAAATAGAATATTTAAATGAATGTGGCTAATTAAAAAAAGGATTATGGGTAAAACCCGTGGAATAATTAAAAGAAACATTATAGGCTTAATAAATAAAATATTCAAATAGGTGGGGCTAATTAGTGGAAGGATTTGAGGTAAAAAGGTAGGATAATTAAAAAGATAGGCTTCAATGTGGTGGGGCTACTAAATTAGAAAAGGAAGGATTTGATTCCTGACTAAAACGGGTGAGCACGTCATGGTAATTAATGGAAGGATTATACTTAAATGAAATTAGTGGGAGATTATGCTCGGCAAAGAAAGTATGGATGCGGCTAAATTGCTTACTATTTTTTATGTTCATTTTGTAGAAGGCTAAATTGCAACATGTGCTTCATACCGAATCCGGTGTTGTGGGACATTATGCTTCCACAAAACATCAAATTTTCCTATTGCAATGCACGGGCATATGTGCTAGTAATTTAAAAAGGCATTTAATCTATTTGTTTTAGCCACTGTTTTAAATAGTTTAGTGCACTTAAACACTTTGCAAGAATTTGGTTCACCACCTATATAAACAAGTGATTATTTTCCACATGATGAACATTTTTTGTTTTCATGTTTGAGTAATTTTTAATTTCACTCATAATTTGAAAATGAATTCAACTGGAATTTGAAAGAGATAGGAGATTATGATGATCAAACACTTGCTTAGGAAAATGATTAGCTTAACCGCAGGGGTTACTGTAGCATCATTACACAGGGGTGTTACATGTAGCATGCATGTAAGGTGAACCGTTATGTGATCAAGTCGAAGCATGATTTATTTATTGATTGTCTTACTTATGAGTTGCGGTCGGGGACGAGCGATGGCCTTCCACTACCAATCTGTCCCCATAGGAGCGTGCGCGTATTACTTTCTTTCGATGACTAATATAATTTAGCAATAAGTATGTGAGTTCTTTATGTCTAATGTTGAGTCCATGGATTATACGCACTCTCACCCTTCCAAAATTGCTAGCCTCTCTAGTGCCGCACAACTTTTGCCGATACCTTAAACCCAGCATATACCTTCCTCAAAACATCCACCATACCTACCAATTGTGACATTTCCATAGCCATTCCGAAATATATTGCCATGCAACTTTCCACCATTCCATTTTATTATGACACATTCCATCATTGTCATATTGCTTTGCGTGGTCATGTAGTAGACATCATATTTGTATCAAATCCACCTTTCGTAATTCTTTTATGCGTGTCACTCTTGATTCATTGCACATCCTGGTACACTGCTAGAGGCATTCATATAGAGTCATAATTTTTTATGAGTATCGGGTTGTAATTCTTGAGTTGTAAGTAAATAAAAGTGTGATGATCTTCATTATTAGAGCATTGTACCGTGCGAGTAAAGGATGATGGAAGCTATGATTCCCCCACAAGTCGGGATGAGTCTCCGAACTTTACAAAAAATAAAAGAGGCCAAAGAAGCCCATTCAAAACAAATTAGAGAAAAGAGAGAAGGGGCAATATTACTATCCTTTTACCATACTTGTGCTTCAAAGTAGCACCATCATCTTCATGATAGAGAGTCTCCTATGTTTTCACTTTCATATACTAGTGGGAATTTTTCATTATAGAACTTGGCTTGTATATTCCAATGATGGACTTTCTCAAATTGCCCTAGGTCTTCGTGAGCAAGCGAGTTGTGTTGGCGTTCTGGGAACAGGGGTCCCCAGACTTGCCTGCCTGCGGCCCACGATGTGGCTAAGCCAGCAGGCCAGCAGGCCATATGGCCCATCTTCATCAACAAGGCATCCAAGACCCTCGCGAGGGTCCAAGCCTCGCGAGGGAGACGATGCAAGACCTCCTCTGGAGTAGCCTAGCCAGGCAGGCTCATGAGGAGCGGAGATATCAAGGCATGGCAAACCTCATGAGGCCCTCGTGACGTGAGCCATGACGTACGACACTAGGTGGGCGCCAGCCGGGCAGTGTCCTTGTTTCCTCTTTGGTGCTAAGGAGGCCAGCGTAGGCGAAGAGTACCGAGGCATCAGACAAAGGTTGCTATATTGGTGCAACGAGACCAAGACCAGGAGGACGGCGAGACAGAGGTCATCGTGGAGCCCAAGACTGCATCACCACCAGAGCTTTTCGCAGGCGAAGACCACTTTTGTCAGGATAGCTTGTACTAGCAGTCCCCCTTAAAATTGGCCCCCGTTGTTTGCTTCCTTCCCGCTCGATATTTGGGAAGAGAACCAGGGCCAATATAAGCAGAGCTAGTCACCATAGTAGATGCATCTCATCTTAGCTTGATCCAACCCGATCGAGAGCCTACTCACAAGAACACCTCAACCTCAGGAGGCTATTCTTCCCTTGCACTATTCATCATCAGCCCTAGAGGCAATCCACCACCACCACACTAGAGTAGGGTATTACACCGCAATGGTGGCCCGAACCAGTATAAACCTCGTGTCTTTCTGTGTTGCAAGTTCGTCGAGTTCGTCCACGAGATCTTAGCGAGCTAGGGCGTAGATCGGTAGGAAGGAAAGACTTCGCGCGCACCCGAGTGTTCGAACCTTATGGGTTTGTCGGAACCCCACATCCGAAATTTGGCGCGCTAGGTAGGGGTGCGCCGGGGCTCCTCTCCAGCAACCTACGCCCCGTACGGCCGCACTACGCTCCCATGGAAAGTGCCCCACCACCCACCTCTGCAGCCACCACCAGCAGTCGGGAGTCTGGGTACCAAGCCCTGGGCCCCGCCCTACGGCGATTGCAGTGGCCGGCCAAGTTCAATCCGGAGATGCCGCCGCGTTACGATGGCGTGGCAGACTCGGCGCCGTTCCTGCTGGTGTACGAGGAGGCAGTCCTCGAAGCCGGAGGCGACGACAATATCATGGCCAACTGGTTCCCCATGGCCCTCACCGGCGAGCCGCGCGCCTGGCTGCTCAACCTCCCGGGATCCACAGTGGCATCCTTGGGGGAGCTCCGCAACCTCTTCACCGCGCGCTACGCGGTGCCAGCACACCACGCAGTCGCGGCACTGCTGGGTGGCTCCCAAGCACCGCCTTCATATCGCCACGTCAAACCCTTCTTCCGTTAGATTGGGGCAGCCTCCAAATGCCCGGGGGCTCCGCCTGGTTGGGATGCACCGGAGGCCGACCTCACCTTCGGCTCAGAAGACCACCCCGACTCCACCGCCGGCTCCGGGATGCTCCCGATGCTCTGCACACCCACCATCGGGAACGTCGCCGTTACCAAGACCCTCATCGACGGCGGCGCTGGCCTCAACTTGCTCTCCGTAGAGGCCTCCAGCCTTCTGCATGTGCCGCTCAAATGGCTCGGCCTCAGCAAGCCCTTCACTGGAGTGGGTGGTGGAGCTGCCCACTCTCTAGGGCAGATCCGCCTCCCTGTCACCTTCGGCACGCGAGACAACTATCGCACCGAGCTGGTGGACTTTGACATCGCCCGCATCGGTCTCCCGTACAATGCCATCCTCGGGTACCCGGCTCTCACTCAGTTCATGGCGGCGACTCACCCGGGCTACAACCTCATGAAGATGCCAGGGAGCAAGGGCATCCTCACCATTAAGGGGGACGCTCAGGAGGCCGTGGGGGCGCTCAGGCTCGCCTTCAAGACCGCGGCAGCAGCACAGCCAGCCGGCACCGGTACGCCCGAGGCCAAGGAGACCGCGCCCACCAAGAAGAAGCAGTTGTTCACTCAAGACAAGGCAGAGACCAAGCAGGTGCCGGTCAATGAGGAGGGGTCTTCAAGAGGCACCTTCACCATAGGAACCGGCCTTGACCCGGGACAAGAAGAAGCTTTGGTGAGATTTTTGCGCGCGAAAAAGGAGATATTCGCGTGGGAGCCCAATCAGCTGGTAGGGATCCCGAGAGAGGTAATCTAGCATCATCTAAGGGTGTGCCCCAACATACGCCCCGTGAAGCAGCGAGCAAGATGGCAGTCCACTAAGAAGTAGGCCTTCATCGTCCAAGAGACGCACAAGCTGGAGGCAGCAGGTACCATCCGAGAAGTTCGATACCCCGAATGGCTGGTGAACCCCGTCGTAGTACCAAAGAAAGGTAGGAAAGAATGGATGTGCATCGACTTCACCAACCTTAACAAAGCGTGCCCCTAGGATTCGTTCCCGCTTCCACGCATCAATCAAATCGTCAACTCCACCGCCGAGTGCGACTTGCTGTGTTTCCTGGATGCATTCTCATGATACCAACAAATCAAGATGGTGGTGGAGGATGTGGAGAAGACAGCCTTCTTGACACTATGCGGGGTGTACTGCTACACCTGCATGCCCTTCGGGATGCGCAACGCAGGCACAACCTTTCAACGGTTGATGCAAATCGCCTTGGGGCGGCAGCTTGGCAGAAACACAGAGGCCTACGTTGATGACATAGTGGTCAAATCTCACGAGGCGAGGACATTGATTCCAGACTCGGAGGCGACCTTCGAGAGCTTACGCCAAGTGAAATTGATGCTTAACCCTGAGAAGTGCGTGTTTGGCATCCCCTCTGGCAAGCTACTAGGGTTCCTCGTATCCCACAGAGGGATCGAGGGGAACCCGGAGAAGATCAAGGCCATCGAAGACATGAGCCCACCACAGACCCTCAAGGAAATGTAGAAGCTAGCAGGGGCGTGACCGCATTAGGGCGTTTCATCTCCAAGCTAGGCGAGCACGCCTTACCCTTCTTTAAGCTCATGAAGAAGAAGGGCCCATTCGAGTGGACCCTGGAGGCCGACCGGGCCTTCCAAGACCTCAAGAAATACCTCACCAGCCCCCAGTGATGGTGGCACTGCGGCCTCTCGAACCTCTGGTGCTCTACCTTTCCGCCACCCCGTACTCCACCAGCGCGGCGCTGGTGGCGGTTTGGGAGGAGCGCCAAGACAAGGGTGTGCCACGCCGAGCCAGAGCTGATGCAGCGCGGGGTCAGGAAGGTGCAGCAAAGCCATCAGCGGCGCAAGAGCAAGCTCAGCAGGGCAAGATCGAAGAAGCTCCTAAGGATGGTCAGGTCTCAGGAAACCAACCATCTCAGGATATGCCACAATCTCCGCGGGACCCGAGCCTCGACAGTGTGCCAGCCCTCGTCGAGCACATAGTGTACTTCGTCAGCATCATGCTGCGAGATGCGAGGGCGCGCTACCCCATGCCGCAAAAGCTCTTGCTCGCACTCCTGGTGGCCTCGCGCAAGCTGTGACACTACTTCCAGGACCACCCCATCAAGGTCGTCTCAGCGTACCCATTGGAGAAGGTACTCAGCAGCCCTAACTCAGCTGGAAGGGTCACTAAGTGGAACATTGAGTTGCAAGCATTCCAGTTCGAGTTCAGCCCTACCGGGGTCATCAAGGGAGCTGCGTTCGCCGATTTTGTGGCGGAATGGACAGATGCCCCAGCTATTGAGGAAGGAGAAGACCGGTCCACCTCCCCTGGAAGCGAGGCACCAGACGGCTGGGTCATGTATTTCGATGGCGCCTTCGCGCACCAGGGCGCGGGGGCTGGAGCAACTCTGTTTTCAGCACGGCGAGAAGGTCTCCAGCAAAATCGCAGAATACGAAGGCCTCATAGCTGGCCTGAGGGCTACGGTGGCTCTAGGGGTGAAGCGCCTCACCGTCAAAGGCGACTCGCAGCTCCTCCTCAACTTTTCCAACAAGGTGTATGAGCCAAAGGACGAGCACATGGAGGCCTACCTTGTAGAGGTGCGCAAGATGGAAAAGCAGTTCTCGGGCCTGGAGCTGCAGCACGTGCCCTGGGGCACCAACAAGGAAGCTAATGACATCGCCAGGAGAGCATCTAAGTGGCAACCGCAAGAGCCCGACATATTCGAAGAGTGGCTCTTCAAGCCATCAGCTACGCCACCTCTTTCAAGCATGACTCAGCCTCGGGAGGAGCTCCCACAGCCCCCGGCCATGGGAGCCCTAGCCTATGGCCCGACCTCAGGAGCTCGGCTGCTCTTGGCACTCGAGCCCCAGGAGGACTGCTGGATTAAGGAATTCAAAGAGTACCTGATGCACGGGACGCTGCTAGAGAAGGAAGAGGACGTGGAGCGCGTGGCCCGGCAAGCCACGACATACTGTATCCAAGACGACGAGTTATACAGGAAACGACCGAACGATGCCATGCTGCGCTGCATCTCCAGCGATCAAGGAAGGGAGTTGCTGATTGAAATACACGGCGGTGACTTGGGACACCACTCGTCATCACGGACCCTCGTCGGCAAGTTGTTCCGCAGTGGGTTCTGTTGGCCTACAGCACTCAACAACACGGCCGAGCTGGTCAAGTCCTGTGAAGCTTGCCAATTCCACGCCAAGAAAATCCATCAGCCTGCTCAGGGCCTCCAAACCATCCCACTCACATGGCCGTTTGCGGTCTGGGGGCTGGACATCCTAGGCCCGTTCCGCCGGGCGCCAATGGGCTACCGCTATCTCTACGTCGCCGTCGACAAGTTCACCAAGTGGGCGGAAGTGGAAGCCGTCCGTACCATTCCAGCCGGCTCAGCTGTCCAGTTCATCAAGGTCCTTGTGAGCCACTTCGGGGTCCCCAACCGCATCATCACAGATAACGGTTCGCAGTTTACTAGCAACCTCTTCAAAACATACTATGCTTACCTTGGAACATAGATCTGCTACGCTTCGGTCGCCCACCCCAGGAGTAACGGTCAGGCCGAGCGCGCTAACGTGGAGGTCCCGAGGGGCCTCAAGACCAGGAACTTCAAGAAGAAGCTGGAGGCCTGCGGAAAGGGCTAGCACGACGAGCTCCAGTCCGTGTTGTGGTCCATTCGAATCACCGCCACCAAGCCAACGGGCGAGACTCCATTCTTCCTCGTCTATGGAGCTGAAGCAGTCCTTCCTCACGAGGTCAAGCATCGCTCCGCACAGGTCCTAGCATTCGACGAAACACAGCAGGACGCCATGCGGGGGATGGATCTCGTGCTGGGGAAGGAACACCGTCGCGAAGCTGCATTGAGGGCGGCAAGGTACCAACAAGCGCTGCGGCGATACCACTGCTGCAATATCCGCTCCAGGACGCTCGAGGTGGGCGACCTCGTCCTGAGGCGGGTCCTCTCCAGAGAAGGGCTGCACAAGCTTTCACCCATGTGGGAGGGCCCGTTTAGGGTCGTCCATGTCTCCAGGCCGGGTGCAGCGCACCTGGAGACGCAGGACGGGATACCCATCCAGAACGCCTGGAACATCCAGCACCTCCGGAAGTTCTATCCATGAAGCAAGGCCCAGAGCCTGAGAAGCAAGGCCCAGAGCCTGAGAAGAAAGGCCCAGAGCCTGTGAAGAAGGCCTAGTGCCTATGAAGAATTGCCGCCCGTGACACTCTCACGTAATAATGAGTGGGGCTGTTCACGCCCCGGAGTCTCAGGAGCGCCGGCCTCAGGCCCTAGGGATCCCTCCCACGCCTAGTGGACAGCACTTAGCTCTGTGCTGGTAAGAAGACTTGAAGACTAGATTAGGTGCCGGACACGGCTTTTCATTTGCTTTCCGTAGTTGACTCGCTTTTCCTTAATGAATTTCAAACACCAGGGCACTGTTGATTGCCCGCAAAACATTGAGATACCATTTTTTAAATTCTAGGAAATCCACAACACGTTTTAAATTCATGAACTTGGCATGATATCATGGAGCGACATCAACATGTCGTGGTAAAAAATTTGTCCCATTTGGGGCAGGTTTGGGTATAAGCTTCTCAAAAACCATAGCTTCTCACAACAAGCCTGATGGTTTCGGTACGGAACGTGCCACCTCTGGGGACAAAACGATATCCATTGCCTCTTATTGCTTTCCAAAAATTCTAGTGCCAACATGAGTGTTGCGTTAAGTTTTGGAATTTTTCGGGGTTCGTTTGGACATTTATATACATTAACTGGGATTTCTAGGCAGTTTATGTGCATAGTTCCAATTTGAAATGCATGCACATGCTCCAGTGCATATAAATTGGTTGAAAAGTCAAATATGTGTCTTTGGCTGCGTTCTTAGGTCCCATGCAAGTAATGGGAATGAATTTCAAACACCATGGCACTGTTGATTGCCCGAAAAACATTGAGATACTTGTTTTTTATATTATATTAAATCCAGAACTAGTCTGAAATTCATGAAACTTGGCATGGTATCATGGAGCGGCATCAACATGCCGTGGTAAATTTTTTGTCCCATTTGGGGCAAGTTTGGGTATAAGCTTCTCACAACAAGCCTGATGGTTTCGGTACGGAACGTGCCACCTTTGGGTACGAAACAATATCTATTGCCTCTTATTGCTTTCAAAAAATTTCTAGTGCCAAAATAGAACAACATGAGTGTTGTGTTAAGTTTTGGAATTTTTCGGGGTTCGTTTGGACATTTTTATAGATTAACTGGGTTTTCTACGCATTTTATGTGCATAATTCAAATTTAAAATACATGCACATCCTCCAGGGCATATAAATTGGTTGAAAAGTCAAATCTGTGTCCTTGGGTGCATGCTTAGGTCCCATGCAAGAAATGGGAATGAATTTCAAACACCAGGGCACTGTTTATTGCCGGCAAAACGTTGAGATTCCTTTTTTTTTTTAAATTCTTGTAAATCCAGAACTCGTCTGATTCTTGAACTTGGCATGGTATCACGAATCGGCATCAACATGCCATGGTAAAAAAATTGTCCCATTTGGATAGGTTTGGGTATAAGCTACTCACAAACCAGAGCTTCCCACAACAAGCCTGATGGTTTAGGTACGAAACGTGCCACCTTTGGGGACGAAACGATATCCATTTCCTCTTATTGGTTTCAAAAAATTTCTAGTGCCAACATACTACAACATGAGTGTTGTGTTAAGTTTTGGAATTTTTCTGGGTTCGTTTAGACATCTTTATACATTAACCGGGTTTTTTGGCATTTTATGTGCATAATTCAAATTTGAAATACATGCACATGCTCTAGTGCATATGAATTGGTTGAAAAGTCAAATCTGTGTCCTTGGGTGCATGCTTAGGTCCGATGCAAGAAATGGGAATGAATTTCAAACACCTGAGCACAATTGATTGCCGGCAAAACGTTGATATACAAGTTTTTTAAATTCTAGTAAATCCACAACTCGTCTGAAATTCAAGAAACTTGGCATGGTATCACGGAGCAGCATCAACATGGCGTGGTAAAAAATTCCCATTTGGGGCAGATTTGGGTATAAGCTTCACACGAACCAGAGCTTCTCACAACAAGCCTGATGGTTTCCGTACGAAACGTGCCACCTTTGGGGACAAAATGATATCCTTTGCCTCTTATTGCTTTCAAAAAAATTCTAGTGCCAACATAGAACAACATGAGTGTTGTGTTAAGTTTTGGAATTTTTCGGGGTTCGTTTGGACATTTTCATACATTAACTTGGTTTTCTAAGCATTTTATGTAAATAATTCATATTTGAAATACATGCACATGCTCCAGTGCATATAAATTGCTTGAAAAGTCAAATTTTTGTCCTTGGGTGCATGCTTTGGTCCCATGCAAGAAATGGGAATGAATTTCAAACACCAGGGCACTGTTGATCGCCCGCAAAACATTGAGATACCACTTTTTAAATTCTAGTAAATCCACAACACGTTTTAAATTCATGAACTTGGCATCGTAGCATGGAGCGACATAAACATGTCGTGGTAAAAAATTTGTCCCATTTGGGGCAGGTTTGGGTATAAGCTTCTCACAAACCATAGCTTCTCACAACAAGCCTGATGGTTTCGCTACGGAACGTGCCACCTTTGGGGACAAAACGATATCCGTTGCCTCTTATTGCTTTCAAAAAATTCTAGTGCCAACATGAGTGTTGTGTTAATTTTTGGAATTTTTCAGGGTTTGTTTGGACATTTATATACATTAACTGGGATTTCTAGGCATTTTATGTGCATAGTTCCAATTTGAAATGCATGCACATGCTCCAGTGCATATAAATTAGCTGAAAAGTCAAATATGTGTCTTTGGCTGCGTTCTTAGGTCCCATGCAAGTAATGGGAATGAATTTCAAACACCATGGCACTGTTTATTGCCGGCAAAACATTGAGATACTTGTTTTTTAAATTCTATTAAATCCAGAACTTGTCTGAAATTCATGAAACTTGGCATGGTATCATGGAGCGGCATCAACATGCCGTGGTAAATTTTTTGTCCCATTTGGGGCAGGTTTGGGTATAAGCTTTTGACAAACCAGAGCTTCTCAAAACAAGCCTGATGGTTTCGGTACGGAACGTGCCACCTTTGGGGACGAAACGATATCCGTTGCCTCTTATTGCTTTCAAAAAAAATTCCAGTGCCAACATAGAACAACATGAGTGTTGTGTTAAGTTTTGGAATTTTTTGGGGTTTGTTTGGACATTTTTATACATTAACTGGGTTTTCTAGGGATTTTATGTGCATAATTCGAATTTGAAATACATGCACATGCTCCAATGCATATAAATTGGTTGAAAAGTCAAATCTGTGTCCTTGGGTGCATGATTAGGTCCCATGCAAGAAATGGGAATGAATTTTAAACACCAGGGCACTTTTGATTGCTGGCAAAATGTTGTGATACTTGTTTTTTAAATTCTAGTAAATCCACAACTTGTCTGAAATTCTTGCACTTGGCATGGTATCATGGAGCGGCATCAACATGTCGTGCTAAAAAAATGTCCCATTTGGGGCAGGTTTGGGTATAAGCTTCTCACAAACTAGAGCTTCCCACAACAAGCCTGATGGTTTAGGTACAAAACGTGCCACCTTTGGGGACGAAATGATATCCTTTTCCTCTAATTGCTTTCAAAAAATTTCTAGTGCCAACATAGTACAACAGGAGTGTTGTGTTAAGTTTTGGAATTTTTCTGGGTTCGTTTAGACATCTTTATAGATTAACTGGGTTTTTTGGCATTTTATGTGGATAATTCAAATTTGAAATAAATGCACATGCTCCTTGGGTGCATGCTTAGGTCCGATGCAAGAAATGGGAATGAATTTCAAACACCTGAGCACTCTTGATTGCCGGCAAAACATTGAGATACCTGTTTTTTTAATTCTATTAAATCTAGAACTCGTCTGAAATTCATGAAACTTGGCATGGTATCATGGAGCGGCATCAACATGCCGTGGTAAAAAAGTTGTCCCATTTGGGGCAGGTTTGGGTATAAGCTTCCCACAAACCAAAGCTTCTCACAACAAGCTTGATGGTTTCGATACGGAACGTGCCACCTTTGGGGACGAAACGATATCCGTTGCCTCTTAGTTCCTTCAGAAAATTGCTAGTGCCAACATAGATCAACAAAAGTGTTGTGTTGAGTTTTGGAATTTTTTGGGGTTCCTTTCGACATTTTTATACATTAAACGGTTTTTAGTCATTTTATGTGCATAATTCAAATTTGAAATACATGCACATGCTCCAGTGCATATAAATTGGTTAAAAAGTCAAATTTGTGTCCTTGGGTGCATGCTTAGGCCCCATGCAAGAAATGGAAATGAATTTCAAACACTAGGGCACTGTTGATCGCCAGCAAAACATTGAGATGCCTTTTTTTTCAATTCTAGTAAATCCAGAACTCGTTTTAAATTCATGAAACTTGGCATGGTATCACGGAGCAGCATCACCATGGCGTGGTAAAAAAATTCCCATTTGGGACAGATTTGGGTATAAGCTTCACACAAACAAGAGCTTCTCACAACAAGCTTGATGGTTTCCGTACGGAACGTGCCACCTTTGGGGACAAAACAATATCCTTTGCCTCTTATTGATTTCAAAAAAATTCTAGTGCCAACATAGAACAACATGAGTGTTGTGTTATGTTTTGGAATTTTTCGGGGTTCGTTTGGACATTTTCATACATTAACTGGGTTTTCTAGGCATTTTATGTAAATAATTCATATTTGAAATACATGCACATGCTCCAGTGCATATAAATTGCTTGAAAAGTCAAATTTTTGTCCTTGGGTGCATGCTTTGGTCCCATGCAACAAATAGGAATGAATTTCAAACACCAGGGCACTCTTGATTGCCCGCAAAACATTGAGATAGCATTTTTTTAAATTCTAGTAAATCCACAACACGTTTTAAATTCATGAACTTGGCATGGTATCATGGAGCGACATCAACATGTCGTGGTAAAAAATTTGTCCCATTTGGGGCAGGTTTGGGTATAAGCTTCTCACAAACCATAGCTTCTCACAACAAGCCTGATGGTTTCGGTACGGAACGTGCCACCTTTGGGGACAAAACGATATCCGTTGCCTCTTATTACTTTCAAAAAATTCTAGTGCCAACATGAGTGTTGTGTTAAGTTTTGGAATTTTTCAGGGTTCGTTTGGACATTTATATACATTAACTGGGATTTCTAGGCATTTTATGTGCATAGTTCCAATTTGAAATGCATGCACATGCTCTGGTGCATATAAATTGGTTGAAAAGTCAAATATGTGTCTTTGGCTGCGTTCATAGGTCCCATGCAAGTAATGGGAATGAATTTCAAACACCATGGCACTGTTAATTGCCGGCAAAACATTGAGATACTTGTTTTTTAAATTCTATTAATCCAGAACTTGTCTGAAATTCATGAAACTTGGCATGGTATCATGGAGCGGCATCAACATGCTGTGGTAAATTTTTTGTCCCATTTGGGGCAGGTTTGGGTATAAGCTTTTGACAAACCAGAGCTTCTCAAAACAAGCCTGATGGTTTCGGTACGGAACATGCCACCTTTGGGGACGTAACGATATCCGTTGCCTCTTATTGCTTTCAAAAAAAATTCTAGTGCCAACATAGAACAACATGAGTGTTGTGTTAAGTTTTGGAATTTTTTGGGGTTTGTTTGGACATTTTTATACATTAACTGGGTTTTCTAGGGATTTTATGAGCGTAATTCAAATTTGAAATACATGCACATGCTCCTGTGCATATAAATTGGTTGAAAAGTCAAATCTGTGTCCTTGGGTGCATGCTTAGGTCCCATGCAAGAAATGGGAATGAATTTTAAACACCAGGGCACTTTTGATTGCTGGCAAAACGTTGTGATACTTGTTTTTTAAATTCTAGTAAATCCACAACTTGTCTGAAATTCTTGCACTTGGCATGGTATCATGGAGCGGAATCAACATGTCGTGGTAGAAAAATGTCCCATTTGGGGCAGGTTTGGGTATAAGCTTCTCACAAACCAGTGCTTCCCACAACAAGCCTGATGGTTTAGGTACGAAACGTGCCACCTTTGGGGACGAAAAGATATCCGTTTCCTCTTATTTCTTTCAAAAAATTTCTAGTGCCAACATAGTACAACATGAGTGTTGTGTTAAGTTTTGGAATTTTTCGGGGTTCGTTTAGACATCTTTATACATTAACCGGGTTTTTTGGCATTTTATGTGCATAATTCAAATTTGAAATACATGCAGATACTCCAGTGCATATAAATTGGTTGTAAAGTCAAATATGTATCCTTGGGTGCATGCTTAGGTCCGATGCAAGAAATGGGAATGAATTTCAAACACCTGAGCACTGTTGATTGCCGGCCAAACATTAAGATACCTGTTTTTTAATTCTATTAAATCCAGAACTCGCCTGAAATTCATGAAACTTGGCATGGTATCATGGAGCGGCATCAACATGCCGTGGTAAAAAAGTTGTCCCATTTGGGGCAGGTTTGGGTATAAGCTTCTCACAAACCAAAGCTTCTCACAACAAGCTTGATGGTTTCGATACGGAACGTGCCACCTTTGGGAATGAAACGATATCCATTGCCTCTTAGTTCCTTCAAAAAATTGCTAGTGCCAACATAGAACAACAAAAGTGTTGTGTTGAGTTTTGGAATTTTTCGGGGTTCCTTTCGACATTTTTATACATTAAATGGTTTTTAGTCATTTTATGTGCATAATTCAAATTTGAAATACATGCACATGCTCCAGTGCATATAAATTGGTTGAAAAGTGAAATTTGTGTCCTTGGGTGCATGCTTAGGCCCCATGCAAGAAATGGGAATGAATTTCAAACAGCAGGGCACTGTTGATCGCCAGCAAAACATTGAGATGCCTGTTTTTTCAATTCTAGTAAATCCAGAACTTGTCTGAAATTCATGAAACTTGGCATGGTATCATGGAGCAGCATAAACATGGCGTGGTAAAAAAATTCCCATTTGGGGCAGATTTGGGTATAAGCTTCACACAAACCAGAGCTTCTCACAACAAGCCTGATGGTTTCCGTACGGAACGTGCCACCTTTGGGGACAAAACGATATCCTTTGCCCCTTATTTCTTTCAAAAAAATTCTAGTGCCAACATAGAACAACATGAGTGTTGTGTTAAGTTTTGGAATTTTTCAGGGTTCGTTTGGACATTTTCATACATTAACTGGGTTTCCAGGTGTTTTATGTAAATAATTCATATTTGAAATACATGCACATGCTCCAGTGCATATAAATTGCTTGAAAAGTAAAATTTTTGTCCTTGGGTGCATGCTTTGGTCCCATGCAAGAAATGGGAATGAATTTCAAACACCAGGGCACTGTTGATTGCCCGCAAAACATTCAGATACCATTTTTTAAATTCTAGTAAATCCACAACACGTTTTAAATTCATGAACTTGGCATGGTATCATGGAGCGACATCAACATGTCGTGGTAAAAATTTGTCCCATTTGGGGCAGGTTTCGGTATAAGCTTCTCACAAACCATAGCTTCTCACAACAAGCCTGATGGTTTCGGTACGAAACGTGCCACCTTTGGGGACGAAACGATATCCCTTTCCTCTTATTGCTTTCAAAAAATTCTAGTGCCAACATGAGTGTTGTGTTAAGTTTTGGATTTTTTCGGGGTTCTTTGGACATTTATATACATTAACTGGGATTTCTAGGCATTTTATGTGCATAGTTCCGATTTGAAATGCATGCACATGCTCCAGTGCATATAAATTGGTTGAAAAGTCAAATATGTGTCTTTGGCTGCGTTCTTAATTCCCATGCAAGGAATGGGAATGAATTTCAAACACCATGGCACTGTTGATTGCCGGCCAAACATTGAGATACTTGTTTTTTAAATTCTATTAAATCCAGAACTTGTCTGAAATTCATGAAACTTGGCATGGTATCATGGAGCGGCATCAACATGCCGTGGTAAATTTTTTGTCCCATTTGGGGCAGGTTTGGGTATAAGCTTTTGACCAACCAGAGCTTCTCAAAACAAGCCTGATGGTTTCGGTACGGAACGTGCACCTTTGGGGACGTAACGATATACGTTGCCTCTTATTGCTTTCAAAAAAAATTCGAGTGCCAACATAGAACAACATGAGTGTTGTGTTAAGTTTTGGAATTTTTTGGGGTTCGTTTAGACATTTTTATACATTAACTGGGTTTTCTAGGGATTTTATGTGCATAATCCAAATTTGAAATACATGCACATGCTCTAGTGCATATAAATTGGTTGAAAAGTCAAATCTGTGTCCTTGGGTGCATGCTTAGGTCCCATGCAAGAAATGGGAATGAATTTTAAACACCAGGGCACTTTTGATTGCTCGCAAAACATTGTGATACTTGTTTTTTAAATTCTAGTAAATCCACAACTTGTGTGAAATTCTTGCACTTGGCATGGTATCATGGAGCGTCATCAACATGTCGTGGTAGAAAAATGTCCCATTTGGGGCAGGTTTGGGTATAAGCTTCTCACAAACTAGTGCTTCCCACAACAAGCCTGATGGTTTAGGTACGAAAAGTGCCACCTTTTGGGACGAAAAGATATCCGTTTCCTCTTATTTCTTTCAAAAAATTTCTAGTGCCAACATAGTACAACATGAGTGTTGTGTTAAGTTTTGGAATTTTTCGGGGTTCGTTTAGACATCTTTATACATTAACCGGGTTTTTTGGCATTTTATGTGCATAATTCAAATTTGAAATACATGCAGATACTCCAGTGCATATAAATTGGTTGTAAAGTCAAATATGTATCCTTGGGTGCATGCTTAGGTCCGATGCAAGAAATGGGAATGAATTTCAAACACCTGAGCACTGTTGATTGCCGGCCAAACATTAAGATACCTGTTTTTTAATTATATTAAATCCAGAATTCGTCTGAAATTCATGAAACTTGGCATGGTATCATGGAGCGGCATTAACATGTCGTGGTAAAAAAGTTGTCCCATTTGGGGCAGGTTTGGGTATAAGCTTCTCACAAACCAAAGCTTCTCACAACAAGCTTGATGGTTTCGATACGGAACGTGCCACCTTTGGGGACGAAACGATATCCGTTGCCTCTTTGTTCCTTCAAAAAATTGCTAGTGCCAACATAGAACAACAAAAGTGTTGTGTTGAGTTCTGGAATTTTTCGGGGTTCCTTTCGACATTTTTATACATTAAATGGTTTTTAGTCATTTTATGTGCATAATTCAAATTTGAAATACATGCACATGTTCCAGTGCATATAAATTGGTTGAAAAGTCAAATTTGTGTCCTTGGGTGCATGCTTAGGCCCCATGCAAGAAATGGGAATGAATTTCAAACACCTGGGCACTGTTGATCGCCAGCAAAACATTGAGATGCTTGTTTTTTCAATTCTAGTAAATCCAGAACTCGTCTGAAATTCATGAAACTTGGCATGGTATCATGGAGCAGCATCAACATGGCGTGGTAAAAAAATTCCCATTTGGGGCAGATTTGGGTATAAGCTTCACACAAACCAGAGCTTCTCACAACAAGCCTGATGGTTTCCGTACGGAACGTGCCACCTTTGGGGACAAAACGATATCCTTTGCCTCTTATTGGTTTCAAAAAAATTCTAGTGCCAACATAGAACAACATGAGTGTTGTGTTAAGTTTTGGAATTTTTTGGGGTTCGTTTGGACATTTTCATACATTAACTGCGTTTTCGAGGCATTTTATGTAAATAATTCATATTTGAAATACATGCACATGCTCCAGTGCATATAAATTGCTAGAAAAGTCAAATTTTTGTCCTTGGGTGCACGCTTTGGTCCCATGCAAGAAATGGGAATGAATTTCAAACACCAGGGCACTGTTGATTGCCCGCAAAACATTGAGATAGCATTTTTTAAATTATAGTAAATCCACAACACGTTTTAAATTCATGAACTTGGCATGGTATCATGGAGCAACATCAACATGTTGTGGTAAAAAATATGTCCCATTTGGGGCAGGTTTGGGTATAAGCTTCTCACAAACCATAGCTTCTCACAACAAGCCTGATGGTTTCGGTACGGAACGTGCCACCTTTGGGGACAAAACGACATCCGTTGCCTCTTATTGCTTTCAAAAAATTCTAGTGCCAACATGAGTGTTGTGTTAAGTTTTGGAATTTTTCGGGGTTCCTTTGGACATTTATATACATTAACTGGGATTTCTAGGCATTTTATGTGCATATTTCCAATTTGAAATGCATGCACATGCTCCAGTGCATATAAATTGGTTGAAAAGTCAAATATGTGTCTTTGGCTGCGTTCTTAGGTCCCATGCAAGTAACGGGAATGAATTTCAAACACCATGGCACTGTTGATTGCCGGCAAAACATTGAGATACTTGTTTTTTAAATTCTATTAAATCCAGAAGTTGTCTGAAATTCATGAAACTTGGCATGGAATCATGGAGCGGCATCAACATGCCGTGGTAAATTTTTTGTCCAATTTGGGGCAGGTTTGGGTATAAGCTTTTGACAAACCAGAGCTTCTCAAAACACGCCTGATGGTTTCGGTACGGAACGTGCCACCTTTGGGGACGTAACGATATCCGTTGCCTCTTATTGGTTTCAAAAAAAATTCTAGTGCCAACATAGAACAACATGAGTGTTGTGTTAAGTTTTGGAATTTTTTGGGGTTCGTTTGGACATTTTTATACATTAACTGGGTTTTCTAGGGATTTTATGTGCATAATTCAAAATTGAAATACATGCACATGCTCCAGTGCATATAAATTGGTTGAAAAGTCAAATCTGTGTCCTTGGGTTCATGCTTAGTTCCCATGCAAGAAATGGGAATGAATTTTAAACCAGGGCACTTTTGATTGCTGGCAAAACGTTGTGATACTTGTTTTTTAAATTCTAGTAAATCCACAACATGTCTGAAATTCTTGCAGTTGGCATGGTATCATGGAGCGGCATCAACATGTTGTGGTAAAAAAATGTCCCGTTTGGGGCAGGTTTGGGTACAAGCTTCTCACAAACCAGTGCTTCCAACAACAAGCCTGATGGTTTAGGTACGAAACGTGCCACCTTTGGGGACGAAACGATATTCGTTTCCTCTTATTGCTTTCAAAAAATTTCTAGTGCCAACATAGTACAACATGAGTGTTGTATTAAGTTTTGGAATTTTTCGGGGTTCGTTTAGACATCTTTATACATTAACCGGGTTTTTTGGCATTTTATGTGCATAATTCAAATTTGAAATACATGCAGATACTCCAGTGTATATAAATTGGTTGAAAAGTCAAATATGTATCCTTGGGTGCATGATTAGGTCCGATGCAAGAAATGGGAATGAATTTCAAACACCTGAGCACTGTTGATTGCCGGCAAAACATAAAGATACCTATTTTTTAATTCTATTAAATCCAGAACTCGTCTGAAATTCATGAAACTTGGCATGGTATCATGGAGCGGCATCAACATGCCGTGGTAAAAAAGTTGTCCCATTTGGGGCAGGTTTGGGTATAAGCTTCTCACAAACCAAAGCTTCTCACAACAAGCTTGATGGTTTTGATACGGAACGTGCCACCTTTGGGGACGAAACGATATCCGTTGCCTCTTAGTTCCTTCAAAAAATTGCTAGTGCCAACATAGAACAACAAAAGTGTTGTATTGAGTTTTGGAATTTTTCGGGGTTCCTTTCGACATTTTTATACATTAAATGGTTTTTAGTCATTTTATGTGCATAATTCAAATTTGAAATACATGCACATGCTCCAGTGCATATAAATTGGTTGAAAAGTCAAATATGTGTCCTTGGGTGCATGCTTAGGCCCCATGCAAGAAATGGGAATGAATTTCAAACACCAGGGCACTGTTGATCGCCCGCAAAACATTGAGATGCCTGTTTTTTCAATTCTAGGAAATCCAGAACTCGTCTGAAATTCATGAAACTTGGCATGGTATCATGGAGCAGCATCAACATGGCGTGGTAAAAAAATTCCCATTTGGGGCAGATTTGGGTATAAGCTTCACACAAACCAGAGCTTCTCACAACAAGCCTGATGGTTTCCGTACAGAGCGTGCCACCTTTGGGGACAAAACGATATCCTTTGCCTCTTATTGCTTTCAAAAAAATTCTAGTGCCAACATAGAACAACATGAGTGTTGTGTTAAGTTTTGGAATTTTTCAGGGTTCGTTTGGACATTTTCATACATTAACTGGGTTTTCTAGGCATTTTATGTAAATAATTCATATTTGAAATACATGCACATGCTCCAGTGCATATAAATTGGTTGAGAAGTCAAATTTGTGTCCTTGGGTGCATGCTTAGGCCCCATGCAAGAAATGGGAATGAATTTCAAACACCAGGGCACTGTTGATCGCCAGCAAAACATTGAGATGCCTGTTTTTTCAATTCTAGTAAATCCAGAACTCGTCTGAAATTCATGAAACTTTGCATGGTATCATGGAATTGTATCAACATGCCGTTGTAAAAAATTTGTCCCATTTGGGGCAGGTTTGGGTATACGCGTCTCACAAACAAGAGCTTCTCACAACAAGCCTGATGGTTTCAGTACGGAATGTGCCACCTTTGGGGACGAAACGATATTGTAAGATCCCAAAATTCTAATTTTTGGAATGTTATATTAAATAGATAGTTTTGTTTGATTGTTTTGTGATTGATTGACTGAAATTGAGTGAAATTCGAAACTTTTTGAAAGTTAAATGTGAGGGAATAAAAGGACTTTCCCAAACTTTCATTTTGCTTTTATGATCTCCGTGAATTCAAATTCTTTTCAAATACAAAACCCTACAAAGAAGATGACATGACTTCTTCCATTTAAATAAATGAAAAGGGTTTTTGAAAATATTTGAAATTTATTTGGAAATATTTTCCAACTCAGAAACTTTATGCAACTCAATGAATTTAACGGGAGAAGATAAAATGACTTCTTCGAAACTTATGAAATATGAGTTGGAAGTTTCAAAAGAATTAACTTCAAAGTCCCATTGAAATTATTTCAATTTGGGGTTATTTGGTTTTTATTCAAATTATTTTCCTCCAAAAATAAAATATATGGAAAAAGGGTAAAATGATTCCCTAGATCAGAAAATTGGAGAGAAATAATTTTGAAATAATTTTGGGATTTCTAAAATAATATTTATTGGGTTTTATTGTAGAAGTAGCACTGTTTGTAATATTTGAATTTTTGTGGATTTTATTTGACACTAGGAAAATGTTCACGTAGTGGAAAATCTTTTTCTGAAAATTTTGATATATAATATGCCTATATAAAATTTTATTTTATTTTAGTTATTCTTTTTTCCATTTCTGTTTCTAAAAAAAACTGCGCGTGCGCCTGGAACTAACTGTCGCCTACATGCGCAGCATAGTGGCATCACGCGCCTCACCATTTTATTTTTTTCTTCTCTCCTACATAGGCCAAGCCCAGCCAACTTTTTTTTTACCAAATTTTGTTTAAAAAAGAAAAACTACAGCGTGCGGTCAGGCCTAACTTTTAGCCCATGATTTTTTCAAATTTCATCTATGTAAGTATATGTTTAGTCCCATATTGCCCATAAACCTCCTTTTCACCTATAAATATAGACCCATAGAGCCTCCAAAAACCATCCGATTTGGGTTAAATCAATATTTTTTCCTCTTCGGCGGGACTTCTGAAAATTGTTTTCTCTCTCCGAAATCGTCTTTTCTCTGCCTTAATTTTTTTTAACCGTAGCTATTTTTCTCCCGTAAAACAAATTGGCCCTGATTTTTCAAATAGCCATAACCTTTTACTCGTTCATCCAAATTAGATGAAACCAGCTCCTATAGTTCAATGGATGGCAAGGAGTACCCCATTGGAAAGAATTTAAGTTGACTTTGCCAAAGTCTCAGTTTGTGTCCCAGAAATTGAAGCCTGATGTAAGTGATATAAAGAAACCTTGTGCATGCAAGCTCTATGGAGAAATGGGATACAACCATAGAGAACACAAGGGATGAATGCCCTAATTGTGAAGGAAGTCACCCAGATGAAGAATGCCACTAGGCAGGTAACTTGTTTCTTGTGTGAAGGGACTACCCACTACCCTGCTCAGTGTCACATTTACACCATGGTACAAAGAACCATCCACAAGAAGAAAGAAGCAATGAAAGGAGTCCTCATGGAAATTTTAGAAGAAACTGTGATGAAGGAAGAGGTGAAGGACACACCTGAAGAAGACCCAATTAAACCCTGCACCAAGTCATGCTATTCATGTGGAGAAGAAGGACACATCTTCTAGAATTGTATGAATGGGGATCTAGTAGAATTCCCGACAGAGGAAGTAGAGTATGACCCACAGGAAATAGAAGCCCTGATTGGAATGGAAAAGTCCAGGAAGAGAAGTAGATTGGATATCAGGAAGGACCTGAGCCATATCACCTGTTTCAGGTGCAAGGAGTCAGGGCAGTACATCAGCAGTTGCCCAAAAAGGAAGCCGAGGACCCAAGGAGGCTATGTAATCATGAGAAACCTCAAGACTTCTCAGAAGTAATATGTTTTTGTTGTAATGAAGCATGGCACTTTGCCAGAGATTGTCCCAAGGAGAAGGAGACTTGTGATAATTAGTTATGTTCGTGAGAAGTATAGTAGTAGTAGTGAGAACATTTTCCTTTATATTGAGGTGTTGAGTTGAGGCATGTAATGAAGTGCAGGAGATTGTAATACTTTGAGAATCAGTAAAGTTAGTATCATGGGTACTATTTGGAATTTTATGAGTTGTTACTCTATGGAGAAAGATTTTGACCATTTTCGAGGATATGAGAAATATGGTCTATGGAAGAATTTGTGCATTTTACAGGTGGTAGTACCCTGTGAGGACACTTGACCCATGGAAAGGAGAATGATATGCCACGGAGTGGATTTCAGACAAAATAAGTATGAGTTTTGTCTCGATATGTGGGGTATCCCAAGAGTATGAAGAGATGAAGTACTATTGGATATAAAGGAGGTAGAATGTTGGTAATGTGGAGCAATTGTAATCCCATGATGAGTCTGAGTAATCATGTCTTAGCTTGGTAAAATAGAAGGAAGGGAGGCAGTACAATTGTATGGATTTAAGAATGCTAGGAAGCTGGATGTTGGAATAATGATCAGTTGCCCCGATGATGATTTCAAGGTTGGCAAGTGATGAGATGGGCCATAACCCATAACCCATGGGCCCCAGGACCTGCCAAGAAGCAAGCACACTTTTTCTAAAGGAAATACCCTGGAAGAAGATACGACTTTATCAACAGACGATCTTATAGGAGTAACGCAAAAACCTGAGAGTTGTGAAGGAACGATAGATGTTTGTTTGGCTTGCAGAATCAATGGATTTATCCGAACTTAGTTCATTGACAAGAGAAATTCTGCAATGCTTGTGAGGATGACCGAGTGTTAGAATGCGAGATTCACTAAACCATGTACAAGGTAATGATTGGGGTGCGGGATGGATTGATCACCATACCGACTTTCTCTTATTATTTGCCTTGCTATATGGGATGGTAAATCTGAGTGACTTACCCATAGTAGAGCGATGACGATCGAAACATTGTTTAAAACTTAGAATGGTACGACAATTTTTCCCTTGTACAAGGCAACTGTTGCCAATCGTAGGTCATACGGTGAGGATGAAGCCTAGACCCATTTCTTGCAGGAGAAACCATAAATTGATGACCACCATGAGATATCGATAATTGTTTAGTATTGGTGCCAGATCTGTCAGTTAAGAAGACCCAGTGACACGAGAACCTTACCAAGATGAAATGACAGAAGAATTGCGCTAAAGGTTATGCCACTACCAGAAGAGCCCAGAGAAGGAATTTTACCGAGAATTTGAGAAGACCAACATTGTCAACGATAAGGATGGAGTATATGAGTTTTGATGGAACCGTAACCATGCTTCTAAGGGTGGTAGCACCAGAGACACCGGAGATGATCGATGGATTTTGAGAAGGTCCTCGAAACCTAACCTATTTCTTTCTAGCCTCTCCGAATCTCGAGGATGAGATTCATTTTAAGGATGGTAGGTTTGTAACATCCCAAAATTCTAATTTTTGGAATGTTATATTAAATAGATAGTTTTATTTGATTGTTGTGTGATTGATTGACTGAAATTGAGTGAAATTCGAAACCTTTTGAAAGTTAAATGAGAGGGAATAAAAGGACTTTCCCAAACTTTAATTTTGCTTTTATGATCTCCGTGAATTCAAATTCTTTTCAAATACAAAACCCTAGAGAGAAGATGACATGACTTCTTCCATTTAAATTAATGAAAAGGGGTTTTGAAAATATTTGAAATTTATTTGGAAATATTTTCCAACTTAGAAACTTTATGCAACTCAATGATTTTCATGAGAGAAGATAAAATGACTTCTTCGAAACATATGAAATATGTGTTGGAAGTTTTCAAAAGAATTAATTTCAAAGTCCCATTGAAATTATTTTCAATTTGGGGTTATTTGGTTTTTATTCAAAATTATTTTCCTCCAAAAATAAAATACATAGAAAATAGGATAAAATGATTCCCTACATCAGAAAATTGGAGAAAAATAATTTTGAAATAATTTTGGTATTTCTAAAATGATTTTTATTGGGTTTTATTGTAGAAGTAGCATATTTGAGTTATTTTAATTTTTGTGGATTTTATTTGACACTAGAAAAATGTTCATGTTGTAGAAAATCTTTTTCTGAAAACTTTGATATATAATATGCCTATATAAAGTTTTATTTTATTTTCGTTATTCTTTTTTTCCTTTTCTGTTTCTAAAAAAACTGTGCGTGCGCTTAGAACTACTTGTCGCCTGCGTGCGCAGCATAGTGGCATCGGGCGCCTTATCATTTTTTTCTTCTCTCCTACATGGGCCCGCCGAGTCAGCCTTTTTCGACTGAATTTTGTCTAAAAAAGAAAAACTACAGCGCACGGTCGGGTCTAACTTTTAGCCCATGATTTTTTTCAAATTTCATATACGTACGTATATGTTTAGTCCCATATTGCCCCTAAACCTCCTTTTCACCCATAAATATATAGACCCATAGAGCCTCCAAAAATCATCCAAATCGGGTTAAATCAATATTTTGGTTTGACTAGATTCATTAAAAAAATATTTTTTTCCTTTTCGGCGGGACTTCTGAAAATTGTTTTCTCTCACCGAAATCGTCTTTTCTCTGCCTTAATTTTTTTAGCCGTAGCTATTTTTCTCCCGTAAGACAGCTTGGCCTTGATTTTTCAAATAGCCATAACTTTTTACTCGTTCATCCAAATTAGAAGAAACCAACGCCTATAGTTTTGTCTTGTTTTCACCTATCCAGTGAACTTGTCACATCAACTTTTTGAAATTTTCAAATTTTGAAATTTGTTCAAATTCATATTCAAACTTCTTTTGTTCAGAACTTGAGTTTTATTTTTGCAAATCGAAGCTCTTGACTTAAACTTTCTGATCAGGCCAATTTCACCCAATTTTGGTACTATTAGAAATTGTTTTCTGTTGCAAGATCTAATTGCTTGTTTTCGAAGTTTTCCAAAGTCATTTCTTCGATTCTTTTGCATGAGTGCTTATGTATGTAATTGCTTGCTTACGATAGATTGACCGGAGTGTGACGAGTAGAACTATCAGGAGTTATGAGTGCGAATCATCTTCATCAATAGTACGAGGCAAGTTCACACTTTGATCATATCCCTTTCATAACCAGTTTTTATGCATTAGTTTCACCCTCAAACATTGCATGAGTAGGATTGATAACATGTGGGTAATTGGAAGTAGTTGATGAGGTAGGCACCTATTGTCCTGCATTCAAACCTTGGGAGTTATTTTTACGTTATGCTCATACTGCTATGCTATGGTAGTAGACGTGGATGGTTGAGTGATTCATGACAGATGTGAGAGTTATTATTTAATGGTTAACTTAAGGTGGACACTTTAATACACATTTGGGTGGAATGGTAGGGGCACCCTGGAGCACCCAGTGGTTTGCCCGGGCACCTGGAGAACCGAGTGCTTGCCCAAGGGGATCCCGGAGGACCCGTGTGATCACCCTATGGAATGCCACCCAGGCTCAAAGGGATCATAAGATTATTCATGCTAGAAACTTCCGTGTGCAGCCACAAGCCATTATGGGCTCTGGCACGGTTGAGTAAGTTGCATGACCTCTTCCAGTGGTAGGCTAGCAGATGTAGGGGATGTAGGTTGGTACAGTCTACCTGGGGTTAGAGTTAATGCTTCTGAAAGACTGTGTCTTGGTCATCCGTTTCTCAAACACTAGGTAGTGCGAGAAATCCAATGGAGGAGATCGAGTCTTGTGCGGAAAAGTGCGCAAACCTCTACAGAGTGTACAAACTAATCATGATTAGCCGTGTCCCTAGTAGTGGACATCTTGAGTATTTTGTTCTTGAATTATCATGTTGATCTCATCACTTTACTTAATTAATTTGTTGGCTTATAATTATTACTTTGGGATGGAGTTGGAGGAACCTTGTCAATGCTTTCAACCAACTTTGTAGTAGGGAAAAATTGGCTTTATGCAAAAATAAACTTAGAGCTTTCCACCAGCCAAATATGCATGTAGTGATAGTTATTTTTCATCATTATCCTACGGTGTGAATTTGCCAGTACATTCATTGTAGTGACCCTTTGTGGCTGCAACGTCTCATGTTGTAGGATTCTTACACGAGTAAGTGATACGTTAGGGTTACGATTTGTACACTCAACTTTGCCGTTGGTGTTGACGGGAATCCAAAACCTTGTTGTTACTTCCGCTATATGGATTGAGGTAATAGTATTTACGTTACTTTATACATGTGATTTACCTCTGTTATAAATCCTCGAGTACTGTGTGTCAGCATACCGATCCAGGGATGACACTTAAGCGCAGAGACTCGATCCATTTGGGTCGGGTCGCTATAGATTTTTGTTGCCTCTTATTTCTTTAAAAAAAATCTAGTGCCAACATAGAACAACATGACGGTTGTGTTTAGTTTTGGCATTTTTCGGGGTTCATTTGGACATTTCTATACATTAACAGGGTTTTCTAGGCATTTTACGTGGATAATTAAAATTTGAAATACATGCACATGCTACAGGGAATATAAATTGGTTGAAAAGTCAAATCCGTGTCCTTGGGTGCATGCTTAGGTCTCATTCAAGAAATGGGAATGAATTTCAAATACCATGGCACTGTTTATTGCCGGCAAAACGTTGAGATACCTGTTTTTTTAATTCTAGTAAATCCACAACACGTTTGAAATTCTTGAACTTGGCATGGTATCACGGAACGACATCAACATGCCATGGTAAAAAAATTATCCCACTTGGGGCAGGCTTGGGTATAAGCTTCTCACAAACCAGAGCTTCTCGCAACAAGCCTGATGGTATCAGTACGGAACGTGCCACCTTTGGGAACGAAACGACATCTGTTGCCTCTTATTACGTTCAAAAAAATTCTAGTGCCAACATAAAACAACATGAGTGTTGTGTTAAGTTTCGGAATTTTTCGGGGTTTGTTTGGACATCTTTATAAATTAACTAGGTTTTCTACGCATTTTATGTGGATAATTCAAATTTGAAATACATGCACATGCTCCAGGGCATATAAATTGGTTGAATGTCAAATCTGCGTCCTTGGGTCCATGCTTAGGTCCCATGCAAGAAATGGGAATGAATTTCCAACACCAGGGCATTGTTTATTGCCGGCAAAACATTGAGATACCTGTTTTTTAAATTCTATTAAATCCACAACTCGTCTGAAATTCTTGAACTTGGCATGGTATCACGGAACGACACCAACATGCCATGGTAAAAAAATGCCCCATTTGGGGCAGGTTTGGGTATAAGCTTCTCACAAACCAGAGCGTCCCACAATAAGCCTGATGGTTTCGGTACGGAATGTGCCACCTTTGGGGACGAAACAATATCTGTTATTTCTTATTGCTTTCAAAAAATTTCTAGTGCCAACATAGTACAACATGAGTGTTGTGTTAAGTTTTGGAATTTTTCGGGGTTCGTTTGGACATTTTTATACATTAACTGGTTTTTTTTGGCATTTTATGTGCATAATTCAAATTTGAAATACATGCACGTGCTCCAGTCCATATAAATTGGTTGAAAAGTAAAATCTATCTCCCTGGGTGCATGCTTAGGTCCCATGCAAGAAATGGGAATGAATTTCAAACACCAGGGCACTGTTGATTGTCGATAAAACATTGAGATACTTGTTTTTTTAATTCTAGTAAATCTAGAACTCATCTGAAATTCATGAAACTTGGCATGGTATCATGGAGCGGCATCAACATGTCGTGTTAAAAAATTTGTCCCATTTGGGGCAGGTTTGGGTATAAGCTTCTCACAACCAGAGCTTCTCACAACAAGCCTGATGGTTTCGATAAGGAACGTGCCACCTTTGGGGATGAAACAATATTCGTTGCCTCTTATTGCCTTCAAAAAATTTATAGTGCCAACATAGAACAACAAAAGTGTTGTGTTATGTTTTGGAATTTTTCAGGGTTCCTTTGGACATTTTTATACATTAACTGGGTTTTTAGGCATTTTATGTGCATAATTCAAATTTGAAATACATGCACATGCTCTAGTGCATATTAATTGGTTGAAAAGTCAAATCTGTGTCCTTGGGTGCATGCTTAGTTCCCATGCAAGAAATGGGAATGAATTTCAAACACCACGGCATTGTTGATTGCCGGCAAAACATTGAGATACCTGTTTTTTAAATTCTAGAAAATGCAGAACTCGTCTGAAATTCATGAAACTTTGCATGGTATCATGGAATGGCATCAACATGTCGTGGTAAAAAATTTGTCCCATTTGGGGCAGGTTTGGGTATAAGCTTCTCACAAATTAGAGCTTATCACAACAAGCCTGATGGTTTCGGTACAGAACGTGCCACCTTTGGGGACGAAACGATATCCGTTGCCTCTTATTGCTTTCAAATAATTTCTAGTGCCAACATAGAACAACATGAGTGTTGTGTAAAGTTTTGGAATTTTTCGGGGTTCATCTGGACATTTTTATACATTAACTGGGTTTTAGGCATTTTATGTGCATACTTCAAATTTGAAATACATGCACATGCTCAAGTGCATATAAATTGGTTGAAAAGTCAAATCTGTGTCCTTGGGTGCATGCTTAGTTCCCATGCAAGAAATGGGAATGAATTTCAAACACCATGGCACTGTTGATTGCCGGCAAAACATTGAGATACCTATTTTTTAAATTCTAGTAAATCCACAACCCGTATGAAATTCATGAACTTGGCATCGTATCATGGAGCGGCATCAACATGTCGTGATAAAGAATTTGTCCCATTTTGGGCAGGTTTGGGTATAAGCTTCTCACAAACCATAGCTTCTCAGAACAAGCATGATGATTTCGGTACGGAACGTGCCACGTTTGGGGACGAAACTATATCCGTTGCCTCTTATTGCTTTCAAAAAATTTCTAGTGCCAACATAGAAGAACATGAGTGTTGTGTTAACTTTTGCAATTTTTCGGGGTTCATTTGGACATTTTAATACATTAACTAGGTTTTAGGCATTTTAATGCATAATTCAAATTTGAAATACATGCACATGCTCCAGTGCATATAAATTAGTTGAAAAGTCAAATCTGTGTCCTTGGGTGCATGCTTAGGTCCCATGCTAGAAATAGGAATGAATTTCAAACACCCGGGCACTGTTGATCACCGGTAAAACATTGAGATACCATTTTTTAAAATTCTAGTAAATCCATGAACTTGGCATGGTATCATGGTGTCGGTGTACTAGAGTAGGGGTACCCTAGTATCCCGAACTTGTGCACGGGCCGTCGCAGCATCCCGCGGCAAGGCTTGCCGGGTGACTGCCAAGGCCCTCCGTGGTTCCTTTGGAACCATTCAAGAACAAAGTGTCCAAGCCAAGAAGACAAGACCCCGGCAAGAGGAGCTTGCCGGGAAGGCTAACAAAAGCATCCCAAGACCCCGGCAAGAGGAGCTTGCCGGGAAGGCCACCCAAGGCATTCCAAGGAACTTGCCGTGGCGCACCGCGCGCCCCGGCAAGGCCCGGTGAGCGACAAGCTCCCGGACGCGACAAGACAACGACCGCGGCAAGGCGCTTGCCGCGGCAAGCCACCTCTCCGCGCCCGCGCTCCATCACATCCACCAACGTGTCGCTCTAGGGCCCTTCCAGGCGTACGTGGCGGAAGGCTATGCAGCTAGGGGCGTGCGGTGGCAAGCGACGCTGACAAGATCGCCATCGTGGCGAACGGTGGCGTCCCTGGAGGTCCCTTTTTGCACTGTTTAGGTGACACAGACGGGCATTTAAGGCCCTTGTCCCCTGCCGTCAGGGTTAGGTATGATACACTATAGCAGGTAGCTGTGCCTACCGCAACACCTTTCCATTTTTGCCCTTTACCTCCGTTGCCACCTGTCGGTGACCCCTTGAGCATATAAAAGGAGGCCCGTGTGCAACGTAGAGGGAGGTTCGAACACTCATGCTCGGTCTCGCTAGCTGCTGGTGTGTACTGTAGCACTCCGTGCTCCCGAGCAAGAAATCAATACAAACCACAAAGTAGGAGTAGGGTTTTACGCATCCGTGCGGCCCGAACCTGGGTAAATCATTCGCGTGCATCGCCTCAATTTGCCCTTTGCACGATCTCCGCCCCCGCCGAACCGAAAGGGACCCGGTCCGCCGGTCCCATAGGTGCCCGTGGATCAGTACCCGGCATCTTTGGCGCGCCAGGTAGGGGGCGTTGAGGTTGTGTGAACCAGATCCGGCGTTCTCGCGAGCTAGATCTTCATCATCTTCATCAACATGCCGCCGAAGAAGAAAGTTTCGGAGGCAGCTACTCCTTCCGCGCCGAGCCAACCACCGCCGAAGCAAACGGTTGGTGGGGCAGACGGTGGCGGAAGAACGGGCGTCGACGAGGGAGCTCGCGGTGCTACCAGGTCCAAGGACAAGGTTGCGCTGCCCATCGGCGGCGTAGCTGGCTCCCACAAAGACCGCGCGCACTCCAAGACCTCGGCGTCCGTACATGCACCGCGCCTGTCTCAGGAGGCGCGGGACCGGCAGCGTCATGGTACTCACGGTACCGTGCGTTCACTAGACCAAGATCGAGCTGGCGGATCTCGGAGCGCTCAGGACCACCATGCACGTCAACCTGCTGGTGTGAGCGAGACACGGTCGCCTGGACGGGATACTGCTCCTTCTAACGTGGTTAGAAGTCCGAGCATACCCCGCTCCTCGCACCGTTCGCCACCGCCACCCGCCACTGCGGCAGAAGCTTTGGCGCGAGCTCAGCTGCTCCTAGATTACCCTCCAACGGTGGACAAGATCGACGACTGGAGGGCCACCATCCAGAGTCTCATCGGCTTCGCCAACGGCGACTCTCCATGGCAGCCAAGCACGTCTCAGCCGCGGCAAGCCAGCCAGGCACGAGCCGGAGACGACAAAACTAGTGGGGGTGCAACTACTGTGCACTCTCCGCCCCGAAGGCCAAGATCGCCGGCTCGCTGGGTCCACCTCGACAGCGACTCCACCGCGTCGTCAGATCCGCGAGCTCATCGCGATCAGCGCCAAGTTCATCAAGAACGGCAACAAGAAGACGCTTGTACTCGCATCGAGCGCCAAAGAGAAGCGCGACGTCAATCAGACCAGCGCACTGGGCCCTCTGTTGACATGCATGCGCCAGGGGAACCAGGCGACTTGCCGTACGCGGTAGGTTGCCCTGCGTTCACTCGTGAGCTGCGGCAAGTCCAGTGGCCCAGTACGAAGAATTTCAAACCAGATGTACCAGAGAAGTACGACGGCAAGTCGCATCCGTCGGAGTTCCTCAGCATCTACACCATCGCGGTGCAGGCTGCTGGGGGGCGGGACGACAAGATCCTTGCCAACTACTTCCCGTTGGTGCTCAAGCCCAACGTCAGGTCCTGGCTCATGCACTTGCCGGATAACTCCATATCCTCCTGGGCTGATCTATGCCATCAGTTTGTCGGCGCCTTTACAGGCGGCCACAAACCTCATGGCCAAGAGAGTGATCTTCATCTGCTCGTCTAGAAGGAAGGAGAGCCCCTGCGCAAGTACATTCAGAGGTTCAGCCGTGTACAGTACAACATCCCAGACGTCCACCCCGCCGCGGTCATCAGCGCGTTTCATCAGAACGTGCGTAACCGCAGGATGCGGGAGGAGATGGCGATGTGCAGGATCAGAGACGTCAGCGAGCTATATGCCCTGGCCGACAAGTGTGCACGTGCTGAGGAAGGGAGGAGACTCCCCAGAGAGAAGACCGGAGCGGATGGATCTGACAGTGAGGATGCTGCCCCGGCAAAGAAAAACCGGCGGCGGAACAGGAAGAAGAAAGGCAAAGAGGTGCTAGTGGTTGAGCAGTCCGGCAATGAAGGTGGCGCCAAGAAAGCCAAAGTTGATAGCTCTGGCAAGGAGGTTGCCGCGTGCGCCAACTGCCAGGCTGTGGCCGTCGCCGACAAGCAGGACGGCTCCGACAAGCAGTATTGCAAGATTCATCGCACCAAGGGCCATGACCTCCAAAGCTACAAGAAGGTCGAGCAACTGGTCCAGCAGCAAAAGGCTGAGTACGAGCGACGAGACAAAGAGAGGGCCCAAGGTGGCACTGCAGAATCTGGCAAGAAACGCGCCGTCCGGGGAGGACGCCGCGGCAAGGCCAAGCAGCGGCAAGGAGACAGACCTCCCCGCGGCCGCGATAACGATGAAGACGACGACGATGGCGAAGACATGGATGATGTTGAGACCAGTGAGCAGGAGTTTCAGAAAGCCACAGAGGTCTTGTGCGTTGACGGTGGTGCTTCTTTGCATACCTCGCACCGCCAACTCAAACAGTGGGTGCGGGAAGTTAATGCAGCAGAACCACCTATCGAATCACGCAAGCTTCTGAAGTGGTCCAGCACGCCTATCATCTTCGACATTGAGGATCACCCTGATCGCACAACTGCGGTCGGGTGTTTGCCGATGTTGGTATCACCAACTATCCGCAACCTCAAAGTCACCAAGATGCTAGTTGACGGCGGGGCCGACTTGAACTTGATCTCCTCCGCTGTACTCCAAAAACTCCAAATCCCTGACAGCGAGCTCGAAGAGACCGGCACATTTCAAGGAATCAATCCGGGAAGGAGCAAGCCGAAGGGGAAGGTCACGCTATCGGTAACATTTGGCAGCGAGCTGAACTACAGGACTGAGAGGGTCACCTTTGACGTTGCCGATATTCCATTGCCTTACAATGGGATACTTGGCCGTCCAGCACTCGCCAAGTTCATGGCAGCCTCTCATTATGCATACAACATGCTAAAGATGCCAGGCCCGATAAGCGTCATCTTTGTCCCTGGCGACAAGAAGGATGCTCTTATCTGTGCCGACAAGATCTACCGGGAAGCAGCAGCCGCAGCAGATCACAAGCCACTTGCCGCTGAAGCTCCCGGGGGGAAGAAGACTAAGTCCGGCAAGAGCTCTGATGCCCACTTCGGCAAGCGCATCTCTTTGGAGTGCTGCGCTGCCGTCGAGGACGCACCATCGAGCTCCACCGGCAAGTGCAAGAAGGCAATGGCAGCTCCGCCAGAGACGAAGAAGGTGTCCGCCAAGGAGGACGGCACTGGTGGTACCTTCACCATCAGTGCCACTCTCGACCCTAAATAGGAAAGCACGCTCGTTGCTTTCCTGCGGGCGAATGTCGTCGTGTTTTCCTGGCAACCGTCTGACATCCCCGGTGTTCCCAGGAAAGTGATTGAGCACCACCTTGCCGTTTGTCCTCATGCGCGGCCCGTCAAGCAGAAAGTCAGGAAGCAAGCAGTGGAGCGCCAAGAATTCATTACAGAAGAGATCAAGAAGTTAGAAGCAGCAGGCCTTGTCAGAGGAGTGCTCCATCCTACGTGGTTGGCCAATCCTGTAGTCGTGCGCAAGGCAAACGGGAAATGGAGACTTTATATCGATTTTACTGATGTTAACAAAGCTTGTCCCAAAGACCCATTTCCCTTGCCGCGCATTGACCAGATTGTTGACTCCACAGCCGGATGTGATTTGCTTTCATTTCTTGACGCATACTCAGGATACCATCAGATCTTCATGGCAGAAGAGGATGAGGAGAAGACCGCATTTATTACTCCATGTGGCACGTACTATTTCGTACGGATGCCTTTCGGATTAAAAAATGTTGGTTCAACATTTGCAAGAGTAGTCCATGTCGCTCTCGAGCCACAAATACACAGAAATGTGGAAGCCTACATGGATGATATAGTGGTCAAGAGCAAAGACAGAGCAACCCTGATTCAAGATTTAGACGAGACCTTTGCAAATCTGCGCACGATCAGCCTCAAGCTCAACCCAGAGAAATGTGTGTTTGGAGTTCCTTCCGGCAAGCTTCTCGGGTTCTTTGTGTCTCAGCGGGGAATTGAAGCCAATCCCGACAAGATCAAAGCCATTGAGCAGATTGAAGCACCCAAGCGCGTCAAGGATGTACAAAAACTTGCCGGTTGTGTGGCTGCTCTCAGCAGGTTTATCTCTTGGTATGCTGAGCGCGCCCTGCCGTTTTTCAAATTATTGAAAAAGGCAGGCCCAATGAGATGGACTCCGAAAGCGGAAGCTGCGCTGCAAGACTTGAAGAGATACCTGTCCTCCCCTCCAATACTTGTCGCACCTAAACCACAAGAGAAGTTGCTGCTGTACATAGCGGCAACCAATCAAGTGGTTAGTGCTGCGTTAGTAGCAGAGAGGGAGGCAGACGACGAGCCAGCAACCACGGCAAGCGCATCCAGCGACAAGCAGGGCGCTCCCCCGACAAACTCTGGTCCCGACAAAGATAAATCTGCGCAGATGCGAGAAGAGATACAGAAGAAAATGGTGCAGCGCCCAGTTTACTTTGTCAACTCCCTTCTGCAGGGGGCTAGGTCAAGGTACTCTGGCATGTAGAAATTGCTTTTCGGCCTTCTCATGGCCTCGAGAAAGCTGCGCCATTACTTCCAAGCACATGAGATCACAGTTGTCACTCGCTTTCCGCTGAGGAGGATACTGCAGAATCCAGAAGCGACAGGCAGGATTGTTGAGTGGGCACTGGAACTGTCAAGCTTTGGCCTCAAGTTTGAGAGCACTTCAACTATCCAGAGCAGAGCATTGGCAGAATTCATAGAAGAATGGACGCCAACACTAGATGAAGAAATTCCAGAAACGAGCATCCCCGTCAAGGAAGCGAGCAAAGAATGGCTGATGTACTTTGATGGTGCCTTTTCGCTGCAAGGCGCCGGCGCTGGCGTGCTGCTTGTCGCACCCGCCGGAGAGCACCTCAAGTACGTAGTCCAGATGCACTTTCCCAAGGAGCAAGCAACGAACAATACTGCGGAGTATGAGGGATTGCTTGCCGGTCTCAGGATCGCGTCAGACCTTGGGATCAAGAAGCTTATTGTCAGGGGTGACTCACAGCTTGTCGTCCGCCAAGTAAACAAGAGTTATCAGAGTCCGTTGATGGAAGCTTACGTCGACGAAGTGAGAAAGCTGGAAGAGCACTTTGACGGCCTACAAATGGAACATGTTCCAAGAGCTCAGAACGCCATTGCCGATGGCCTGTCAAAGTGTGCTGCACTTAAGTTACCTGTGGAACCAGGGATCTTTGTGTTCAAGCTGACTCAGCCGTCTGTAAGGGCATCAACTGGACGGACCAACAAGAGGAAGTTGCTTTCTGGTGACTATTTGCCGGCAGAGCTTCCCGAAGCCGCCGTCAAGAAAGTCCCTAAAATGAACGCCAAGAGTGCTGAGGAGCAGTCTACTCCGGCAAGCCCTAGGGTTTGTTCCGTTGTAGCAGAAGCTCCCGACAAGTTTTGCTCCGGCAAGCTTGCCGGGGGGCGTCAAGCTCCGGCAGAGGCCCAGGTTCTCGCCGTAGAAGCGGACGTTCCCGCAGCCACAGATTTGCCTTTAGTCCTTGTTGTCGAGCCACAAGCTCCAGCATGGGCACAGCAGATTGTCCATTTTCTTCAGACAGGAGAACTTCCCGAAGAGCAAGAAGAAGCGGAAAGAGTAGCCCGGCAGTCAAGTATGTACCAGTTTTTCGACAAGACACTGTACAGAAGAAGACTCAACGGTGTGAAATTGAAGTGTATTCAACGGGAAGATGGACAAAAGCTGTTGGCAGAGATACATGGAGGCATATGTGGTCACCACATTGGCGCAAGAGCACTTGTCGGTAAAGCTTTCCGGCAAGGTTTCTTCTGGCCAATAGCCCTCCAGGATGCAACTGCACAAGTAACCAAGTGTGAAGCGTGCCAGTTCCATTCCAAGCAGATACACCAACCAGCTCAAGCTCTCCAGACGATCCCTTTATCCTGGCCATTTTCGGTCTGGGGGCTCGACATCCTCGGCCCCTTTCCCCGAGCTGTCGGGGGCTTTGAGTACTTGTACGTTGCAATCGACAAGTTCACAAAGTGGCCGGAAGTGGAACCGGTGAGGAAGGTGACAGCACAGTCAGCAGTCAAGTTCTTCAGGTCGATTGTTTGCCGCTTCGGGATCCCTAACAGGATAATCACCGACAACGGTACACAATTCACGAGCCGCACCTTCATGCAGTACGTCCAAGATCTTGGCGTCAAGGTCTGCTTCGCATCTGTTGCTCACCCGAGAAGCAACGGTCAAGCGGAGAGGGCAAATGCTGAAGTGCTGCGCGGGCTCAAGACCAGAACTTTCGACAGGCTGCACAAGTGCAGAAGAAACTGGATCGAGGAGCTGCCGGTGGTTCTTTGGTCGATCAGGACGACGCCAAATCGAGCCACTGGCCAGACACCTTTTGCTCTAGTCTATGGAGCAGAGGCAGTTATCCCCACGGAACTCGTATACGGGTCACCTCGAGTGCTCGCTTATGATGAGCTTGAGCAAGAGCAGCTGCGACAAGATGACGCGCTGCTCCTTGAGGAAGACCGTCTTCAGGCCGCTGTGCAAGCTGCTCGCTACCAGCAAGCTTTGCGCCGCTACCATAGCCGCAAAGTTAACGCCAGAAGTCTCGAGGAAGGCGACCTTGTTCTTCGGCGTGTTCAGTCCGCCAAGAATTCCAACAAGTTGACGCCAAAGTGGGAAGGCCCTTACCGGGTGAAACGAGTCACAAGGCCTGGCGCTGTCCGCCTTGAGACCGAAGGTGGCATTCTGGTGAGCAACTCCTGGAACATTGAGCATCTTCGCAAGTTTTACCCGTAAGGTGCGATTGTCGGAACCTGTTCCGACAACCACCTTTTGCACAAGTCTTGCCGCTGTTGCATGTAATCCTTTGTACAAAGCCGGGCGCAGACCCCGTGCATAAGTAAAGCTCATGTGCTCCGCACACTTCGTCGATTTCATGCTTTCTATTTTTGTCATATATGATCTGACACTTTGTGAAGCACCTACTCCACGGTAAGAAATAACGAGCCGTAAGGCTCCATATCTTTATTTTCTCTTCTTTCTTTTCTTTCAAGGAAAGAAAGGTTCCCTCGCCCACAAGTTTGCTGGGGAGGAAAGGAGAAGATGATGGTATGGACCAGGCGCCGTTCAAGAAATGGGCGGCCTAATCCACGCGATCGCCTTCAACCCTCTTGATCCCGCTCACCTTGTCCACAATGGGTGCGACAAGGGCCTTGAGCTCCTCCAGATCAGCTTCTGGCGGCAAGGACCTGAGGATGTTGGTGAGGCGGAGGCCCGGATTGCGGAAGGCCACCTTCATCAATACTTTCTCGAGGGCCCCTGCGCAGACCCTGCGCGACTCGTCAGCTAGTTGCTTGGGGATCCTCTCTCGGAGTCGCTGAAGGGCCGTCGCCACGCCCTTGAAGAACAGAACGAGCTTGGCGCTGGGTTGGAGGTTGTCGTCGGTGGGATACCCGAGATCCTCCATCCCTAGTTGCGCCAGCTCCTTGTCGATGTCCGTGGCGGCGTTCACAAGGCTCTCCGTCCGGTGTGTCACGGTCTCCCTGAAGGCATTCTGGGCGGTGGCGGCACTTTCCAGCAGCGCCTTGTCGGCCTTGATTTCCTCCTTCAAGGCCGCCTCCCGCTTCTTGGCACTGTCCAGAGTTGTAAGTGCATCTAGTGCCACCCCTAGTTGGTTTTGGAGTATTGACGACAAACCTAGTTGAGGGACTAACGTGTTTGTGAGAATTGCAGGAAAACACAGGTAGAAGTCCCTCATTGATTCGGTTTTACTACCAGAGATGACCCCTAAAAATGTACGAAGACATTGAAGACAATGGTGGTTTATGAAGATATTCATATTGAAGACAATGACATGAGAAGACTCCCTATGAAGCTTTTGAAACTCGAAGACCTAGATCCTTCGTAGTTTTATTTCATTCATGTTGTGTCATAGGAACCACCGTGCTGTTAAGTGGGGTCGAAGAGAACCAGTCAGAATGACTGAAGTGATGCCTAATTCAAATCCTATGTCTTCGAGCGAAGCCTATGAGAGAAAATCTTGTCCAGAGTCAGACAAGTCAGCTTTACTTGGTAGCCCAAGTAAAGTTGCCGTGTGAGTTCGAAATCGACCGTTGGTACACGTGTCAGTTCCTTAGTGACCCAGGGTCATTTCGGACAATCAGGTCGGGTTGCCAAGTGGCTATAAATAGTCCACCCCCCACAACCATAAACGGTTGGCTGCTCAGATTTCAGTGCACGGCTTTTGGTCGTTTTGAGAGCAACCCACCTCGAAGCCTTTGAAAGAAAAATTCCCAGTGAGGAGAAAAGCCCTAACCACCCAGAGCCAGAGTAAATTGGGCATCACTTAAGTCTTCGTGTCTGTGTGATTGAAGACTTATTACACTTGAGGACTGTGCATCCTCCAGACGGTTAGGCATCGCGTTCAGAGCATCCAAGAGAAATTGTGGATTGCCAGTGAACGAAGTCTGTGAAGGTTTGGGAGTCTACCTTGAAGACTTACCAGAGTGATTGGCGAGGTCTGTGTGACCTTAGCTCAAGGAGAAAACGGTGAGGACTCTGGGTGTCTTGGACTAAGTGTCCTTGACTGGGTGTCCGGGACTGTGTGTCCTTTGGTTTAAATACCTAGCCGCTCCAACCAGACGTACAGTTGTCACAACAACTGGAACTGGTCCAACAAATCATTGTCTTCAACGTGTCACTGGTTTCATCTTCACTTCCTTTTACTTACAGTTATTCATTGTGAAGCCATTACATGCCTGCTTTACCGTTTGTCTTCATAACATGAATGTATGATCTGTTTGGCTTCATAACTTCTTCCTACCTGATCCTTATTACACTGAAGCTGTTTGTCACTGCGATTTCACTCTATTGAATACATGACCATGGCTGGACTAGTGTAATCTAACTTCCGCTGCATAGTAATAGGCATAATCTTCACTGTTTGTCTTCATAACTCTCACGTGTTGAAGACTTTCATAAAAATCGCCTATTCACCCCCCCTCTAGTCGATATAACGCACTTTCAATTGGTATCAGAGCAAGGTGCTCCCTTGTTCTGTGTGATTCGGTTTAACCACCTGGAGTTTTAGCTATGTCGACTGCAGGGATAATCAAAGTCTCCGCTGCTTGTCCCGTCTTCGATGGAACTGAATATCCCTACTGGAAGAATAAGATGCGCATGCATCTTGAAGCCATTGACGTCGACCTATGGTATGTCGTCGAAAACGGCGTTCCCAAGGCTGGAGAAGGTGTCACTGCTGCTGATGTCAAGAAGTTCGTTCAACTGGACTCTACTGCCAAGAATATCATCTGTGGTCATCTGACCAAAGGACAGTATGGCCATGTGAGTGCCTTGAAGACATCCAAACTGGTCTGGGATTGGCTCTCCAAAGTTAATGAAGGCATATCAACCCAGAGAGATCAAAGAATCAGTGTCCTTCGCAATCTCTTCAACCGCTTCAAATGAAATGACAATGAGAACGTCCAGCACACCTTTGATCGGCTCACTGACATCACAAATGAGCTTCAAGCCCTCGACGCTACTGAGATCACCAAACATGAAATCGTCAAGACGCTGCTGAGATCACTTGATAGTTCGTTTGACATTCTGGCCCTGATGATTCAAGAACGTCCTGATTTCAAGACACTCGATCCGTCTGACATACTTGAGAGGCTCAACACACATGAGTTTCAGCTTTCTGAGAAAAGAGATATCTACGATCCAAACTATGGGCGAACTCGTGCCTTGAAGGCAAAAGCTGTCTCCTCATCTGAAGAAGAATCTGACTGCAGTTCTGATGATCCTGAAGACATTGGAAGAGAACTTGCAATGCTAGTGAAGAAGTTCCAAAAATTCACTAAGAAGAAAGGCTTCAGGAAATCTTCACGATCAAGCTCAAGGAATGATGAAGCTTCTGCTCATAACTACAAGAAGAAAACATGTCACAAGTGCAAGAAAACTGGACACTTCATCTCTGAGTGTCCACAGTGGGACAATGAGAACAGAAGGAAGAAGAAGAGCAAGGAATATGATTCTGACGACAAGAAGAAGAAGAAATACTCAAAGTCTTCTTCCAAAACTTCATCAAGGTCTTCATCACACAAGAAGAGCTCATCTGGCAAGGCGCGTGCGTTTGTAGGCAAGGAGATGGATTCAAAGGAGGAATCCGCATCTGAGGAGGCAGAGGTGGAGTCTGAGGAGGAGTCTGATTCTGGCATTGCGAGTCTGGCTACAGCATACATCGCCAAGTCCATCTTCAATACTGAAGACAATGACTGCATCACCGACACCGACGCAAATGACAAGAACGACTCCACTCCTACCTACTGCTTCATGGTACGCGGTGCCAAGGTAAACACACGCACAACTCGCTATGAAACATCTAGTGACGATGACTCTGAATGTGATTCAAAACCTAGCTACAAAACACTTGCTAAAATTGCAACTGAACAACAGAAAGCTATGGAACATATTCAAAAATTGTTAGACAGAAGCGATGATCTGTTGGGTGCTGAAATGACTCGATCTGAATCCTTAATTGAAGACATAAAAAACCTTCACGTTAAGTATCAGGAACTTGAAGATCGTCATGATACTCTCCCAACAACTCATGAAAAGCTTTCCTATGATTATCTTCAAAGGAAGCAAGAACTTGAGAAATTGAGGGTGGCTCATGAAGATCTTCAAAAGGAAAACGAGTCACTTTGCACTGAACAGATCAGTCCCGCTCAGGAAGGATTTGAACCACCATGTCTTAAATGCATTGAGCGTGATAATGCTGCTTCTGTTGCTGAATGTTCCACTGCTACTACTGTTTCAATATCTTCAACTGTTGATGTGGTAACTAACCCCTCTGCTGAGGATACCACTGCTATTGCTGATGAGAATGCTAGGTTGAAGACATTGCTTGAAACAGGGATGTACAAAAGTCTGAAAGGGCATCAGACATTATGTGATGTCCTTAAGAAGCAGATTCTGAACCAAAACCCTAGGAAAGAGGGTGTTGGGTTCGTGAGGAAAATTAATGCAGATGGGTCTTACTGGAAACCTGAGCAGTACCCCAAAACCACATGGGTTGCTGCAAAGGAATCCTTAGCAGATCCATCCAATCTGTCTGGCTTCACTTGTGCTAACCCAATTATCATTGATGAATCCTTTGATGCAAACTATAAACTGTTTAAGAATCAGAATGATGAAGTGTTTGCCAGGTACATTGGTACTAACTGCAGGAATGGACCTCCTATGAAGAAGATCTGGGTTCCGAAAACATGTCTGGAAAATCTTCCTGTGAATGTCTTCATGACACCTCACTTGAAGAAGACAAACCTCAGACCAAAGGCTTCATATGGTCCAAATGCTTCATACAAACAGGGGACTCACCTGAGTCGCACTAACGCAAATGTTCTGCAGGGGAACCATACTCAGGCATATGAATATGAGAGTGGTTCATCGAACCGTCACGTTCATATGACCAAAAAATTTTCTGCTTATTCCTATGAGTATTATTGTCCACCTGCTAGACTGTTTGCTAAGGTTTCAAAGCCAAAATTCTCAGATGCTGCACTTAGACTTATAGCTTCTAAGCCACCCTTGAAGATGTGGGTGGTTAAGAAAGCTTAACTCTCCTTTGCAGGGAAAGGTCTCCAGCACAAAAACAAAATCTTCTGATGCTATTGCTGGGGACCATAAAAATCTTGTGGGGCGCAAGATAAAATGCCCAAATGGCATCATTATGTACTTCGTTCCTGAATCGCATGCTACTCTCCCCATTAGTCCTAATCTGGATCTAAGTTTTCATAACCCACTGGTTCGTCAAATGTTTATGCTTCACAACACTCTTCGTGAAGCCTATCCCCCTAACTGCACTGTAGGGTACGATACCAGCGACTTCAAAGTCTTCAAAATGGATTATTGACAGTGGGTGTACAAATCACATGACTGGCAGAAGAAGCCTTCTTATGGACTCAACTTTACGTCCATCCGACAAGAGCCACATTACATTCGCTGACACTGGTAAAAGTAAGGTATTGGGTCTAGGTAGAGTTGCAATCTCAAAGGATCAACACATGGATAAAGTCATGCTTGTTGAATCCCTTGGCTTCAACTTAATGTCTGTCTCAATGCTTTGCGATCTGAATATGATTGTAATGTTTGGCAAATATCACTGCCTGGTGCTAATGGAATCTGACAAATCTCTAGTGTTTGAAGGGTATAGGAAAGGTGATTTGTATGTGGTAGATTTCTCAGCAGGACCACAACTTGCAGTATGTCTTCTTGCAAAAGCTTCAGAATGCTGGCTTTGGCATCAAAGGCTTGGGCATGCTGGCATGAGGAACCTCCACACCCTTGCGAAGAAAAAGCACATCATAGGCATCGAAGGCGTCAAGTTCAAGAAAGATCACTTATGCGGTGCCTGTGAAGCAGGGAAGATGACAAGGGCAAAACATCCTTCGAAGACAGTCATGACTACCACACAACCCTTTGAACTGCTTCACATGGATCTTTTCGGTCCCACTCACTACTCAACTTTTACTACTTCTGCATGCCTCTATGGCTTCGTAATTGTTGATGATTATTCTAGATATACTTGGGTGCACATAATCCTTTACAAGACTGAAGTGCAGGATGTCTTCAGACGCTTCGCAAATCGAGCCATGAACAATTTTGGCGCCAAGATAAAGCACATCAGAAGTGAAAATGGCACTGAATTCAAGAACACTGGTCTTGATACATATCTGGACACCTTGGGCATCACACATGAATTCTCAGCTCCATACACGCCGCAGCAGAATGGCGTCGTCGAACGCAAGAACAGAACACTCATTGAGATGGCCAGAACAATGCTAGATGAATACAAGACTCCAAGAAAATTCTGGACTGAAGCCATTGATACTGCATGCCATACAATCAATCGTGTTTATCTTCACAAGCTCCTGAACAAGACATCTTATGAACTCCTAACTGGCAAGAAGCCAAATGTCAGTTACTTCAGAGTATTTGGCGCAAAATGCTGGATCAAGGACCCACACCACACCTCAAAGTTTGCACCAAAAGCACATGAGGGCTTCATGCTTGGATATGGAAAGGATTCACACTCCTACAGAGTCTTCAATCTCTTCCACTACAAAGTGGTTGAAATAGTGGATGTGAGATTTGATGAAACCAATGGATCACAAAGAGAGCAATTGCCAAGTGTGCTAGATGAAGTTCCAGCAAATGAATCAATCAAGCTTATGGGAACTGGAGAAATTGTACCTTCTGAAGCTCAACCTGAAGAAGAACTTATCATCTCAGCACCTGATCCACATGAAGAAAATGCTCAGCCTGAAGATATACCTTTAAATGACCACATAGATCAGCAAGAGCAAAGTCTTCGCCCCACACACCCTCGTGTTGCAAATGAAGTACAAATTGACAAAATACTGGACAGCATCAATGCACCTGGTCCACTCACTCGTTCAAGGGCAACTCAGCTAACAAACTTCTGTGGGCATTTCGCATTCGTCTCAATATCAGAACCCAAGAAAGTTGAAGAAGCCTTCATGGAACCTGAATGGATTCAAGCTATGTAAGAAGAGCTTCAACAGTTTGAGCTGAATAATGTATGGGAACTGGTTAAGCGTCCTGATCCATGGAAGCACAACATAATAGGCACCAAATGGATATACCGCAACAAGCAAGATGAGCATGGTCAAGTTGTCAGAAACAAAGCTCGTCTAGTTGCTCAAGGATATACTCAAGTGGAGGGCATTGACTTCGATGAAACATTTGCTCCTGTGGCGAGGCTTGAAGCCATACGCATACTGCTGGCCTATGCAAATCATCATAACATACTTCTCTATCAGATGGATGTGAAAAGTGCCTTTCTCAATGGCAAGATTGAAGAAGAAGTGTATGTTGCACAACCACCTGGCTTTGAAAATCCAAAACATCCTGATATGGTATACAAGCTCAACAAGGCACTGTATGGCCTCAAACAAGCCCCTAGGGCCTGGTATGATACACTCAAGTACTTTCTGAAGAGCAAAGGCTTCATACCTGGTTCCCTGGATCCCACTCTTTTCACGAAGACATATGATGGTGAACTGTTTGTGTGCCAAATATATGTGGATGACATTATCTTCGGCTGCACCAATCAGAAGTATAGTGAAGAGTTTGGATATATGATGCAAGAGCAATATCAGATGTCCATGATGGGTGAGATGAAGTTCTTCCTCGGTCTTCAAATACGGCAACAATGCAACGACATCTTCATATCTCAAGAGAAATATCTTAAAGAGTGCCTGAAGAAGTTCGGTATGCAAGACTGCAAAGGCTTCACAACACCAATGCCAGCCAAGCATCATCTGGGTCCCGACGACAATGGTAAAGAGTTCGATCAAAAGGTATACCGCTCCATGATTGGGTCTTTGCTTTATTTATGTGCATCTAGGCCAGATATCATGCTTAGTGTTTGCATGTGTGCTCGATTTCAAGCGACACCAAAGGAGTCGCATCACTTAGCTGTGAAGCGAATTCTTCGATATTTGGCTCACACCTCAACTCTAGGATTATGGTATCCAAAGGGCTCAGAGTTTGATTTAGTTGGATTTTCGGATGCTGATTATGCTGGTGACAAAGTTGATCGCAAGTCTACATCAGGCACATGTCACTTTCTGGGACGATCACTTGTATGTTGGTCTTCAAAGAAGCAGAACTGTGTATCACTCTCCACTGCTGAATCTGAATACATTGCTGCTGGATCTTGCTGCGCTCAGCTTCTGTGGATGAAGCAAACACTCAAGGATTATGGCATTCATCTGAAGCAAGTGCCACTTTACTGCGACAACGAAAGCGCCATCAAGATTGCCAACAACCTAGTTCAGCACTCAAAGACAAAGCACATTGAAATTCGTCATCACTTTCTCAGAGATCATGTTGTGAAGGAAGACATTATTATCATAAACGTCAACACTGAAGAGCAATTGGCATATATCTTCACAAAGCCCTTGGATGAGAAGAGATTTTGCAAGTTACAGTGTGAGCAAAATATCTTGGAATCCTCAAATGTCCTGTGATCAGGCACACATCCTAACACTCAAGCATATTGATGACTTAGATGTGCAAAACTCGCAGTAGCGTATATCTTCAAACAATGAAGACATACATTCTAAGTGTGAATACATTAATGTGGAATTTGACTTCGGAGCGCCACGATAATTGTGCGCCGTGTCTGCGTCTAATACTTCCTATACGGTGGGTAACGCCACCACCAAACGTTCCGTTTTGAAGTGTTTCTCTCATGGCGTTACCTCTGAATGTCTTCACAATTGGTTTGGTTTCATTCTCAATATGTCTTCATGATTATCTTCACTGCGTTGATTATATGGATATATATGTACTAATGTTTTGTCCTCTACAGCATTCACTTATAGCTATGTCTTCTTGGTTGAATCTTTTGAACTAAGTGAATGTGATCAGACCCTAACCTCTCTATGCTTTCTATCTCAAACTCTATCTCTCCAAGTCATATGCATTCTGTTGAAACTGTCGAATGTCTTCACTGTGTCCTTGTCAGCCGAAGACATTGAGACAACCATAAAAGTCCGTTTTTAATGCTCATTCCTCCACATAAGATCCGGAGAAGCAGGAACGACTGCCCGACAATTTAGGCATGCGTGGGACATGGAACAAATCCCAATCTTCCTCTAACTGGCCACGCGTGCCTCAAATGCGAACCGCCAGGGGTACCTGCGTAATAGCGCAGTGCCGCCTCTATACCTATAAATACACGATTCACTGCGGTCATTATCTCCTTCTTCCACCCTCGCACGAACCCTAGCGCCACCGCTAGCACTCGACGACGCCGGCGACGAAGCGCTTCACTGCCGCAACCTCTCCGACGTCGTTTTCACGCCGACAGCGGACATCGCTCTCTCCGCCGTCGCCGTAGGTGTCTTCCGTCGCCAAGTTAGGGCACGGAGGATCGAACTGCTCGGCCTCAACTCTCACTTCGTCTAGCAGTTCCAAGTGTGGTAAACAAAACCTCTTTTTACAGCCTCTTTTGATCTTACAGTTCAGTCACTTTCTGCCATAAGAAGTTTCTCTTCACACCAGTTAAATCTCTCGCTGCATCTCATAACATGCCTAGTATATTCACTTGTGCTTCATAAAGAAGTTAGATTCCTCACTTGTACTGATCTATGGGTTCGTACAAATCCGGAACCAACTTCTTATCTATAAGTGAATGTCTTCGCATAATGAGGTCAATGTCTTCTAAACCGATTTATCTTCAAAATCTTCTGAGAATGCATATGACCTCTTCCCCTTCCCACGCACCTTAATGCTTTCATAGGTACATGTCCGTGGGAGAATCATTTGGTTCTCATAGTCTGCATTCATTTGCAGAGCACTTGCAGCATCACATCAACTCGCCTGAAGCCAGTTCTTGCAAAAGGAAGCCTTTGAAAATCTTGAAGCCTTCCAAGTTATTCATGGCTTCAGAAACAGCAGCAAGGAAGGGAGGCAGACAGCGACGTGGTGAAACGTCCAAAGATCTGCCTGATGAATTGGCAGAGATGTACAAAACTGATCCTGAAGAAAGCTATGGTCAGCGCAAGACACGAATCCAATGGATTCGAAGATATTGGGCAGAGCAATGGTTCCACTACCGCTTCGTCACTAAGGAATATGCGGAGAAGTGCGCCATCAAGAGACCGTGGGGAGATGTATTATACAAAAATCTCGTACCCAGGTCCAGAGACGAAGCCATTGCTCAAGGCTTCTATCCATGCATGGTGAGAGGACCACAGCCATCTGAGGCACATCCGTCATCACTTCTCTGGTGCCGCGATGATAATCTCTTCAAGCGCAACTTTCAGTTTGCACAACAGTCAGCGAAGATAAACAAGAAGAAATTTGGGCTTGACTTCAACCCTGGTCCCTCCTCACCAAGGGCAGATGGCACACGCAATGCCGATCCCAATATCATTGGGCCATATGCCAATCTTGCAGGCCTCATCACTCGCATCCTAGTCCAAGGGACTGCTGTGAATGACCCTCCAGCAGATACTGAGTCAGATGACGCCCCTGCTGCTCTGAAGCCAAAGCAGAAGAAGCCAAAAGCTCCAAAAGCTTCAAAGCCAGCCACTTCTCCCAAGATCGCAAGAGTGAAGCCTTTAGCAACTGCAACTCCTGAAGCCAGTGTACAGTCAGAAGGCTTATCACGAGTGTCCAAGCCCCAAGAAGCCAAGAAGCCTCAGCCACTCACAGGCAAAGAGCTCACAGCTGCTGACATTCTGCGCTGTGAAGCCATTGATCTCTCAAGCGATGAAGATCTTGGAGATGATGCTCTTGAGCAGCTCATCAAGAGCAAGGAGGAGGCTGAAATCTTCAACAATCTGCCTCTGTTTGATGTCGCCATCATCCACAACTTCATCGATGAATGGTTTGACACACCAGACATAAGCTTCAATGATCTGCAGCTACCCATAGGCCTCAGCGTTGCCTTTCAAGGTGCAATCGCTTCAGAACTTGTAATAGCCCAGCGAATTGTAGAACTGAAGCAGAAAATTGATCATGAAAAGGCTCAGTTCAAGAAGCACATGACCAAGCTCAGTGTGCAAGAAGTGAAAAACTTCAAGATCATGTTGCACGAGCTGAAAGAAAACTTCCTGAAGACGCGTGCCGAAGCTCAAGGCTCGCGAGAACGCATGAAGACTTTGGCTGATCGCTGCGTGCAAGCCTACAATGAGGCAGAAAAGCGCAAGGCACTTGGGCATCCCGGCATTGACCCCAGGATGGCCGCGAAGAAGAAAAAGAAGGCGTCTGTGCCCGAACCTGAGGTGCCAAGGTCAGAACCTGATGCTCCGATTGTCTTCCCCGCTGCAACAACTGGCTCGAAGCCAAAGAGTCGATCAACCGCCTCATAGCACAAGAAGACACGGACTGCAGAGGCTGAAGCTAAGAAGAGAAAACATTCTGAAGCCTCTCCTTCTGAACCCATCATCAAGAAGCGCAAGACCAAGAAATCTCGGGCTGCTCCCACAGAGCCCCTGATAGTTGAACCACTCTGTGTCCGCTATCCTGACGCAGATCGTCAGTTGACAGTGCATGAGCCTGCTTACATAGAGGCTCCGCACGCTGAAGACATTCCAGCAGCCAACCCCAATGCTGCTGAAGACATTGGTCCCCAAGACAATGTGCAAGGTGATGCAGCCCTTCCTCAGCTTGAGACAAGCGAACAGATCAGTATTGGTCGTCCATTAACGCTAATCACACAAAATGCATCGTGGGCAGATCGCCCACAGGAGGAAGATGAGCCCCAACCCACTGCAACTCCACCAGCGCCTACACTCCATAGGCTTCGCAAAGGGCCAAGGGCTCAGGCTGCTGAAAACATTCCGGCTGCATCAGCCGAAGAGCAAGCTGAAATACCACAAGCTCCAACTCCCCCGCACCAACAAGAAGCAGTTCTCAAGGAGAACGTGCCTGAAGCTGAAAATGTTGAGGCTGCCACAAACAACGCCGAAGCAAATGTGGAGCCCTCCCCAACAACTACTTCAGAAGAGACCGAAGCTACTGCTCCTGAACACTCTGTGCCTGAGTCTGCTGCCGGACCACAATTCAACTATCATATTGCGCACAGGCCCCAGGTCCAGAAGCCGATCCCACGACTACCAAGGTTCCCAGGTCCTGCATCAGCTCCTGGTTCCTTCAACATCAACGGCTTCAGGGCAGATAACACGTTCTTCGACCGCTCCAAGAACCCTTATTCAAGGGAACGGATTGTATCAGATAGGTTCTGGAGCCATCAACAGCGCAGCTATTATTCATGCATCCTTTACAACCAAGGCCGCATCTTTCCTCACAAGCGCCTTGAGGTTGAAGCTGTTGCTGGTCTGCCTGGTCTGGAAGAAGCACTGAATTGCTTCAAGCAAGTGGGTTTGCTGCCATTTATCACTGATGAAGAGCACTGGAACGAAGAGCTTCTGCTCCAGTTCTATGCCACTTTGCATATCAAAGGCTATAACAGAGATCCTAAGACATGGATTCTGGAGTGGATGACAGGCAATATCCATCATGAAGCCAATGCTTTCGACCTAATTGAGCTTACCGGCCTTCCCACTCCTGGCGAATTCTTTGAAGAAGGGTGCCAACTCCATGCAGCAGCAATTGAGAGCATATTTCAGCGTCCTGAGCCAGATATGAGTCAGATGCTCTCAATGATGAAGCCATTTCCTCCAAATGCACCCTATCCAACTAGGTTCTTCGTTGAAGACTTAGAGTACCTGCCCAGAACAATATATCACATCATAAGGCGGACTCTCTGGCCAGTCAAGGGACACTCTCGATACGCAACGATTGATGGTGCAATGAAGACTCTCATCTTCTGCATTCTTCATGGCAAATGCTTCAATGCATAGGATCTCTTCATCCGTCAATTTGCAGCGTCTGCTTCAGAACTGTTTGGATTAAAGCTTTATGCTCCTTGGGTTATGAGGCTGATCAAACTTCACTCTGCAATCTCCTATCAACCCTCAGCCCGCAATCATAGGATATTTTTGCCAGATGTGGACACATCTGCTGAAGCAAGATATCCAGAGCCGGCCAAGCAACCACTAAGTCTTCAGAATGCAGAACACCAGAGCTTCACTCAAAATATTGAAGGTGTTGAAGCTCTCTCCCGAGTGTATCCAATGGCTGGCACCACACGTGCCCCTGCATCAACTGAAGCCACCAACAGCACAGCTGCAAAGAGAGCCAAGAAGCGCGCTCGTGCACTCAATGACAGAGAGCTTCTTGTGGCTCTTCACCAAAAGCAAGATAGCCATCACGACTGGCTCAAGAGGCAGATGAGAAGCATCATGCAAGACGTCAATCGCATCAGAAATATGGCAACCAAGAATGCATTTGTCACACACGAGACCTGTTGCCGCACTTGGAAGGTCCTCACCATGATGTGCCCTGAAGCTGAACTGCATGAGGATGGCTTCACTGAGCACTTCAAATTTGACCCCACGCCTCCAAGAAGAGCGGTGATGCGCAGCACACCATCACTTGAAGAGTCAGAGTTCTCTTCTTCTGTTGCCACCGTGTCTGCCCGGATTATTGAAAAAGAAGACGACGTGACATCATCTCCACCTGCTTCAACGCGCGTCGAATCTGCACCAAGCTCGTCTACACCACCGCCAAACAACTCCACCGACCCTGCTGCGCCTGGGAACGCGTAGAAACCTCTATGTCTTCAAACCTTTTTGGTCATCACTAACAAAAGGGGGAGAAGCATTTGATGGTTATAGTCTTCAAGCAGGTCACTATGGGCGGGTGCCTTCATATTTTGCTACATTTTGCTTCGTGCTTACAACTCCCGTTTTTGCTTCATTTGCTTCTTTGAGTTGTAACACTTAGCCTTGATGGCCGTCTGCTACCTGCTTGTCACTCCGTTATGCGAAGATAAATTCCGCATGTGCGACGATAAATTCCGCACTCATCTCATTCTGCAGACGTCCATTTTCCATTATGCATGTCATTATCCTCATATACTTTCACATGCATAGTGGATTGTCATCATAAGTTGAAGTGGATCTCCACAAGTACAACCTGCATTGTGCATTTGCATTCAAAAGGCAAATTACTTATATGCACATCTTCAGGGGGAGCCCTTGCAACTTATGAAGACAAATTCCTTTACTATTTCACAAATTATGTTCCCGTTGAAAACTTCAACTAGTTTGTCATCAATCACCAAAAAGGGGGAGATTGTAAGTGCATCTAGTGCCACCCCTGGTTGGTTTTGGAGTATTGACGACAAACCTAGTTGAGGGACTAACGTGTTTGTGAGAATTGCAGGAAAACACAGGTAGAAGTCCCTCATTGATTCGGTTTTACTACCAGAGATGACCCCTAAAAATGTACGAAGACATTGAAGACAATGGTGGTTTATGAAGATATTCATATTGAAGACAATGACATGAGAAGACTCCCTATGAAGCTTTTGAAACTCGAAGACCTAGATCCTTCGTAGTTTTATTTCATTCATGTTGTGTCATAGGAACCACTGTACTGTTAAGTGGGGTCGAAGAGAACCAGTCAGAATGACTGAAGTGATGCCTAATTCAAATCCTATGTCTTCGAGCGAAGCCTATGAGAGAAAATCTTGTCCAGAGTCAGACAAGTCAGCTTTACTTGTAGCCCAAGTAAAGTTGCCGTGTGAGTTCGAAATCCGACCGTTGGTACACGTGTCAGTTCCTTAGTGACCCAGGGTCATTTCGGACAGATCAGGTCGGGTTGCCAAGTGGCTATAAATAGTCCACCCCCCACAACCATAAACGGTTGGCTGCTCAGATTTCAGTGCACGGCTTTTGTCCTTTGAGAGCAACCCACCTCGAAGCCTTTGAAAGAAAAATTCCCAGTGAGGAGAAAAGCCCTAACCACCCAGAGCCAGAGTAAATTGGGCATCACTTAAGTCTTCGTGTATGTGTGATTTGAAGACTTATTACACTTGAGGACTGTGCATCCTCCAGGCGGTTAGGCGTCGCGTTCAGAGCATCCAAGAGAAATTGTGGATTGCCAGTGAACGAAGTCTGTGAAGGTTTGGGAGTCTACCTTGAAGACTTACCAGAGTGATTGGGCGAGGTCTGTGTGACCTTAGCTCAAGGAGAAAACGGTGAGGACTGGGTGTCTTGGACTAAGTGTCCTTGACTGGGTGTCCGGGACTGTGTGTCCTTTGGTTTAAATACCTAGCCGCTCCAACCAGACGTACAGTTGTCACAGCAACTGGAACTGGTCCAACAAATCATTGTCTTCAACGTGTCACTGGTTTCATCTTCACTTCCTTTTACTTACAGTTATTCATTGTGAAGCCATTACATGCCTGCTTTACCGTTTGTCTTCATAACATGAATGTATGATCTGTTTGGCTTCATAACTTCTTCCTACCTGATCCTTATTACACTGAAGCTGTTTGTCACTGCGATTTCACTCTATTGAATACATGACCATGGCTGGACTAGTGTAATCTAACTTCCGCTTCATAGTAATAGGCATAATCTTCACTGTTTGTCTCCATAACTCTCACGTGTTGAAGACTTTCATAAAAATCGCCTATTCACCCCCCCTCTAGTCGATATAACGCACTTTCAAGAGTCTTGGTCAAAGTGGTTAACTTCAACTCAAGATCCACGTTGGAGACCTTGGCGGCGCTGAGCTCTCTGCCCTTCTCGGCGAGATCGGCTTCTAGCTGTGCCACCTTTGTCTTCAGCTCCTCCTTGGCGGCCTCGGCGGCGGCGGCAGCGTCCTCTCCTTGTTTGAGGGCTTCGCCAAGTTTTCCCTCGCGCGCGGCAAGCTCCTCCTCATGGGCGTCGAGGTTGACCTTCCGCTGCGCCAGCTCGCCCTCCTCCGCGGCTAGCTTCACAGCGGCAAGTCGTTGCCGCTCTTCAACTTCGGCCTTCTCGAGGAGGAAGGCTTTCTGCGCTTCAACAAGCTGCTCCCGTTCCTCCGCCAGGGATCGGAGGGCTTCCCGGTGGAAACCCCCAAGCTCTTCCGCGCGCTTCTCGATATCAGCTCCCGCCTTCGCGACAATTGCCTCGCGAGACTCCAGCTTGGCTTGCCGCGCGCGGTAGAGCGACATCAGTCTCCGCAGCAGCCGCTCCTCCTCAGGCTCGTTGCTGCTGCTTGGCGCGTCGACCAGCTTCAACCCCGCGGAGGCAAGCACTTCTCCGTCGAAGATCTCCCCCTCGACTGGCGCTCTGGAGCCTGATGCCCAGGGAAGATTGATGAAGACGTCGTCGCCGGCCTTCAGGTAGACGCCTGGCTGGGGCTCTCCGGAGCCTGGCGCTGCGGCAGTGGCAGACGGGTCGGCGGTCGGTGTAGCGCCTGGCGCTCCTGCGGCCTCAGAGCCGTCAGCTCCTCCTTGGCGGCCTCTGCGCCGGCGGCATCGCCAGCACCGGTTGCCTCGTCGGCGGCGACCTCGGTTTCCATCTGCTCCGCAGCGGATGGATCTGACGGCCGGAAAAAGGAGAAGAGTCAAAACAAAATCCAGCAAAAATCCAACAGAAAGAAGATCAAAAGAAGAAGGACCCAAGAGTGGTTTTGAAGCAGGGGGAGTACCTGCACCAGGCTCTGCGGTCGTGGTTTCCGTCGTCGGGGGGCCGCTGGCGTTGTCCCTCACCGGAGATCCCTCCCTTGCCGGAGACTTCTCCCTCACCGGGAAGCCTTCCCTTGCCGGAGAATTCTCCCTTGTCGGGGGATTCTCCCTTGGCTCCTGGTGGGACTGCTCGGCTCCTACACATGTCAACAAGCAGATATCAGCAAAGACAAGTACCCATGTGCGCCTCACAGCGGAAAGTAAATCATGCACTTACGCTGGGGGCTGCCCTGGAGGAAAGTCGCCGGGTCCGGCAAGGTTGTCTCGGGCGCGCCACCTGCTATCGCAGTGGGCTCGTCCTCGATGACGATCACCGGGACCTTGGCCCTCTTTGCCGCTCTCTGGGCCAGAGTCCTAAAGAGGAACAAGTTCAGAAGAAAAGCAAGTGAGAAGCAAGACCAACAGCAAGAATTGAAGAAATGCAAATACAGCAAGAGAAGCTTACTCTTCTTCTTCTTCCTCGTCGGAGCTGAACGCGGAGAAGTCGAAGTTTGGCCCACATCCGGCGCGAGGAGGCGGAGGAGTGGCTTCCCTTGGCCGCTTGGCAGGAGCAGTGGCGGTGGTCTGAGACGACCCTGCTCCAGCTGTCGGCGCGGCGCGAGCAGCGGTAGGAACTGAAGCGGTGGTCCGGCTAGACTCCGCTCCTGTTGTCATCGCAGCATGAGGCGCTCCCGCGGCAACGGTGTTTGCCGCGGTGGAGCGTGTCACGCGGCGCGGCGACTGTTGACCCGCTTGCTGCTCCGTCACGTCACCCACCTTGTGGAGGCGCCTTCTTGGTGGGGATGGAGGCTCTGCTTGCGGCGAGCTACCCGAAGAAAAGGAGGAGGAGGAGTCGATTTCCAATGAGCCGCTCGTGTCCTTGGCGGGCTCGCTCGGCTCGGCATCGCGCCCGGCAAGCTCCCTCTTGCCGGCGGGCTCCCCTCACTCGGCACGGCTTGCCGCTTCCGCTGCATCCGCCTCTTCCACAGTGAACCCAAACTCGCCCGCGGCTGCGGCTGCCGCTACCTCCTCCAGCCTGGTGGCGATGAGTGCCATCTCCGCATCCGTGGTGTCGCGGGTGAGGCCGTCCTTCTCGTCGGGGCGGATTGGCACCTCCACCAAGTCATCAAAGAACTGCTGCACGATGTCGTCTGCAGGCTCCTGCCAAGTTGGCACAATCCCGTGCGAGTCGCACTCCGGCATCATTGCGCGGATGCGATCGAGCACGGAATTGTTGCACAACGGGATGACGCCCCCCGGCAACTTGAAGACCTCGGGATGCTGGGGGTCATATTTGAACAACTCCTGCAGCATCGCGTTGAGCTCCAGGACTGTGAAGTTGTAATTGAGGCCTGGCCGCAGCCTCATGATGTCCGCCGCGTTCTTGAACTCCCAAGTGGGCCTCCCCCGTTCCTGCAGGGGGGGCGATGCGGCGGCGAAGGAAGTCTGCGCCAACAGCGCCAACAGTAAGCCCGGCAAGCCTCAGGCGCAGGATCCTGGTGACGGCAATCTTCAGCCTGGCGTCCTCCGGGGCCATGTCACTCCAATCGCTGCCGCGTGCTACTGGGGTTCGGCGTCGGGTGGTAAATGGCTGCGGGCTCTCCTCGTCAATCCAGCACCAGTCAGCTCTCCACTCCTCCCACTTGCCGCGGAATTCTCCCTCCAGATAGGTCTCTTTCTTGCTGGGCCTTGAGATCCAGGCAATTCCGCCGGATAGAGGCTCTCCTCTCTCTACTCGGGGTATGAAAAAGTGGCGGAAGAGGGCTACGTTGGGAAGGACTCCGACAAAGTTTTCGCAGAGGTGTGCGAAAACTGCCATTGTCAGGACGGCGTTGGGGGTGAAGTCAAGGAGGTGGAATCCATAGGTGTTCATGATGTCGCAGAAGAAATCAGAGAAGGGCGGGCAGAGCCCACAGTAGAAGAACAGAGCAAAGAAGGAGTACCCATTCGGAGCCTTCTTCCAAGCGGCGGCGGGGAGAACCTTTGTGCGCGGATGCACGCTCGTCTCCGCCGACCAGAACAGATAATAGTTCTCCCTCAGCTCCTTCGCGCCGAGCTTTGGGGGAAAGACGGACCGCTCCTTCCGCAGCGCCGCGAGCCGCTGCGCCTCGGTCGACTTCACGGCCTTCCCCTTGTCTGCCTTTGCAGCCATGGCGGAAGCGGTGGAGGAGGTTGACGGCGCTGGTGGTGCTGGCGGCGATGGGGGGCGGAGCGCTGCTCTCTCTCTCAGCTTTGGGAAGGCGAGGGAGCGGCGGAGATTTCCGAGATTGGAAGCGGCAACGGGCAAATGGGCAAACTGCCCCTGTTTCCTCTGCTTATAAAGGGAGAGGGGGCGGACGTTCTGCATTTCCGAATAAAGAAACCCCCACGATCTCTCCCACGACGCCGCATTCAACGCGTGCCGTTCGGGGAGGGCGCGGTGGATTCGGAGTGAGATACGGCGTAACCTAGGCCGCGCGTGCCCATGCCCTGTCTTGGGCCTGGCCCAACAGCGCTCGGCACCGTGTATGGCCCAGGCCCGGGGGCTCCTGTCGGTGTACTAGAGTAGGGGTACCCTAGTATCCCGAACTTGTGCACGGGCAGTCGCAGCATCCCGCGGCAAGGCTTGCCGGGTGACCGCCAAGGCCCTCCGTGGTTCCTTTGGAGCCATTCAAGAACAAAGTGTCCAAGCCAAGAAGACAAGACCCCAGCAAGAGGAGCTTGCCGGGAAGGCTAACAAAAGCATCCCAAGACCCCGGCAAGAGGAGCTTGCCGGGAAGGCCACCCAAGGCATTCCAAGGAACTTGCCGCGGCGCACCGCGCGCCCCGGCAAGGCCCGGTGAGTGACAAGCTCCCGGACGCGACAAGACAACGACCGCGGCAAGGCGCTTGCCGCGGCAAGCCACCTCTCCGCGCCCGCGCTCCAGCACATCCACCAACGTGTCGCTCTGGGGCCCTTCCAGGCGTACGTGGCGGAAGGGTGTGCAGCTAGGGGCGTGCGGTGGCAAGCGACGCTGACAAGATCGCCATCGTGGCGAACGGTGGCATCCCTGGCGGTCCCTTTTCGCACTGTTTAGGCGACACAGATGGGCATTTAAGGCCCTTGTCCCCTGCCGTCAGGGTTAGGTATGATACACTGTAGCAGGTAGCTGTGCCTACCGCAGCACCATTCCATTTTTGCCCTTTCCCTCCGTTGCCACCTGTCGGTGACCCCTTGAGCATATAAAAGGAGGCCCGTGTGCAACGTAGAGGGAGGTTCGAACACTCACGCTCGGTCTCGCTAGCTGCTGGTGTGTACTGTAGCACTCCGCGCTCCCGAGAAAGAAATCAATACAAACCACAAAGCAGGAGTAGGGTTTTACGCATCCGTGCGGCCCGACCTTGGTAAATCGTTCGCGTGCATCGCCTCGATTTGCTCTTTGCATGATCTCCGCCCCCGCCGAACCGAAAGGGACCCGGACCGCCGGTCCCATATGTGCCCATGGATCAGTACCCCGGCACATGGAGCGGCATCAACATGTCGTGGTAAAGAATTTGTCCCATTCAGGGCAGGTTTGGGTATAAGCTTCTCACAAACCATAGCTTCTCAGAACAAGCCTGATGATTTTGGTATGGAACATGCCACCTTTGGGGACGAAACTATATCCGTTGCCTCTTATTGCTTTCAAAAAAATTCTAGTGCCAACATAGAACAACATGACTGTTGTGTTAAGTTTTGGAATTTTTCGGGGTTCATTTGGACATTTTTATACATTAACTAGGGTTTTAGGCATTTTATCTGCATAATTCAAATTTCAAATACATGCACATGCTCCAGTGCATATAAATTGGATGAAAAGTCAAATCTGTGTCCTTGGGTGCATGCTTAGGTCCCATGCAAGAAATGGGAATGAATTCAAACACCCGGGCACCGTTGATTGCCGGCAAAACATTGAGATACCTTTTTAAAAAAAATTCTAGTAAATCCAGAACTCGTCTGAAATTCATGAAACTTGGCATGGTATCATGGAGCGGCATCAATATGCCGTGGTAAAAAAATTGTCCCATTTGGGGCAGGTTTGGTATAAGCTTCTCACAAACCAGAGCTTCTCACAACAAGCCTAATGATTTCGGTACGGAACATGCCTCCTTTGGCGATGAAACGATATCCGTTGCCTCTTATTGCTTTCAAAAAAATTCTAGAGCCAACATAGAACAAGATGAGTGTTGTGTTAAGTTTTGGAATTTTCCGGGGTTTGTTTGGACATTTTTATACATTAACTGGGTTTTTAGGCGCTTTATGTGCATAATTCAAATTCGAAATACACGCACATGCTCCAGTGCATATAATGGGTTAAAAGTCAAATATGTGTCCTTGTGTGCATGCTTAGGTCCCATGCAAGAAATGGGAATGAATTTCAAACACCAGGGCACTGTTGATTGCCGGCAAAACATTGAGATACCTATTTTTTTAATTCTAGTAATCCAGAACTCGTCTGAAATTCGTGAAACTTGGGATGGTATCATGGAGCGGCATCAACATGTCGTAGTAAAAAATTTGTCCCATTTGGGGCAGGTTCGGGTCTAAATTTCTCACAAACCAGAGCTTCTGACAATAAGCGTGATGGTTCGATATGGAACGTGCCACCTTTGGGGACGAAACAATATCTAGTGCCAACACAAAACAACATGAGTGTTGTGTTAAGTTTTGGACATTTTCGGGGTTCGTTTGGACATTTTGAAAAATTAACTGGGTTTTCTACGCATTTTACGTGCATAATTCAAATTTGAAATACATGAACATGCTCCAGGGAATATAAATTGGTTGAAAAGTCAAATCCGTGTACTTGGGTGCATGCTTAGGTCCCATGCCAGAAATGGGAATGAATTTCAAATACCAGGGGACTGTTTATTGCCGGAAAAACATTGAGATACCTATTTTTTAAATTCTAGTAAATCCACAACTCGTTTGAAATTCTTGAACTTGGCTGTGTATCACGGGACCGCATCAACATGCCGTGGTAAATTTTTTTCCCATTTGGGGCAGGTTTGGGCAAAAGCTTCTCACAAACCAGAGCTTCTCACAACAAGCCTGATGGTTTCAATACGGAATGTGCCACCTTTGGGGACGAAATGATATCTGTTGCCTCTTATTCCTTTCAAAAAATTTCTAGTGCCAACAAAGAACAACATGAGTGTTGTTTTAAGTTTCGGAATTTTTCGGGTTTCATTTGGACATTTTTATACATTGACTGGGTTTTGTAGGAATTTTATGTGCATAATTCAAATTTGAAATACATGCACATGCTCCAGTGCATATAAATTGGTTGAAAAGTCAAATTTGTGTCCTTGGTTGCATGCTTAGCTCCCATGCAAGAAATGGGAATGAATTTCAAACACCCGGGCACCGTTGATTGCCGGCAAAACATTGAGATACCTTTTTAAAAAAAATTCTAGTCAATCCAAAACTCGTCTGAAATTCATGAAACTTGGCATGGTATCATGGAGCGGCATCAATATGCCGTGGTAAAAAAATTGTCCCATTTGGGGCAGGTTAGGGTATAAGCTTCCCACAAACCAGAGCTTCTCACAACAAGCCTAATGATTTCGGTACGGAACATGCCACCTTTGGCGATGAAACGATATCTGTTGCCTCTTATTGCTTTCAAAAAAATTCTAGAGCCAACATAGAACAAGATTAGTGTTGTGTTAAGTTTTGGAATTTTCCGGGGTTTGTTTGAACATTTTTATACATTAACTGGGTTTTTAGGCGCTTTATGTGCATAATTCAAATTCGAAATACACGCACATGCTCCAGTGCATATAATGGGTTAAAAGTCAAATATGTGTCCTTGTGTGCATGCTTAGGTCCCATGCAAGAAATGGGAATGAATTTCAAACACCAGGGCACTGTTGATTGCCGGCAAAACATTGAGATACCTATTTTTTTAATTCTAGTAATCCAGAACTCGTCTGAAATTCATGAAACTTGGGATGGTATCATGGAGCGGCATCAACATGTCGTAGTAAAATATTTGTCCCATTTGGGGCAGTTTCGGGTCTAAATTTCTCACAAACCAGAGCTTCTAACAATAAGCCTGATGGTTCGATATGGAACGTGCCACCTTTGGGGACGAAACAATATCTAGTGCCAACACAGAACAACATGAGTGTTGTGTTAAGTTTTGGACATTTTCGGCGTTCGTTTGGACATTTTGAAAAATTAACTGGGTTTTCTACGCATTTTACGTGCATAATTCAAATTTGAAATACATGCACATGCTCCAGGGAATATAAATTGGTTGAAAAGTCAAATCCGTGTCCTTGGGTGCATGCTTAGGTCCCATGCAAGAAATGGGAATGAATTTCAAATACCAGGAGACTGTTTATTGCCGGCAAAACGTTGAGATACCTGTTTTTTAAATTCTAGTAAATCCACAACTCGTTTGAAATTCTCGAACTTGGCTGTGTATCACGGGACCGCATCAACATGCCGTGGTAAATTTTTTTTCCCATTTGGGGCAGGTTTGGGTAAAAGCTTCTCACAAACTAGAGCTTCTCACAACAAGCCTGATGGTTTCAGTACGGAATGTGCCACCTTTGGGGACGAAATGATATCTGTTGCCTCTTATTCCTTTCAAAAAATTTCTAGTGCCAACAAAGAACAACATGAGTGTTGTTTTAAGTTTCGGAATTTTTCGGGTTTCATTTGGACATTTTTATACATTGAATGGGTTTTGTAGGAATTTTATGTGCATAATTAAAATTTCAAATACATGCACATGCTCTAGTGCATATAAATTGGTTGAAAAGTCAAATCCGTGTCCTTGGGCGCATGCTTAGGTCCCATGCAAGACATCGGAATGAATTTCAAACACCAGGGCACTGTTGATTGCCGGCCAAACATTGAGATACCTATTTTTAAAATTCTAGTAAACCACAACTCGTCTAAAATTCATGAACTTGGCATGGTATCATGGAGCGGCATAGACATGTCGTGCTAAAAAATTTGTCCCATTTGGGGCAGGTTTGGATATAAGCTTCTCACAGACCATAGCTTCTCACAACAAGACTAATGGTTTCTGTACGGAACGTGCCACCTTTGGGGACGAAACGATACCCGTTGCCTCTTATTGCTGTCAAAAAATTTCTAGTGCCAACATAGAACAACATGAGTGTTGTGTTATGTTTTGGAATTTTTCGGGGTTTGTATGGACATTTTTATACATTAACTGTGTTTTTAGGCATTTTACGTGCATAATTATAATTTGAAATACAAGCACATGCTCCAGTGCATATAAATTAGTTGAAAAGTCAAATTTGTGTCCTGGGGTGCATGCTTAGGTCCCATGCAAGAAATGGGAATGAATTTCAAACACTAGGGCACTATTGATTGCCGGCAAAACATTGAGATACCTGTTTTTTAAATTCTTGTACATCCAGAACTCATCTGAAATTCATGAAATTTAGCATGGTATCATGGAGTGGCATCAACATGCCGTGGTAAAAAATTTGTCCCATTTGGGGTAGGTTTGGGTATAAGCTTCACAGAAACCAGAGCTTCTCACAACAAGCCTGATGATTTCGGTACGGAACGTGCCACCTATGGGGACGAAACGATATCCGTTGCCTCTTATTGCTTTCCAAAAATTTCTAGTGCCAACATAGAACAACATGATTGTTGTGTTAAGTTTTGGAATTTTTGGGTGTTCGTTTGGACATTTTTATACATTAACTTGGTTTTCTGGTATTTTATGTGCATAATTCAAATTTGAAATACATGCACATGCTCCATTGCATATAAATGGGTTGAAAAGTCAGATCTATGTCCTTGGGTGCATTCTTATGTCCCATGCAAGAAATGGGAATGAATTTCAAACACTAGGGACATGTTGATTGCCGGCAAAACACTGAGATACCGGTTTTTTAAATTGCTGTAAATCCAGAACTCGTCTGAAATTCATGAAACTTGGCATGGTATCATGGAGCGGAATCAACATGTCGTTGTAAAAAATTTATCCCATCTGGGGCAGGTTTGGGTATAAGCTTCTCACAAACCATAGTTTCTCAGAACAAGCCTGGTGATTTCGGTACGGAACATGCCACCTTTGGGGACGAAACGATATCCGTTGCCTCTTATTGCTTTCAAAAAATTTGTAGTGCCAACATAGAACAACATGAGTGTTGTGTTAAGTTTTGGAATTTTTCGGGGTTTGTTTGGACATTTTTATACATTAACTAGGGTTTTAGGCATTTTATCTACATTATTCAAATTTGAAATACATGCACATGCTCCAGTGCATATAAATTGGATGAAAAGTCAAATCTGTGTCCTTGGGTGCATTCTTAGGTCCCATGCAAGAAATGGGAATGAATTTCAAACACCCGGGCACTATTGATTGCTTGCAAAACATTGAGATACCTTTTAAAAAAAATTCTAGTAAATCCAGGACTCATCTGAAATTCATGAAACTTGGCATGGTATCATGGAGCGGCATCAATATGCTGTGGTAAAAAAAATTCCCATTTGGGGCAGGTTTGGGTATAAGCTTCTCACAAACGATAGCTTCGCACAACAAGCGTGATGATTTCGGTACGAAACATGCCACCTTTGGGGATGAAACCATATCCGTTGCCTCTTATTGCTGTCAAAAAATTTCTAGTGCCAAAATAGAACAACATGAGTGTTGTGTTAAGTTTTGGAATTTTTCGGGGTTCGTTTGGACATTTTTAAACATTAACTAGGTTTTTACGCATTTTATGTGCATAATTCCAATTTGAAATACATGCACACGCTCCAGTGCATATAAATTGGTTGAAAAGTCAAATCTATGTCCTTGGGTGCATGCTTAGGTCCAATGCAAGAAATGGGAATGAATTTCAAACACCAGGTCACTATTGATTGCCGGCAAAACATTGAGATACCTCTTTTTTTAATTCTAGTAAATCCAGAACACGTCCGAAATTCATGAAACTTGGCATGGTATCATGGAGTGGCATCAACATGCCGTGGTAAAAAATTTGTCCCATTTGGGCCAGGTTTGGGTCTAAACTTCTCACAACAAGCCTGATGGTTTCGATATGTAATGTGCCACCTTTGGGGACGAAATGATATCCGTTGCCTCTTATTGCTTTCAAAAAATTTCTAGTGCCAACATAGAACAACATGAGTGTTGTGTTAAGTTTTGGAATTTTTCAGGGTTCGTTTGGACATTTTTGTACATTAACTAGGTTTTTAGGCATTTTATGTGCATAATTAAAATTTGAAATACATGGACATGTTCCAGTGCATATAAAATGGTTCAAAAGTTAAATATGTGTCCATGGGTGCATGCTTAGGTCCCATGCAAGAAATGGGAATGAATTTCAAACACTAGGGCACTGTTGATTACTAGCAAAACATTGATATAACTGTTTTTTAAGTTCTTGTAAATCCAGAACTCGTCTGAAATTCATGAAACTTTGCATGGTATCATGGAACGGCATCAATATGCCGATGTAAAAAAATTGTCCCATTTGGGCGGGTATAAGCTTCTCACAAACCAGAGCTTCTCACAACAAGCCTGATCGTTTCGGTACATAATGTGCCACCTTTGGGACGAAACTATATCTGTTGCCTCTTATTGCTTTCAAAAAAATTCAAGTGCCAACATAGAACAACATGAGTGTTGTGTTAAGTTTTGGAATTTTTCGGGGTTCGTTTGGACATTTTTGTACATTAACTTGGTTTTCTTGGCATTTTATCTGCATAATTCAACTTTGAAATACATGCACATGCTCCAGTGCATATAAATTGGTTGAAAAGTCAAATCTGTGTCCTTAGGTGCATGCTTAGGTCCCATGCTAGAAATGGGAATGAATTTCAAACACCAGCGCATTGTTGATTGCCAGCAAAACATTGAGATATCTATGTTTTAAAATGATTTCTGAGCCGAAAGGATGAATTCTAGGATCTGATGTGAGGATTGCGAGCATTCGCAAGATGTTGAATCAATGGACTCAAAATGATACTGACAAAGGCTGCCAATAAGATTACTATACCTATGGGATTAACCATCATGCAAGCAAGAAAAAATTCAATAGCAGTAGGCTGTTGATGATTTTGAGAAGATTGAATGTTCTTTTGAAGACTTTTGTGAAATACATGAATCAACTGGGATGAGCAGATGTAGGATCGAAAGTGTGTCTAGAGGGGGGGTGATTAGACTACTTGACCAAATAAAAATCTATCCTTTTCCCAATTTTAGTCTTTGGCAGATTTTAGCTATCTTAGCACAAGTCAAGCAATCTTAACACAATTCAAGCAAGCATGCAAAGAGTCTATGAGCAGCGGAAAGTAAAGCATGCAACTTGCAAGAATGTAAAGGGAAGGGTTTGGAGAATTCAAACGCAATTGGAGACATGGATGTTTTTGTCGTGGCTCCGATAGGTGGTGTTATCGTACATCCACGTTGATGGAGATTTCAACCAATAGAGGGTAACGGTTGCGTGAGTCCACGGAGGACTCCACCCACGAAGGGTCCACGAAGAAGCAACCTTGTCTATCCCATCATGGCCATCGCCCACGAAGGACTTGCCTCACTAGCGGTAGATCTTCACGAAGTAGGCGGTCTCCTTGCCCTTACAAAATCCTTGGTTCAACTCCACAATCTTTGTCGGACGCTCCCAAGTCACACTTAGCCAATCTAGGAGACACCACTCTCCAAGAAGTAAAAGATGGTGTGTTGATGATGAACTCCTCGCTCTTGTGCTTCAAATGATAGTCTCCCCAACACTCATCTCTCTCTCACAGGATATGGATTTGGTGGAAAGAAGGTTTGAGTGGAAAGCAACTTGGGGAAGGCTAGAGATCAAGATTCATATGGTAGGAATGAAATATCTTGGCCTCAACACATGAGTAGGTGGTTCTCTCTCAGAAAATGTGTATTGGAAGTGTAGGTATGTTCAGATGGCTCTCTTCACGAATGAAGAGTGGGTGGATGGGTATATATAGCCTCCACACAAAAACTAACCATTACACACAATTTACCAATCTCGGTGAGACCGAAGTGAAAAACTCGGTCGGACCAATTTAGCAAACCTAGTGACCGTTAGGATTTTCGGTGGGACTAAGATGCAACTCGGTAGGACCGATATGGTTAGGGTTAGGGCATAACGCAATATCAGTGTGACCGATTACACAAACTCAGTGGGATCGATTTTGGTAATAAGCTAACCAGAGAGTTGGTCGGGTAAACTCGGTGGGACCGATCGCTCATTTCTGTGGGATCGAAATGTTACGAAAGAGAAACAGAGAGTGTACATTGCAATCTCGGTGGGACCGATCGCTCATCTCGGCCGGACCAAAACGTTACGAAGGGAAACAGAGAGACTACAACCCCATCTCGGTGTGTCCGAAATCCCTATCGGTGAGACCGATTTGCCTAGGGTTTGTGGCAGTGGCTATTGTTGGGTAACGTAGCAATAATTCAAAATTTTCTACGCATCACCAAGATCAATCTATGGAGTAATCTAGCAACAAGAGGAAGGGGAGTGCATCTACATACCCTTGTAGATCGCTAAGCGGAAGTGTTCAAGAGAACGGGGTTGATGGAGTCGTACTCGTCGTGATCCAAATCACCGATGATCCTAGCACTGAACGGACGGCACCTCTGCATTCAACACACGTACGGAACGGAGAGACGTCTCCTCCATCTTGATCCAGCAAGGGGAGAGGAGAGGTTGATGGAGATCCAGCAGCACGACAGTGTGGTGGTGGAAGCAGCGGGATCTCGGTAGGGCTTCGCCAAGCACCAACGAGAGGGAGAGGTGTCACGGAGGGAGAGGGAGGCGCCAGGGACTTGCGTGTGGCTGCCCTCCCTCCCCCCACTATATATAGGCCCCCTAGGGGGGCCGCCGTCCCTAGGAGATCCAATCTCCAAGGGGGGGCGGCCACGGGGGACTTGCCCCCCAAGTCAGGTGGGGAGCCCCCCACCCCTAGGGTTTCCAACCCTAGGCGTAGGGGGAGGCCCATGGGGGCGCACCAGCCGACCAGGGGCTGGTTCCCCTCCCACTTCAGCCCATGGGGCCCTCCGGGATAGGTGGCCCCACCCGGTGGACCCCCGGGACCCTTCCGGTGGTGCCGGTACAATACTGATTACCCCCGAAACTTTTCCCGATGGCCGAAACTGGACTTCCTATATATAAATCTTCACCTCTGGACCATCCCAGAACTCCACGTGACGTCCGGGATCTCATCCGGGACTCCGAACAACTTTCGGGTTACCGCATACTAATATCTCTACAACCCTAGCATCACCGAACCTTAAGTGTGTAGACCATACGGGTTCGGGAGACACGCAGACATGACCGAGACGACTCTCCGGTCAATAACCAACAGCGGGATCTGGATACCCATGTTGGCTCCCACATGTTCCATGATGATCTCATGCTCTACGGAAATGATACTTGACGTTAGAAAAGCATTAGCATACGAACTATATGATCTTGCGCTAGCCTTAGGATTGGGTCTTGTCCATCACATCATTCTCCCAATGATGTGATCCCGTCATCAACGACATCCAATGTCCATGGTCAGGAAACCCTAACCATCTATTGATCAACGAGCTAGTCAACTAGAGGCTTACTAGGGACATGGTGTTGTCTATGTATCCACACATGTATCTGAGTTTCCTATCAATATAATTCTAGCATGGATAATAAACGATTATCATGAACAAGGAAATATAATAATATCTAATTTATTATTGCCTCCAGGGCATATTTCCAACAGTCTCCCACTTGCACTAGAGTCAATAATCCAGTTCACATCGCTGTGTGATTAACTCTCAAGGTCACATCCCCATGTGACTAACACCCAAGGAGTTTACTAGAGTCAATAATCTAGTTCACATTACCATGTGATTAACACTCAATGAGTTCTGGGTTTGATCATGTTATGCTTGTGAGAGATGTTATAGTCAACGGGTCTGAACCTTTCAGATCCGTGTGTGCTTTACAAATCTCTATGTCATCTTGTAGATGTAGCTACCATGTTCTATTTGGAGCTATTCCAAATAACAATTCTACTATACGAATCCGGTTTACTACTCAGAATCATCCAGATTAGTGTCAAAGATTGCATCGGCATAACCCTTTACGACGAACTCTTTTACCACCTCCATAATCGAGAAAATTCCTTAGTCCAATAGTTACTAAGGATAACCTTGTATATTGTCCTATGATCCATTCCTAGATCACACTTGTACCCCTTGACTGACTCATGGCTTGGCACACTTTAGGTGCGGTACACAGCATAGCATACTATAGAGCCTACGTCTAAAGCATAGGGGACGACCTTCGTCCTCTCTCTCTCTTCTGCCGTGGTCAGGTCTTGAGTCTTACTCAATACTCACACCTTGTAACACAGCCAAGAACTCCTTCTTTGCTGATCTATTTTTGAACTCCTTCAAAATCTTGTCACGGTATGTATTCATTTGAAAGTACTATTAAGCATTTTTGATCTATCCTTATAGATCTTGATGCTCAATATTCAAGTAGCTTAATCCAGGTTTTCCATTGAAAAACAATTTTCAAATAACCCTATGTGCTTTCCAGAAACTCTACAACATTTCTGATCAACAACATATACTCATCAGAAATTCTATAGTGCTCCCACTCACTTCTTTGGAAATACAAGTTTCTCATAAACTTTGTATAAACCCAAAATCTTTGATCATCTCATCAAAGCGTACATTCCAACTCCAAGATGCTTACTCCAGTCCTTAGAAGGGTTGCTGGAGCTTTGCATACTTGTCAGCATCTTTCAGGATTGACAAAACCTTCTGGATGTATCACATACAACCTTTCCTCAAGAAAAACGTCGAGGAAACAATGTTTTGACATCCTATCTATAAGATTTCATAAATAATGCAGTAACTGCTAACATAATTCCAACAGACTCTTAGCATCTCCACGAGTGAGAAAGTCTCGTCGTAGTCAACTCCTTGAACTTGTCGGGAAACATCTTAACGACAAGTCGAGCTTTCTTAATGGTGACACTTACCATCATTGTCTGTCTTCCTTTTAAAATCCATCTGCACCCAACAGCCTTACGGCCATCAAGTAGTTCTTATAAAGTCTTTACTTTGTTTTATACACGGATCATTTCTCGGATTGGCCTCGAGCCATTCATCAGAATCCGGGCCCACCATCGCTTCTCCATAGCTCATAGGTTCATTGTTGTCTAGCAACATGACTTCCAAGACAGGATTACGTACCACTCTGAAGTAGTACACATCCTTGTTGACCTATGAGGTTTGGTAGTGACATGATCCGAAGTTTCATGATTACTATCATAAGCTTCCACTTCAATTGGTGTAGGTGCTATAGGAACAACTTCCTGTGCCCTGCTACACACTAGTTGAAGTGACGGTTCAATAACCTCATCAAGTCTCCACCATCCTCCCACTCAATTCTTTCAAGAGAAACTTTTTCTCGAGAAAGGACCCGTTTCTAGAAACAATCACTCTTGCTTCTGGATCTGAAATAGGAGGTACACCCAACTATTTTTGGGTATTCTATGAAGATGCATTTATCCACTTTGGGTTCGAGCTTATCAGCCTGAAACCTTTTCACATAAGCGTCGCAGCCCCAAACTTTTAAGAAACGACAGCTTAGGTTTTTCTAAACCATAGTTCATACGGTGTCGTCTCAACGGAATTGTGTGTTGCCCTATTTAAAGTGAATGTGGTTGTCTCTAATGCCTAACCCATAAACGATAGTGGTAATTCGATAAGAGACATCATGGTATGCACCATATCCAATAGGGTGCAGTTACGATGTTCGGACACACCATCACACTATGGTGTTCCAGGCGGTATTAGTTGTGAAACAATTTCCACAATGTCTTAATTATGTGCCAAACTCGTAACTCAGATATTCATCTCTATGATCATATCATAGACATTTCATCATCTTGTCACGACGATCTTCAACTTCACTCTGAAATTACTTGAACCTTTCAATAATTCAGACTTGTGTTTCATCAAGTAAATATACTTAGCATCTACTCAAATCATCTGTGAAGTAAGAACATAACGATATCCACTACGTGCCTCAGCACTCATTGGACTGCACACATCAAAATGTATTACTTCCAACAGGTTGCTTTCTTGTTCCATCTTACTGAAAACGAGGCCTTTCAGTCATCTTGCCCATGTGGTATGATTTGCATGTCTCAAGTGATTCAAAATCAAGTGAGTACAAACGATCCATCTGTATGGAGTTTCTTCATGCATATCTACCAATAGACATGGTTCGCATGTCTCAATCTTTTCAAAAACGAGTGAGTCCAAAGATCCATCAACGTGGAGCTTCTTCATGCGTTTTATACCATCATGACTCAAATGGCAGTGCCACAAGTATGTGGTACTATCATTACTATCTTATATCTTTTGGCATGAACATGTGTATCACTATGATCGAGATTCAATAAACCATTTATTTTAGGTGCAAGACCATTGAAGGTATTATTCAAGTAAACAGAGTAACCATTATTCTCCTTAAATGAATAACTGTATGGCGATAAACATAATCCAATCATGTCTATGCTCAACGCAAACACCAAATAACAATTATTTAGGTTTAACACCAATCTTGATGGTAGAGGGAGCATGCGATGTTTGATCACATCAACCTTGGAAACACTTCCAACATATCGTCATCTCACCTTTAGCCAGTCTCCGTAGACTTTTATTTCGAGTTACTAACACTTAGCAACTGAACCGGTATTTATTACCCTGGTGCTACTAGGAGTACTAGTAAAGTACACAATAATATAATGTATATTCAAAATACTTATGTCGACCTTGCCAGCCTTCTCATCTACCAAGTATCTAGGGTAGTTCTGCTTCAGTGTCCGTTCCCCTCATTATAGAAGAACTTAGTCTCGGGTTTGGTTCAACCTTGGGTTTCTTCACTAGAGCAGCAACTGATTTGCCGTTTCATGAAGTATCCCTTCTTTCCCTTGCCCTTCGTGAAACTAGTAGTTTTACTAACCATCAACAATTGATGCTCCTACTTGATTTCTACTTTCACGGTGTCAAACATCCCGAATTGCTCAAGGATCATCATGACTATCCCTGATATGTTATAGTTCATCACTAAGCTCTAATAGCTTGGTGGCAGTGACTATGGAGAACTATCACTATCTCATCTGGAAGATTAACTCCCACTCGATTCAAGCGATTGTAGTACTCAGACAATCTGAGCACATGCTCAACGATTGAGCTTTACTCCCTTAGTTTGCAGGCTTAAGAAACTTGTCAGAGGTCTCATACCTCTTGACGTGGGCATTAGTCTGATATCCCAATTTCAGTCTTGGGAACATCTCATTTGTTCTGTGACGTTTCAAAAACGTCTTTGGTGCCACAATTCTAAACCGTTAGTATTACGCACTGAACTATCACGTAGTCATCAAAATGTGTATGTCAGATGTTTCCCAACATCTACAGACAATGCTCGAGGTTCAACGCACTGAGCGGTGCATAAAGGACATAGCCCTTCTGTGCAGCAATGAGGACAATCCTCAGTTCACGGACCCAGTCCGCATACTTGCTACTGTCAACTCTCAACTAAATTTTCTCTAGGGACATATCTAAAATAGTAGAACCAAAGCGTGAGCTATGACATAATTTGCAAAGACCTTTCGACTTTGTTCATGATAATTAAGTTCATCTAATCAAATTATTCAATGAACTCCCACTTAGATAGACATCCCTCTAGTCATCTAAGTGATACATGATCCGAGTCAACTAGGCCGTGTCCGATCATCACGTGAGACGGACTAGTCATCATCGGTGAACATCTTCATGTTGATCGTATCCACTATACGACTCATGTTCGACCTTTCGGCCTTCCGTGTTCCGAGGCCATGTCTGTACATGCTAGGCTCATCAAGTTAACCTAATTGTATTGCGTGTGTAAATCTGGCTTACACCCATTGTATGCGAACGTTAGAACCTATCACACCCGATCATCACGTGGTGCTTCGGAACAACAGACCTTAGCAACGGTGCACAGTTAGGGGGAACACAATCCTTGATATTTTAATGATGGATCATCTTATTTATGCTACCGTTGTTCTAAGCAAATGAGATGTAAAAACATGACAAACATCACATGCAAATCATAAAGTGACATGATATGGCCATTATCATCTTGCGCCTTTGATCTCCATCTTCGAGGCACGGCATGATCGCCTTCGTCACCGGCATGAAACCATGATCTCCATCATCATGATCTCCATCATTGTGTCTTCATGAAGTTGCCTCGTCAACTATTACCTCTACTACTATGGCTAATGGTTAGCAATAAAGTAAAGTAATTACATGACGTTTATGTTGACACGCAGGTCATAAATAAATTAAGACAGCTCCTATGGCTCCTGCCGGTTGTCATACTCACCGACATGCAAGTTGTGATCCCTATTACAAGAACATGATCAATCTCATACATCAGATATATCATTCATCACATCCTTTTGGCCATATCACATCACAAAGCAAACCCTGCAAAAACAAGTTAGACGTCCTCTAATTGTTGTTGCATGTGTTTACGTGGCTGCTATGGGTTTCTAGCAAGAACGTTTCTTACCTACGCAAAACCACAACAGTGATGTGCCAATTGCTATTGACCCTTCATAAGGACCCTTTTCATCGAATCCGATCCGACTAAAGTGGGAGAGACAGACACCCTCCAGCCACCTTATGCATCAAGTGCATGTTAGTCGGTGGAACCCGTCTCACGTAAGTGTACGTGTAAGGTTGGTCCAGGCCTCTTCATCCCACAATGCTGCCGAATCAAGATAAGACTAACGGCAAGCAAAATGAACAAATCATCGCCCACAACTACTTTGTGTTCTACTCGTGCATAGAATCTACGCATAGACCTAGCTCATGATGCCACTGTTGGGTAACGTAGCAATAATTCAAAATTTTCTACGCATGAACAAGATCAATCTATGGAGTAATCTATCAACGAGGGGAAGGGTAGTGCATCTACATACCCTTGTAGATCACTAAGCGGAAGCGTTCAAGAGACCGGGGTTGATGGAGTCGTACTCGTCGTGATCCAAATCACTGCTGATCCTAGCGCCGAGCGGACGGCACCTCCGTGTTCAACACACGTATGGAACGGAGAGACGTCTCCTCCTTCTTGATCCAGCAAGGGGAGAGGAGAGGTTGATGGAGATCCACCAGCACAACAACGTGGTGGTGGAAGCAGCGGGATCTCGGCAGGGCTTCGCCAAGCACCAACGAGAGGGAGAGGTGTCACGTAGGGAGAGGGAGGCGCCAGGGACTTGTGTGTGGATGCCCTCCCTACCCCACACAATATATAGGCCCCCTAGGTGGGGCGACGGCCCTAGGAGATCCAATCTCCAAGGGGGGGGCGGCCAAGGGGGAGTTTCCCCCAAGTCAGGTGGGGCGCCCCCACCCCTAGGGTTTCCAACCCTAGGCGCAGGGGGAGGCCCATGAGTGGCGCACCAGCCCACCAGGGGCTGGTTCCCCTCCCACTTCAGCCCATGGGGCCCTCCGGGATAGGTGGCCCCACCCGGTGGACCCCCGGGACCCTTCCGGTGGTCCCGGTACAATACCGATTACCCCCAACACTTTTCCCGATGGCCGAAACTGGACTTCCTATATATAAATCTTCACCTCCGGACCATTCTGGAACTCCTCGTGACATCCGGGATCTCATCCGGGACTCCGAACAACTTTAGGGTTACCGCATACTAATATCTCTACAACCCTAGCGTCACTGAACCTTAAGTGTGTAGACCCTACGGGTTCGGGAGACATGCAGACATGACCGAGACGACTCTCCGGTCAATAACCAACATCTGGATCTGGATACCCATGTTGGCTCCCACATGTTCCATGATGATCTCATCGAATGAACCGCGATATCAATGATTCAATCAATCCCGTATTCAATTCCCTTTGTCTATCAGTATAGTACTTGCCCGAGATTCGATCGTCGGTATCCCGATACCTCGTTCAATCTCGTTACCGGCAAGTCACTTTACTCGTTCCGTAACACATCATCCCGTGATCAACTCCTTGGTCACGTTGTGCACATTATGATGATGTCCTACCGAGTGGGCCCAGAGATACCTCTCCATTACACGGAGTGACAAATCCTAGTCTCGATTCATGCAAACCCAACAGACACTTTCGGAGATACCCGTAGTTCAACTTTATAGCCACCCAGTTACGTTGGGGCATTTGGTACACCCAAAGCATTCCTACGGTATCCGGGAGTTGCACAATCTCATGGTCTAAGGAAATGATACTTGATATTAGAAAAGCTTTAGCATACGAACTATACGATCTAGTGCTAGGCTTAGGATTGGGTCTTGTCCATCACATCATTCTCCCAATGCTGTGATCCCGTCATCAATGACATCCAATGTCCATGGTCAGGAAACCGTAACCATCTGTTGATCAACGAGCTAGTCAACTAGAGGTTTACTAGGGACATGGTGTTGTCTATGTATCCACACATGTATCTGAGTTTCCTATCAATACAATTCTAGCATGGATAGTAAACGATTATCATGAACTAGGAAATATAATATTAACTAATTTATTATTGCCTCTAGGGCATATTTCCAACATCTATGACATTTGAAACTCGGTGGTGCCTGATAGAAAGAATCGGTAGGGCTAAGTTTGACTTTTGGTTTAGGTCATATGTGGATGTGGGAAGGTAGTTGAGGGTTTTGGAGCATATCACTAAGCACTATGAAGCAAGAACCTCATTAAACAACACATCATCCCTCCTTGATAGTATTGGCTTTTCCTATAGACTCAATGTGATCTTGGATCACTAAAATATAAAATGTAGAGTCTTGAGCTTTGAGCTTGTGCCAATCTTTTTGTCCTTAATATTTTGAGGGGTCCACATTCCTCATCCATGCCATGCCATTCATTGAGCTTTTCCTGAAATATTAATCTTGGAATAGCATTAGCTCAATGAGCTATATGTTGTTAGGAATTACCAAAACCACCTAGGGATATTTGCACTTTCAATCTCCCCATTTTTGGTAATTGATGACAACATATAGATCAATGCTTCGACAAATGATAATAAGAGTGAAAAACATTGTCGCTTTGAGAAGTATGTGAAAGGCAAGAGCTCCCCCTAAATTTGTGCATAGTTTATGGTTTTCTTTGGACTACAAATGCACAAAGATTTAGGCTCATGGGTTACTCTTCCATGTCACATACATCTTGGTGGAGCGCTCAAAATGATAATAATTAAATGCATGCACTCATCACCAAGCAAAGTGAATGATTATATAGGGATAAAAAGATAATGTCATCCAACAAGCATTAATGTAGCATATGTCAAACACATGATCATCCAAGTATCACATAGACAAAATGTATCTCAAACAAGCAAAGCAAATAAAGTTCAACCACCAAAGCAAGAGAGAATAAAAAGCAACGCTCTCTCTCGAAGCCTATGATCTATACATTTTTCTCCCCCTTTGGCAACAAGTTACCAAAAATTTCCTAGAAAATGCATAGCACTAAATCGTCTCTCAGGCTTGGTCTTCAGGTGGCGGTGTCCGAATAACTCCAAGAACGAAGGCTTCAGTCGAAGTAGATGGAGCTGATGGAGTAGGTGCTGGAGTTGGTTGCACTGAAGCTGTAGCTGGTGCAGATGACGTGGCTGTGGTGTCTGGAACAGGCACTGCAGCAGACCTCTGAGCTCTAGGCACTCTGGCAAATGCATCAGTGGTTGTCTTGCCCTTCCTCTCCTGCATATCATCTTGAAGTTGCTCCACAACAGACTGAATCTCAGTTACCTTCACATCCAAGTCATAGAATTTTTGCTCCATGATTCTTTCCAATCTCTCCTGGTTTTGAGTCAGGGTGGCCAGTCCCTTCTCAATCCTCAGAGTGGATGCAATCAGGTAGCCAAGCTGATCTTTCTTGATCTTTAGGAGATACTGAGATGCTTCTTCAGTAGTTGGCATCCTTGCAGCCTTTTCAGCTTTTGCCTTCTCCTTCTCGGCTTGTGCGTGCGCAGAAGATGGTTCATCCTCATTCATAACCACAGTGTTGTCCTCGAAGTCTGGATAGATAGGAATGTTCTCCTTATCTAGCAGATATGTACCAGTGGCCATCTTGGAGTTGATTAGCTCCTGAATCTATGGGGCATACCCACAACTCCTCTTCTGATATGCAGCTGTCCTCTTGATAGTTTCAACTATTAGGCTCATGACTTTGAACTTCTGTGGGACATCAAAGATGTGAAGCAAGTTAATTGCATGGCCTCTAATCATCTTGTGATCGCCTGACTTTGGCAAGAGAGTGTTCCTAAGGATCCAGTTGATGGTTGGCAAGCCTGACAGAAGGTAATGTACAGATCCAAAGTTATGTGTCTCAAGAGCAACATCTGGGATCTCCTTGTACATGTGTGCCATTGTGTTGTGATCCTTCTTCCTGTTGGCATAGACATCCAAGTCATCTTCACTCTCTTTTGGGGCATTGATCAACTTCGCCCATTCAGCAACTGTGGACTGGTACCTCGTACCTTCAGACATCCAGACAATCCTTCCATCTGGGTAGAAATGAGTTGTGGAGTAGAACTACATGATGAGATCATCATTCCATTTTGTGAGCTTCTGAGCCACAAACTCATCGACTCCACAAGCCTTGAAACTGTCATGTACACCTGGATAGTGATCCTCATTCTCCTTGATGTAGTCCCAATCGACCCATCTCATGTCACACACTATGGGCTTCTTGTCAAGCAACAATGTCTCATAGAAGTCCTGCTGTTCCTTTGTATGGAACCGATAATCCACAACAGTCCTCCTCCTAGTGGCATATGATCAGACTCTCTCCATAGCCTTAGACCTGAGTCCTTCCTTACCTTCATGTTCTCAGCTACTAGATGAGCATCATTGTGATCTGGGATTTTTGGCTTCAGCTTCCTCAATACATGTGACTCATCATCATCTTCTTCCATTTCAGCTTTAAGCACTAGGGCCTTGTTCCTTTCCTCAGCAGGGATGTTCCTGGTGCTCCTCTTCAGTTTTGGCTTCGGAGCTGGAGCAGCAGCCTTTGGAGCAGTCTTAGGCTTAGATGGAACAGCCCCTGCCCTGATGGCATCACCCATAAGCTTCTGAGCTTTGGGTGCTGCTCCAGCATCTTCTTCCTCTTCCTCTTCAGAATCTCTCATGATTGAGGATCTCCCAAGCACTCTAGCAGTGGTCTTTTTGACCCTCTCCTTCCTCTTCTTCCCTTCTGCAGCAGCCTCTTTGGGTTTAGATTCCAAAGGGACTTGAGTAGATGCTCTGGCCTTGGACATTGGAATTCTCTTTGTAGGAACCTTTTAATTCATGCCTGGCTTGGTGACAGCTCCAGTGCTATATTCCTTCTTAACCACTTTCTTCTTGGAAGTGGCCTCATCCTCAACTGCCACATAGTCTTCATCCTCAGATTCAGAGGTCTTCTTCTTTCTGGCCCTAGTGGCAGCTTTGGGTAAGTTGCTTGGGGTGCTCCTGCTACCATCATCTGAACTGCTAGAGGGACTAGTGCCCTCACTCAGGTGAACCTGCTCCTCTGACATGTTCTAGCTGTCACTCTAATAAGACATATTGCAAACACTGACAGCAGACCCTGTGAATAGATATAAATGAGATAGAGTGGATGAGCATCACAAAATGCAGAGGTTTTTGCAAAAGAATGAGTCAAAAACTTAGTTTTAGTTTTCCACGGAAAGCATTTCGGATCAACCGATTTGTAAACTCGGTGATACCGAAGCACTGTTGGAACCTAAACTAGTGAACTCGGTCAGACCGAGTCACAGTTCGGTGGCACCGAGACTACTATGGTTTCAGAAAGTCCTGAACTCGGTCACACTGATTTGCAATTCTCGGTTAGACCAAAAATTACATGTGCAATGGCCTAAGCCGAATCGGTGCTACCGCGTTCCACAACTCGGTGGGTCCGAGATGGTTTCGGCGGAAACCTAACCCTAAATTTTCAATTCACGACTAAACTACGGAGTGTTTTGACTGGATAAGAATGATCTCAATCGTGGCAAGATACATGGGGAACACAATGTGCTAGGAACTAGATAGGGATAGCACAATGATCGAGTTCATACCCTAGTTCGGCGGTGAACTCGCTACGGCGGCAACGGCGGGGATGATTCCCGTTGGTGGCGGTGGAGACCAGCGGCAGGAGGCGGGTGGCAATGAGGAAGACGATCCGGAGACCCTGGAGGCAGAGCGGGCTAAGCGCGGGTCGAGGAGGTTCGGAAAGTTTTCCAAAATTTGACCCGTGGGTATATATAGCCCGACCCTGTCGGTGTGACCGAGTGGAACAACTCGGTGGCACCGAGATTCATAACTGCAAGCAGTTACTGAAACTCGGTGTGACCGAAAGGTTCGAATCGGTTGCACCGAGGTAGAAAACCTAGATCGACTTAGTGATCTCGGTATGACCGAAATGGGTGAATTGGTCAGACCGAAACGCACAAAGAAGTTTTGGAAGTTTAAGTCTATGACGAATCGGGGACTCCGAGTGCTCCTCACACAGAGTGGTTCGAATCTGACTTGATCAAATTTTGTGATGCAGCATGAATAGAGTTTGAGACGAGAAAAACATAGATAGCTAGAGAAGGTTCTTAGGCATTCTTGTACATCCACTTGGCCAAAAGAAAAGGAATCCAATCAATCAAAACAACAAGTTGATGTCCTCGAATGAGTAAATTATGCAACCAACATGCTCACACAATAAAATGGCAAATGAAATATGTGGCAAAGCATGCACAAACAATTCTAGCATCTATCAAGCAATTGGCGATGACTAGGTCATCTATATATGAGTATATTGACTTAAGAGTCAAATGAGAACATTTGATCATAGGTCATACTCATCGTTTAAGCACAAGTGGGGTTACCACTTTTACATAAAGCGTTGTTGTGTTCACACCATCAGAGTTGCTTTAACTCAATTGTTTGAGTAAAGCTCCCCCTAGATGTGAGATCCCCCCTAAGAGGGATGAACTAACCTTGGGTTTTGTCGATGATGACTTCATGTAGGTGTTGAAGACGTGGATGCTCTATTTGATGTAGATCATTTGGAGCTATCATTTGGAGTGAGTTGCACTTTCAATACATACACGGGTTAGTCCCACAAGGAACAAACAAGGGTATCCATAGACATAGAGTGATGCACACACAAGATGATGTCTATGAAAGCTTTAGGTTACCTTGTCCCTTGTCTTACCAACAAGAGGGTTTGTGACTCCTTGAACTAGTGCAAGATGTGGAAGTTGATTGCACTTGTTCTTGCCAAAATGATAAGAGTGAAGTATATTGGCAGAGTCACCCTCAAGAACTCTTCTAGTTCTTCTTCTTCGGGATCCACACCATCTTGATGGGAATCCTCGGAATTGTAGTTGTACTTGATGAAGTGGAACTTGATGTAGTCTTGGGAACCCACTTGACCAAGGCCTTAGGAGCTTCTTCAAACTAATCAATTTCCTCTTGAAGCTTGTCCTTGCCTTTTTGCTTGTGGTCTTGTGGTGGAAGATCATCTTGATCTTGTGTCCCTTTGGATTAAGTAGGATCATACTTCTCTTGTTCAGGAACAAACTTCGTCTTGGGGTATTGATCTTCTTCCCACTCAACTCCATTGGCATTGAACTTCCGTTCAAAACCAATACCTTGATTCTTCCGGTGCCTTCCTTGCTTGCGTACAATTTCCTCGAATTGCTTACTCCCGACAAGGCTCTTGTAAACGCCTTTCTCTATAATTCCCTTCAATAAGCTATTTTCTTGCTCAAGTGTAACTTGGCTAAGAGAATCATTAGTGGAATCAAGAGAACTACTAGAAGCAACAACATTGGATTTAGCATGATTATCGTTACTACTAGAATAAGAATCCTTCTTGTTCTTGTTACTAGACTTTACTTGAGGCATGTAAGTGGATAAGAGTAAATGTTGGCAATGTAAGAAGAACTTTTCTTGCGAAGATCATCATTAATTGCCTTTAAGAACTCATGCTCTTGCTCAAGGTTGAGCTTTTCAAAACGTAATTTCTCATGAGTCCTTAAAAGTTCTCGATGATCTCCTAAGATAGTTTCATGAGCTAACTTAAGAGTGTTAAGTTCTTTAGTTAGAGACTCAATCTTCTCCTTATCATTGTCATTCGTTTCATCATAGTATTCATCACTATAGTTGTCAACGAGTAACTCATCATCACCAAACAAGTCATCTTCATCACTATTGAAATCAACATACTCGGGGTGTGACACCTTTGGACCTTTGTCCATGAAGAATCTTCCAATTCCTTCATTTGGTGAATCAAATATGTCGTAGGAGTTGGTTGACACAAGTGCTAGTCCGGCAACACCTTCATCTTGAGTATATTCGGAGTCGTAGTGATAGTTCTCTCGAAGTCATTGTCGGAGTCGGAGTCGGATACCCATTCACCAACATGAGCTTGATGTCTTCGTTTTGTGTAGCTCCTTGATGACTTGTCCTTCCTTTCTGAATCCTTGCTTCTCCGAGGGTGTCTTCGTTCATATCGATCATCCCTACTCCTTCTCTCCCTTGATGGTGATTCTTCTCTTCTACTTCTTCTTTTGGGAGAATCTTCTCTTCTCTTGTGGGGAGCCGTACACTCATTGGAGTAGTGTCCGGTCTTCCACAATTATAGCAGTTTCGCTCTCGACTAGAAGATCTTTTGTCATTGTAGGACCTTGAATTGGAACTTCTTTCCTTGCTTCAACTCTTGTAGAACTTGTTGAAGTTCTTCACCATTAGGCTCAATTCTTCATTGAAGGTTTGTTTCTCACTTGATGATGTGGGAGCTTCACATGAGGCTTTCTAAGCACCACTTGACTTGTTATGGAGCTCCTCCTTATCCTTGAGTGACATCTCATGAGCAACAATTCGTCTAATGACTTCCGTTGGCTTGAGATCTTTGTAATTTGGCATCATTTGGATCAATGTGCATACGGTATCGTATTTTCCATCCAAGGCTCTTAGGATCTTCTTCATGATGAATTTGTTGGTCATCTCTTCACTTCCTGAGTCAGCAATCTCGTTTGTGATAAGAGCAAGCCTAGAGTACATTTCAGCGACACCTTCACCATCCTTCATTTTGAACATGTCAAGTTGACTTTGAAGCACATCCAACTTGGATTCCTTGACGGAGTCGGTACCATCATGCATATCAATCAAAGTATCCTAAATTTCCTTTGCATTCTCAAGACGGTTGATTTTGTTGAATTCTTCAGGGCACAATCCGTTGAAGAGGATATCACAAGCTTGAGCATTGTATTGTAGCATCTTCAACTCATCCGCGGTAGCTTCACGATTCGGTTCTCTCCCATCAAAGAATTCACCTTGCAAGCCAACACACACAATAGCCCAAACGGCGGGGTTATGTCCAAGAATATGCATTTTCATCTTATGCTTCCAACTAGCAAAATTTGTACCATCAAAGTAAGGACCTCTACGGTGATAATTTCCCTCGCTAGACGCCACACTCTCCTAGGTTGTGAAACCAAGGCTATGACCACCAAAAGCTATGGAAATCAAAGCAAATGGAGACCAAAGCTCTGATACCACTTGTAGGATCGAAAGTATGTCTAGAGGGGGGGTGATTAGACTACTTGACCAAATAAAAATCTATCCTTTTTCCAATTTTAGTCTTTGGTAGATTTTAGCTATCTTAGCACAAGTCAAGCCATCTTAACACAATTCAAGCAAGCATGCAAAGAGTCTATGAGCAACGGAAAGTAAAGCATGCAACTTGCAAGAATGTAAAGGGAAGGGTTTGGAGAATTCAAACGCAATTGGAGACACAGATGTTTTTGTCGTGGTTCCAATAGGTGGTGCTATTGTACATCCACGTTGATGGAGACTTCAACGCACGAAGGGTAACGGTTGCGTGAGTCCACGGAGGGCTCCACCCACGAAGGGTCCACGAAGAAGCAACCTTGTCTATCCCATCATGGCCATCACCCACGAAGGACTTGCCTCACTATCGGTAGATCTTCACGAAGTAGGTGATCTCCTTTCCCTTACAAACTCCTTGGTTCAACTCCACAATCTTTGTCGGAGGCTACCAAGTGACACCTAGCCAATCTAGGAGACACCACTCTCCAAGAAGTAACAGATGGTGTGTTTATGATGAACTCCTCGCTCTTGTGCTTCAAATGATAGTCTCCCCAACACTCAACTCTCTCTCACAGGATATGGATTTGGTGGAAAGAAGGTTTGTGTGGAAAGCAACTTGGGGAAGGCTAGAGGTCAAGATTCATATGGTAGGAATGGAATATCTTGGCCTCAACACATGAGTAGGTGGTTCTCTCTCAGAAAATGTGTATTGGAAGTGTAGGTATGTTCAGATGGCTCTCTTCACGAATGAAGAGTGGGTGGAGGGGTATATATAGCCTCCACAAAACAACTAACCATTACACACAATTTACCAATCTCGGTGAGACCAAAGTGAAAAACTCGGTCGGACCAATTTAGAAAACCTAGGGACCGTTAGGATTTTCAGTGGGGCTGAGATGCAACTCGGTAGGACCTATATGGTTAGGGTTAGGGCATAACAAAATCTCGGTGTGACCGATTACACAAACTCAGTGGGACCGATTTTGGTAATAAGCTAACCAGAGAGTTGGTCAGGTAAACTCGGTGGGACCAATCGCTCATTTCGGTGGGACTGAAATGTTACGAAAGAGAAACAGAGAGTTTACATTGCAATCTCGGTGGGACCGATCGCTCATCTCGGTAGGACCGAAACGTTATGAAGGGAAACAAAGAGATTACGACCGCATTTCGGTGTGACCGAAATCCCTATCGGTGAGACCAATTTGCCTAGGGTTTGTGGCAGTGGCTATGACATTTGAAACTCGGTGGCGCTGGATAGAAGGAATCGGTAGGGCCGAGTTTGACTTTTGGTTTAGGTCATATGTGGATGTGGGAAGGTAGTTGAGGGTTTTGGAGCATATCACTAAGCACTATGAAGCAAGAACCTCATTAAACAACACCTCATCCCTCCTTGATAGTATTGTCTTTTCCTATAGACTCAATGTGATCTTGGATCACTAAAATATAAAATGCAGAGTCTTGAGCTTTGAGCTTGAGCCAATCTTTTTGTCCTTAATATTTTGAGGGGTCCACATTCCTCATCCATGCCATGCCATTCATTGAGCTTTTCCTGAAATATTAATCTTGGAATAGCATTAGCTCAATGAGCTATATGTTGTTAGGAATTACCAAAACCACCTAGGGATAGTTGCACTTTCAGCAGATACTTGATAGGTGCACAAAATAATCCGCAGGGGTATTCAGGTGGCAGGGAACTGCAAGGCAGTAGGCACAAAGTATTCTCGGAACAATATAGAGGATTTCGATGTATCTTATAATAACAAGACCAACGAAGAATGATTATATGAATGGCAAGTGCACATGGTTATCCCTAGAGCTTTATCGATGGATGGGAATTGCAAAAGCGATGGCACAAAGTCTCGAGAAATCATCATAGAGTGTCTTCAGAATCTTCTGGTGTAGCAGGCGATCATCGGTAATAAGGGGCTCTCCGGTTGGAAGTGATCACGAGATCCTAATCTTAGAGTTAGTAAAATCATTTAACCCGAGTAGAAGAGAGATCAGAGTCCCGAAGTAAAGATCAAGGCGTAAAAGATCCTAATACCACCCAAACGGCGACGTGGGCCTGTAAGACACACAGCCATGATAGGAAAAAGTTTTGCAATGTCTAGACTCAACTTCGGCCAAGGAGTGTGGAAGGGGGATTCCTACAGGAAGTCGGCTTTGATACCAACTTGTCATTCCCCCGATTCAATCTTACACTAATCATACATGCAAACGTGTACGATCAAGATCAGGGACTCACGGGAAGATATCACAACACAACTCTACAAATAAAATAAGTCATACAAGCATCATATTACAAGCCAGGGGCCTCGAGGGTTCGAATACAAGAGCTCGATCATAGACGAGTTAGCGGATGCAACAATATCTGAGTACAGACATAAGTTAAACAAGTTTTCCTGAAGAATGCTAGCACAAACTAGGATACATATCGAAAGAGGCACTTGCCTCCTGCCTGGGATCCTCCTAAACTACTCCTGGTCGTCGTCAGTGGCCTACACGTAGTAGGAGTCGTCGTCGACGGTGGTGTCCGGCTCCTGGACTCCAACGTCTGGTCGCAACAATCGGGTATAGAAAGGGGGGAAAGGGGGAGCAAAGCAACCATGAGTAGTCATCCAAAGTACTTGCAAGCAAGGAGCTACACTACATATGCAAAGTATCAAATGAAAGGGGTAATATATGTGGACTGAACTTCAGAATGCCAGAATAAAAGGGGGATAGCTAGTCCTATCAAAGTCTACGCTTCTGGCAGCCTCCATCTTGAAGTAGTAGATGAGAGTAGATGGTAAGTTAACCAAGTATCATCGCATAGCATAATCCTACCCGGCGATCCTCGCCTCGTCGCCCTGTGAGAGAGCGATCACCGGGTTGTATCTGGCACTTGAAAAGGTGGATTTTATTAAGTATCCAGTTCTAGTTATCATAAGGTCAAGGTACAACTCGAGGTCATCCTTTTACCGGGGGACACGACTATTCGAATAGATAAACTTCCCTACAGGGGTGCACCACATTTCCCAACACGCTCAATCCCCTTTGTCCAGACACACTTTCCTGGGTCATGCCCAGCCTCGGAAGATCAACACATCGCAGCCCCACCTAGGCACAACAAAGAGGTCAGCATGCCGTTCTAGATCCTATGGCGCAGGGGTCTGGGCCCATCGCCGATTGCACACCTGCATGTTGCATGGGCAGCCATAAATAGACCTAGCCTGCCAAATACAAGAGCAGGCGTTCCAGTCCAATCCAGCGCGCGCTGCTCAGTCGCTGACGCCACGAAGGCTTCGGCTGATACCACGACGTCGAGTGCCCATAACTGTTCCCGCGTAATTGGTTAGTGCGTATAGGCCAGTGGCCAGACTCAGATCAAATACCCATATCTCGTTAAGCATGTTATTTTCAAATAACCGCGGACGCCGACCAGGGCCAGGCCCACCCCTCACCTAGGTGGTCTCAACGTGCCATGTCGCTCCGCCACAAAGTAACAGTTGGGGTCGCCGGGAACTCAGGCCCACCACTACCTAGATGGAGCCACCTACCCCTTCAGCCCCCACATCGGAATCTCTTGCGGGTACTCTACGAGCCAACCCGACTTTAGTCACCACCATGTATCATGTATTATGTATATAAGTATATACCCGTGATCACCTCCCAAGTGATCACGACCCGATAGTATAGCATGACAGACATACAAGAATGTAGGGCCACTGATGATAAACTAGCATCCTATACTAAGCATTTAGGATTGCAGGTACAGTATCAACAACTGTAGCAACAATGACAGGCTATGCAATAGAATAGGATTAACAAAAAGCAGTAACATGCTACACTACTCTAATGCAAGCAGTAGAGAGAAGAATAGGCTATATCTGGTGATCAAGGGGGGGCTTGCCTGGTTGCTCTCGCAAGAAGAAGGGGTCATCTGCAATGTAGTCGAACACATGGACATCGGCAGCAGTTTCGGAGTCTACTGGAAAGAAGCAACGGAGGGGGAACACAATAAATAACAGAACAATCAAAAGTAACACAAAGAAAGGTGCGGCAATACGTTGTGTTAGGGGTGACCTAACGTAGGGATAGGTGATACCGGCGAAGGGGGGAAAATCCGGGAAAGTATTCCCGGGTTTTCACGTTTTCGGACAAATGAACCGGAGGGGGGAAGTTGCGTGTTCTCTATGCCAGGGATGTGTAGCAGGCGAACGGGCTGTGTTTCCAGATTCGTCTCATCGTTCTGAGAAACTTTCATGTACAAAATATTTTCATCCGAGCTATGGTTTCATTTCTATGATTTTCCGAAGTTTTACTAGTTTTCTAGAATTCCTGAAATTCTACTAATTCTTAGAATCTGTTTATTGACTAGCCAATTGGTGAGGGATATAATGGGTTATTCATAGCTCTAATGGGGAGGATTCCTATAGATGATTTACTCTACTCCAAGAGTACTACCAATCCATGCCATCTGATGGTATGAATTGGTAGTACCATCAGATACAGCCTCAAACTAGGTTAGTTAGTAATCCATTTCTTCAGTTTTCTGTGATAACAAAAGATGCACTTTTGTCAGTGTTGTAGCAATTAATCCATGCACCCTCTTGACTTGTTACTATGAGATGAAATGGAGTTGGTCAAGTGTACAAACTACTCCCATGATTTTTATTTATTTTAGAAGTGATTTGCTGTCTATTTTGTTGATGCAAAAAGGTCTAGTCAGTGAGGAGCAGCAGTACAAAGCTAGCTACTGCTACAGTAACTGAATGTTACTGTAGCAGCGCTACAGGGGCGAGCGCTTCCGGCTACAGCGAGGCGACGCGAGGAGGCGGTGTGTAGCCGGCGGCAGCCATTGCAGGCGGCTACGCAAGCGCAAGAGAAGGCGGGACGGAGCAGCGGGCGTCAGCGGGGAGGCGGCCGCGTGATACGTATCCAACGTATCTACTTTTCCAAACACTTTTGCCCTTGTTTTGGACTCTAACTAGCATGATTTGAATGGAACTAACCCGGACTGACGTTGTTTTCAGCAGAATTACCACGGTGTTATTTATGTGTAGGAGCAAACGTTCTCGGAATGACCTGAAGATGAAGGCCAGGGGGCCCACCATCTCTCCACGCGTGTGGGGGGCGCGCCTGCACCCCTAGGGCATGCCCCCCTACCTCATGGGCCCCCTGTTGCCTCTTCGACGCCAACTCTAACTCCATATATTGGGTTTCGGGGAGAAAAAAATCAGAGAGAAGAAATCATCGCGTTTTACAATACGGAGCCGCCGCCAAGCCCTAAAACCTCTCAGGAGGGCTGATATGGAGTCCATTCGGGGCTCCGGAGAGGGGAATCCGTCACCATCGTCATCATCAACCATCCTCCATCACCAATTTCATGATGCTCACCGCCGTGCGTGAGTAATTCCATCATAGGTTTACTGGATGGTTATGGGTTGGATGGGATCTATCATGTAATCGAGTTAGTTTTGTTAGGGTTTGATCCCTAGTGTCCACTATGTTCTGAGATTGATGTTGCTATGACTTTGCTATGCTTAATGCTTGTCACTAGGGCCCGAGTGCCATGATTTCATATCTGAACCTATTATGTTTTCATCAATATATGAGTGTTCTTGATGCTATTTTGCAAGTCTATAGTCACCTATTATGTTTTATGATCCGTTAACCCCAAAGTGACAATAATCGGGATACTTACTGGTGATGACCGTAGTTTGAGGAGTTCATGTATTCACTATGTGTTAATGGTTTGTTCTGGTTCTCTATTAAAAGGAGGCCTTAATATCCCTTAGTTTCCGTAAGGACCCCGCTGCCATGTGAGGGTAGGACAAAAGATGTCATGCAAGTTCTTTTCCATAAGCACATATGACTATATTCTAAATACATGCCTACATTACCTTGACAAACTGGAGCTAGTTCTGTGTCACCCTAGGTTATGACTATTACATGATGAACCGCATCCGGCATATTTCTCCATAACTGATCCATTGCCTACGCGCTTTTCATATATTGTTCTCCGCTTATTTACTTTTCCGTTGCTATTGCTATCATCACTACAAAATACCAAAAACATTACTTTTACTACTCTTACCTTTTGCTACCGTTATCACTACTATCATATTACTTTGCTACTAAACACTTTGTTGCAGATATTACGTTTCCAGGTGTGGTTGAATTGACAACTCAGCTGCTAATACTTGTGAATATTCTTTGGCTCCCCTTGTGTCGAATCAATAAATTTGGGTTGAATACTCAACCCTCGAAAACTGTTGTGATCCCCTATACTCGTGGGTTATCAAGACTATTTTTTGGCGCCGTTGCCGGGGAGCATAGCTCTATTCTTTGAGTCACTTGGGATATATATCTGCTTATCATTATGAAGAACTTGAGAGATCCAAAAACCAAGATCTATCCCTCAACAACGAGGGGAGGTAAGGAACTGCCATGTAGCTCTACACTTGATTCACGTTCTGTTATGAGTAAGTTTGCAACACCTACACCAGCTTCTGCTATTCGTTCTGATATGTGGCATGTTATTGATGATGCCACTTCTGCTATGCATGATACTTATGATGAAACTACCTCTATGCCTGATACTACTGTGCCACTTAGTGATTTTCTTGATGAACAACTTGTTAGGGCTAGAGAGATTGAAAATATTGAATCTGATGATACAGATGAAAGTGATGATGAAGAACCACTTGTTATTCCTAGGGGTTATGTCTTTGATCAAGAAGCTTCTTTAGCTATTTTAGCTTGCAAAAATAGAAATGAACTCAAAAGGTTATTAGCTAAATTGAGTAAGCAATCTCTAAACTCTAGAATGAAACCTGACCCTGCTTTTGCTACTTCACCTATCTTTGTTACGGATAAGGATTATGAATTCTCTGTTGATCCTGATATAATTACTTTGGTTGAATCTGATCCTTTTCACGGTTATGAATCTGAAACTGTTGTGGCACATCTTACTAAATTGAATGATATAGCCACCCTGTTCACTAAAGATGAGAGAACTCGTTACTTTTATATCCTTAAAATATTTCCGTTCTCATTAAAGGGTGATGCTAAGATATGGTTTAATTCTCTTGATCCTGGTTATGGGCATAGCCCCCAGGATATGATTTATTAGTTATGTGCTAAATATTTCCCTGATCATAAGAAACAAGCCACTTTAAGGGATATATATATAATTTTGTGCAAGTTGAAGAAGAGAATCTCCCACAAGCTTGGGGGAGGCTTCTCCAATTACTTAATGCTTTGTCTGATCATCCTCTTAAGAAAAATGAAATAATTGATATCTTTTATAATGGACTAATCGATGCCTCCAGAGATTACCTAGATAGTTGTGCTTGTTCTGTTTTCAGGGAAAGAACACCAGATGAAGCTGAAATTCTATTGAATAATATGTTGACAAATGAAAATAATTGGACACCTGCAGAGCCAATTCCTGAGCCTATTCCTAAACCAACTCTGAAGAAGAGGGGTATTCTATTTCTTGATCCTGAAGATATGCAAGAGGCAAAGAAATCTATGAAAGAAAAAGGTATTAAAGCTGAAGATGTTAAGAATTTAGCTCCTATTGAAGAAATACATGGTCTTAATTTACCGCCTGTTGAAGAAACATATGATCCAAATCCTTTACCTATTGAAGAAACTCATGGTCTTGATAACCTGACACAGGTAGTAAAGGTAAATTCTCTCTATAGATATGATAAAGCTGTAATCCCATTTACTAAGTTTGCTAGCCCATGCTTAGATGAGTTTGATAAATTTATGGCTAAGCAAGAAGATTTTAATGCTTATTTTGGTAGACAATTGAAATACAACTCCAATATGCTTGAACACTTCGGTGATTATATGGCTAATGTTAAAGGTGAACTTAAACTTATTAGTAAACATGCTTCTATGGCTACCACTCGAGTAGAACAAGTACTTAAAGCTCAAAATGATTTGCTCAATGAATTGAATGGTAAAGATAATGATTATGTTGTTAGAGTGGCTACTAGAACTGGTAGGATGACTCAGGAACCTTTGTATCCTGAAGGCCACGCTAAGAGAATTGAGCAAGATTCTCAGAGAAATAACATAGATGTACCTAGTTCTTCTAAAAAGAAGAAAAAGAAAAATGATAGGACTTTGCATGCTTCTAGTGATCCTATTGTCGAAACACCTGAGAATCCAAATGATATTTCTATTTTTGATGCCGAAACTCAATTTGGTAATGAACCTGAAACCAGTGGTAATGTTAATGATAATGTTCATAATGATGCTCAACCTAGTAATGATAATGACATAGAAATTGAACCTCTTGTTGATGTTGATAACCCACAATTAAAGAATCAATGTTATGATAAGAAAGACTTTGTTTCTAGGAAACATGGTAAAGAAAGAGAGCCTTGGGTTCAGAAACCCGTGCCTTTTCCTCCCAAACCATCCAAGAAAAAGGATGATGAGGATTTTGAGCGCTATGCTAAAATGATTAGACCTATCTTTTTGCGTACGCGATTAACTGATATGCTCAAAACCAATCCTTATGCTAAGTATATGAAAGATATTATTACAAATAAAAGAAAGATACCGGAAGCTGAAATTTCCACCATGCTTGCTAATTATACTTTTAAGGGTGGAATACCAAAGAAACTTGGAGATCCCGTGGTACCAACTATACCATGCTCCATTAAAAGAAACTATGTTAAAACTGCTTTATGTGATCTTGGAGCCGGTGTTAGTGTTATGCCTCTCTCTTTATATCATAGACTTGATTTGAATAAGTTGACACCTACTGAAATATCTTTGCAAATGGCTGATAAATCAACTACTATACCTGTCGTTATTTGTGAGGATGTACCTGTTGTAGTTGCAAACATTACTATTTTAACGGAGTGTTATTCTTGATATTCCCGAGGACGATAGTATGTCTATTATTCTTGGAAGACCCTTTTTGAATACTGCAGGGGCTGTTATTGATTGCACTAAAGGCAATGTCACTTTTCATGTTAATGGTAATGAGCATACGGTACACTTTCCGAGGAAACAACCTCAAGTTCATAGTATCAACTCTATTGGAAAAATGCCATCGGTTATATTTTGAGGTTTTGAATTTGCTCTTCCTACTGTCAAGAAGAAATATGATATTCTTATTATTGTGGATGTGCATATCCCCGTTGAGGTAACATAGTGTTATTCGAAATTTCTCCGGTTCCATGTTATTCGGAATGAGTTCGTTAACAAGACTTGATCAACCTTGTTAGTGGATTCCTTTTGATGGTCATGGGATGGATGAAACTAGAAGGCACAACCTTCTGTACCCCACTTTTACTTTCTGTTACTTATATTAAATAAAATGAAAATAAATATTTTTGTGTGTGTTATCTGATTATCCATGCAATATAAAAATACCTCAAAAATAAAAGTTCTCCAAATGTCCTGAAATTTAAATATGATTTTTTCCAGAATATTTGAGAATATTTGGCACTAAGAACACAACATGGGGGTCAACCACCTGCCCACGAGGGTGGAGGGCGCGGCCTACCCCCTGGGCGCGCTCCCCTGCCTCGTGGGCCCACGGTAGCCCTCCTCCACTTATTCCTGCACCCACACACTTCATCTTCCTCCCACAAACACGAATATCCTGCTCAAGCACGAGTTCTAGCTCACTTTGCTGCCATTTTCGATCTCCTCGCTCAAAGCACCTCTCACAAAACTGCTTGGGGAGATTGTTCCTTGGTATGTGACTCCTCCATTGGTCCAATTAGTTTTTGTTCTAGTGCTTTGTTCATTACAAATTTTTGCTGCTTAGGTGACCATGTTCTTGAGCTTGCATGTCAAATTTATATGGTTCCAAGTAGTTTTGATGCATGATATAGGCCCTAGGAACTTGTAGGAGTAGTTGCTATCAATATTATTGAGTTTGGTTTACTTTTATTTTGAAGTTACTAAAAATTTCAGAATTTTTCAGACAATGATGAGGAGACTTTTGAGGGCTCATCGAGCCAAAGCTCGAAGGAAAAGGCACCAAAGCCTACGTATAATCTGCCTCGCACCATGGAGGTTCGGGTGTGTGAATGGCCTTCCGAGGATTTCTTGAGAGCAGCCGGGATTTATGAAGATTTTAATGAATTGTCTAAAAATGCAGGCCTCACCGCTTTCCTCCACGACCAATGCAATCAGTATCTCTTACTCACGAATACCTTTGTGCAAAACTTTCATTTCCATTCTAGGAACTCACCACCTATGGTGGAGTTTCATTTATATGATGAGCATAAGGAGATGTCACTTTATGATTTTTTTCGGATTTGTTTAGTCCCTTTTGAGGGCAAGACAGAAGAACCACATCGTGATTATGTGGAGGGGTTTATTGATACTATCACTATAGGGGAAACAAGGAAGGTTTCCGATGCACGAATCACTAGCATACATTTTCCTGTTTTACGCTATTTTGCATTATTTGCTAGTCATTGTTTAATTAGTCGCGGAAACTATGGAAACCTTAGTATCCCTGATATTATTATTTTTCTCCAAGGTTTATACAGCGATAACACTTTTAGTATGGGCGGCATTATTGCCAAATGGTTGAGTCTGAACCGTACAAAGGGCCCCATCTTTGGAGGCATCTATGCCTCACACCTAGCTGCACATTTTAACATACCTATTAGGCATTCTGAGAAGGAAGAAAAAGTGCTGCCTCGTGTTTATCTAGATTATAAAAGTATGGTGGCACATGATTTTATTGTTAAGAATAGGGAAGGAGAGCTTAAATATCAATTGTTCTTTAATAAACACCATCCTGAGACTATTACCCTGCCTGCTCCTTCTTTGTTTGATTTATCTGTAGGCATGTACCTTGTTCCATTGAAGGCTATTCACGATTACCGGAACCCTGCACCAGCTGAGGAGCCAGAGCCAGAACCACAAATTGATCCTTCACGACAGTCTAATTACCAGTGGGATCCGGAGATGATTGTCAGCCAGTGGCAATCGGAGTCTACCTCTTCTTCTTCTCAGTACGAGCCCAAGTATTATTATGGATATCCCCCGGGCCAGCCGTGGCCATAGACCAACTTAGGCCAAAAGCCTAAGCTTGAGGGAGTACGTATTTCCCACCGACATTAAATTTATGTTCACACACTCATTGCTAGATGTCGGTACTCATACTTTTTCATTGTATCATCCATGCTAGTTTATTTTCCTTTTTATGCTTTCTTCTTGTGTGTTTGATAAACCTTAAGAAAAACCAAAAAAAATTAGTTGTAGATTTTAATTAATTTACCTTCCATGCTTGTAGTAGTAATTGAAAAGAAAACCTAAAAATATTTCCTGTTCTTCTTTTGCTTGTTGGGAGCTTTCCTGTGTAAATAGTTTTATTTCTTTTCTTTTCTTTGGGGGTCGATAGGAGAAGACCATAATTAAATTGTTGAAGTGGCTCTTATATGCATTATTGTTTATCTGACAAAAGATCCCATATTGCCTTGTCTTCTCATGTTTATTGAATGCTTGCAGATTCCAGCTTAGTCCAATGCACGTGCACTATTATTATTTTTCACATCGTTCGATCGTGCAAGTGAAAGGCAATTATGATGATATATGATGGACTGGCTGAGATGTGAAAAGCTGGTATGAACTCAACCTCTTTTGTTTTTGTAAATATGAAGTTCATCATTCCTGATTCAGCCTATTATGAATAAACATGTTTGCAATGACAACTAGAGATTATAGTTTCTTGTGCCATGCTTGATTAGCTATGAGTTATAATGGATTACCTTGCGTATCAACATGCTATTAAAATGGTTATCATGTGGTATGATAGGTCAAATTCAGGTTTTCTACAACCGGACGTTAACAAATTCCCATCTGCCCATAACCGCGGGCACGACTTTCGAAAGTTCAAAACCCTGCAGGGGTGTCCCAACTTAGCCCATCACAAGCTCTCACGGTCAACGAAGGATATTCCTTCTAGAGGGAAGACCCAATCAGACTCGGAATCCTGGTTACAAGACATTTCGACAATGGTAAAACAAGAACAGCAAAGCCACCCGAATGTGCCGACAAATCCTGATAGGAGCTGCACATATCTCGTTCTCAGGGCACACGGATTGTCCAAACTTCCAGCAGGCCAGCCCAGAGTTGCCCCTGGTGGCCACCGGCGGCTAACAAGGTGGACCAACACTCAGAGGAGCACTGGCCCATAATGATGACCCTCGAGAGCGCGACTCCCAAGGGAAAATGAAAGGCTAGGTGGCGAATGGTAAAACCAAGGTTGGGCATTGCTGGAGGAGTTTTATTTAAGGCGAACTGTCAAGGGGTTCCCATTATAACCCAACCGCGTAAGGAACGCAAAATCCGGGAACATAACACTGATATGACGGAAACTAGGGCGACAAGAGTGGAACAAAACACCAGGCATAATGCCGAGCCTTCCACCCTTTACCAAGTATATAGATGCATTAATTCAATAAGAGATATTGTGATATCCCAACAAGTAAACATGTTCCCACAAGGAACGACATCTCCATGTTCCTACAAGGAACAAACTTCAATCTTCACCTGCAACTAACAACGCTATAAGAGGGGCTGAGCAAAGCGGTAACATAGCGAAACAACGGTTTGCTAGGACAAGGGGGGATAGAGGCTTGGTTCAACAATATGGGAGGCATGATGAGCAAGTGGTAGGTATCACAGCATAGGCATAGAAAAAGAGCGAGCATCTAGCAAGCAAAGATAGAAGTGATTTTGAGGGTATGGTCATCTTGCCTGAAATCCCGCAAGGAAGAAGAACGAGTCCACGAAGAAGACAACCGGACGTAGTCAAACGGGTCCTCACAATCGCGACGTTACCGGAACCAACCCGAAGAAGCAACCCCGGAAAGAAGCACACAACATTGTAAACAACCAACACATGAACATGGTATGATATGCGGGATGCGGTATGTGATGCATGTGCATGACTTGCAAAGGAATGATTGAACCTGGCCTCAACTTGGAAATCCAAGAGTGCCACTAATATAGGAGGTGATTTCGGTTTAAATCGATATAAAGATCACCAGAATCGGATGCACGGTTTGGAAATGGCAAGCAAAACAAATATGGCAGCGGTCTGCGATAATCAGCAAGTAGCCATCTAAATGCATCAAGATAAATATGCTCCAGCACTCAAACATGGCAACAAAATACATGGCAGGGAACCACTCATGAAGCTTGACAAAATATGAACCCTGAGCTACGGCTAGTTCATCCATTAACAGGTTCAAACAAGCATGGCAAAAGAGCAAATGATAACAGGTTTCAGACTTAGTGAAATTAACACAAGTCTGGAATTTATCATCAGGTAGCAAGCTTTAGAGCATGAGAACTATATGCTACAGGAACATATCATGGCATGCAAATCACTTAACAAAACACTTAACAAAAGTCCCTTAGTGACCTTGATCCAAAAGGGATCATAAAATACAATGGCAAGCATGTGAACATGGCAAAAACATAAACAGATACAGACTTAGTGAAGAACTGGAGCATGCAAATCAGTTAACGAGTAGGCATGTTTACGAGCTTGATGCACTCACTACAGAGCATGGCATGACAAACTAATCATACACCCATCAAGAATACATGGCATATAAGCTATACATGGCAAGAACAACAACATAGCATGCACGGATCAATAGCAACATCCTCGGCAAAAGCGCTAATAAGTCAACAATCTGCCAGGATTCACGATATAGCAAAAGTAGAGCTCGATTGACTCAAGCTAGGGTGCTCCATAAATGCAAACGAAGACATGGATGGATAGAGAACCAAAATTTTAACAAAACATCCTTACTGATCATCCTCAAAAGAGGCACGGATCACTAGGAAACAACATGAACATATGGCATAACGACAAAATCAGGACATGGACTTAGAGAAATTCTAAGTCCCTGAAATCAGCATTACCGATTACGCTACTTTGCAAGCTTGTGCTAGTCACCACACATATCACAAAAATACATGGTAATCACCTCTGTAAAGATGGCATGGCATATCACAAAACACATGTAGAGCTCAGGATCATATCATGCACACATTAATCATGGCGAAAATGACAAATATCTATTTGATGAAACAGATCTGATAGTTTATCACATAGCCCTCTTCCAACAGCATTTCGGGCATCAAGATGAGCTCAAAAGAAAACGATGGAATGACATGAAATGATGTAATCGTCGAGACAAACATTTTGATATGCTAAACGCAGAAAACGGAGCCACGGATGCAGAGTTATGATGCGATGAAAAAAGCTAAAAAACTAGGGACTTGGCCATTTTGAGAAAAAAACGGGACAAGCGTAGGATACTAATAGACGCATGGGGAGGGACTTAGCGGACTGCTCACCACGGGCCTGGCCCAGTTCGCAGAAGAGGGAGGAGGCAGACAGGCCGAAGGAGATGGGCCGGACTCGGGGCCCACGCAGGAGTCGCTGGCGCAGTCCATGCCAGGGACAGAGGAGGGTCGAGCGCTCCCGATCCTGTCGCAGCAAACACGGCGGCGGCGATCCGAGAATCCGGCGAAGGGCGGCGCCATGGGTGGCGGACCTCCGGATCCCACCGGATCCGGGATGGAGGGGCCCGTAGGCAGCGGATCCGGACGGCGGTCTTCAGAACGGGCACGGGAGGAGCACCAGCGGTTGACGGCGGCGTGCATGGACGGCGATGGCGACGTTGACTCAAGGCGGCGGGGCGAGGCATGGCACACCGGTGTGAAGTGTGGTGGCGCTCGGGAGAAGGGGAGGCGCGTTGCGGGAAGGTGCTCGCGCGCCGGCATGGCACGCGCGGGGCACGATCGTGGTGACCCGGGCCTGGGAGGGCCCCAGATGGGCTAGGCAGGTCGCCGGCGGGAGGTGGGAGGTGCGGTGAGGTGGCTTGGGTGAGGTGGCGCAAGCTGATTGGAAGAGAGCGGCGGCGGGGCGACGTGGCGCGACGGGGTTGGTCGGAACGACGTGTCCGGCAAACATGTCCGGCACGGTTGGACATGTCCGGCGGCGCGAGGAGGAAGGCGCTAGGGTTTCACAACGCGAATTTCGGAGGGGATCACATATAAATAGGTAGAGGGAGCTAGGAGAGCCCAAATGAGGTGCGGTTTTCGGCCACGCGATCGTGATCGAATGACCGAGATGATGGAGAGGTTTTAGGTGGGTTTTGGGCCACTTTGGAAGGGTGTTGGGCTGCAACACACACGAGGCCTTCTCGGTCCCTCGGATAACCATTGGAATATCAAACGAAGTCCAAATGACACGAAACTTGACAGGCGGTCTACCGGTAGTAAACCAAGGCCACATGACAAGTCTTGGTCCAATCCGAAAACGTTTAACGCCCGCACACGAAAAGAGGTAGAAAGGGACACCGGGCGACATAGGAGCGCCGGATTGCAAAACGGACAACGGGGAAAAGGCTTGGATGCATGAGACGAACATGTATGCAAATGAAATGCACATGATGACTTGATATGCAATGCATGACACGCAATCAATGACAATGCAACAACAGCGAATAACTGGAGGACACCTGGCACATCGGTCTCGGGGTGTTACAACACTCCACCACTACGAGAGGATCTCGTCCCGAGATCTAGAATGGCACCGGAGGGACAACAGAAGAGATAAAGATGAGGTAAAACTAAGTTGCTTCTTTGACAAACGAGTGAAACCCAAGAACCTTGAAAAGGTTGAACAAATTGAAAGAAATAAAACAACGGAGAAGAACAAAGTTGAAAACACTTCGTTTGAAAAGAGAGACAAGGAAGAACAACTTCAAACAACACTCCGGTTGGAAAGATATGCAAGGCTTGATAAAATGAAGGAACTTGAGCAGCGGGCACACACTCCGGTTAAAAGGATAAGCACGAAAAGAACACGATCCAAGATAATGAGAGAAAAGAGTAACATCATAATGGGTCCGGAACAAACATAAGAATAGAATGGAATGAACAAAGGGAAACAAGATCTTGAGAGAGCACGCTTACAACAAAAGCTAGGACGGAGTTGTTGGAAAAACACCAACGAAAAAAATAAGGTTGATATGGTCTTATGGAATACATCTCCAATTATGAGGTGACAAACTGCCACTCACGGGAAAAAGAATTGGATTGATAAGAACAAGGAGACGGGAAACTTAATTCACCGGGAGGATAAATGAAGAACTTCGATCATTTATAAGCACCATAGATAGCAACAATCCTTAGGGAAAGCTTTAGGTAAAATATAACCCAAGGTAACTCCAATGACGAGATTGATGGATTTAAAATATCTCATACATAATAACATGTGAATCATGAAACATGAACTCAAATTATCAAGAATGACATAATACCACCTCCAAAGATACGGTAGAAAGAAATTGCACTCCGGATTGCAAGATGAAGAATGCTTGAGCTTCCTAGAAAAGAAATTGCACTCCGAATTAAATCCTTGATGAATCACCATGTCGAGCCTTCATGAAGAACTCCAGTAAACAAAGGAATGAAAAGAAAGAGAAATTGAAAACACAAGGTGAATCCTTGCAATGATTTAGATGGATCTCCATGATAATTAGAGCTTGGAACTCTGGGAAAGAAAAGATAAAGCATCTCGAACCAAGAATGTGATATGATGAACCTCCAGAATAAGGAATTAATAACTTGTGTGAATCAAGAATAAGAATTACATTATGCTTATCCTTCACAAATTAAATTGATGACAACCAATGGATTTGTTTCACTACTTATTCTCGTAGAAAGGATTAAGATAGATATAGCATAACTTGAGAACGTCTTCAACATGTTACCGGAAGGATTGAGAAGAACGAATGAATATATACGATAACAAATGACGAGAACTCTTGCACGAACCACCGTTAGGATTGACAACGAATAAATAGATATGATAGCAAGGAAGAAAAATCCTGAATAGCCACCGTAAGAATTGGAACTGAACGAAGTAAAGGGATGAATCACCGGTAAGAATTAGCAAATGAACGAAGATACTTGAGACAATCTAGATACATGAGAACGAAGGGATCATGAACTGAATAGCGAATATGTGAGCAATGCAACGGTAAGATTGGAGAATGATAACTGAAAGCTGGAATGAATAAATCTGAGATGATGGGCTACGGATGATCAAATTGAAAAGACTCTTGAATTGCTCCGAATAGGTGAAAAGAATTCTCACAATCAAACAATTATGAGAGGAATGCCTCAAACTAGAACCACGAATCTCTGAGAGAATGGATAAGATATGGAGGTAAAACTCTTCTTCGGTCTTCAAATGTTGAGAGTGACGACGAGAAACACCACCGTGAATTGTTGAGATACTCCGAAAGAATCAAAAATGAAGAGATTGAGCCAACAATGAAAAGAATGTCGACGATCTTGGAGAAAAACATAAGACTTATGATAATTCATTCTTACGTCAAACTTGGAAAAGAATTTGAGAATAACTCAGGGAGAATTAGAAGAGTCAGGTAAGATCCTGGAAAAAGACCTGTGGGTTAGGGCCCACTGAAAAGAAACACCGTTGAAATGATTACTTGAAAAAGGAGAATGCACCGGTTGAATTAAATGGTTTGAATAAGATAACATTCTCGAAAGATCTTGAATGAATGAGAATGAAAACTAGCATCTTCTGAGATATCTTCAGTACTCTGGAACAATTGAATAGCGAGAGGTGAATGATTAAGAAGTGCACCGTCATGAGAAAGCATTTGAAATGAGGAAATGATATGTTCAACAACAAAACTTGAATTTAATTCACCGGAGAAGAAAAGAATGAAGAATGATGATCTTGAAGCTCCATTAGAATCTTCATGAGAATCACCGGATAAGGATATTGACGGAAAAGGAATGGAAAGGCCTCGCATCAATAAGATGGATACTTGATTAAGAATTCTGAATCCTTGAAGAAAACAAGGGTGGGAGGGTGGGAAAAAACAAAGGCAACTTGGAGACGAATGAAACAAACACCGTTGAGAAGAACTGATACTTGATCTTGTGGTTGTTGAAATGATCGGATCCACTTGAAGAGAAACACGCCAGTGAAAAGAAATTGAGATGACAAACTCGATGATCGAGAAGGATTCGTATTCACATCGGAGTATAAAAACACCATTTAGGAAAGGCATGGAATCAACATTTGACTTCGAAGCAACTTGAATACCACAACTCAAAAACAAAACAAAGGATTGGCATGCAGAATATGCAGGAACAAACATATGATAGAGATTTCGTCCGAAGTTTTCGTGGTGGGGCCTACACGGGCTCGATCGTACAACACCATCCTGTACAAGGAAGTGCACATGACATACGAAGCGTCCCCGAGTCAGCATAGCCAAGGACTCTTTAATACACAACGAGACCACTGTAAAACCAACCGTGAATAGGTGGACCACTAGACGTCGAACCCCAATTTCATATCATACATCTGTCGGAAAGATATCCTAAGAGCTACTTGAATTCCCACTTATAAACTCCTAAAACTTTCCGGTTATGCAATCAGGTGTTGGGGATACAGGGGAAGCATAATATCTCACCCAAAACTACCAAATCCTACATCCAGCTGTATCCATCCTTCAACACATAACCAAGAAACCTTTGGAAATCGTCTACCTCAACCTTCAAAAAGCATCCGTTATACGAGTTATGGCAATACTCCCGAACTCCCACCCTAGTACTGGGTGGCGTCGAGGTTATCTCACCAACAACTGCATAAAAGAGATTTTCGATGTCGGCGAAACTAATCTCAAGTATTCCAGAACTGCCACGATAAAATTGTGACGACAACATCTCGGAGCTCAACTCCCCAGGACACTGCCACAACCCCTAAATGACAGGAGGCACCAAGAACAATGTTCTCGTCATAAAACCATCAAAATGATTCCAAGATACCCGCGTGATCCTAAAATTTTTTTTAGCGAAATTTGAGAAGAGAAGAGCCAAAACTCTACGTCAGGATGCCTCACCAGAGCGACGAAGGGACTGAGGAGTAAAAAGAAGTCCTAACTCTCTGATATATATAATTCCTAAATGACTCAAAACATTTTTCTAGACTCAATAACACCAGCGATTCGATCAAGCAGGGGGCTCCTATGGTCGGGGAAGGCTCTGATATCAACTTGTAACGCCCTTGATGCGGCTATATCTCCCACGTGTCGAAGCACGACTTAGAGGCATAACCGCATTGAAAGCAATGTCTCAAGTGAGGTAATCTTCACACAACCCATGTAATACATAAGGGAAAAGAATAAATAGTTGGCTTACAATCGCCACTTCACACAATACATGAATAAAGCATTACATCATCCAAATACAATCAAGGTCCGACTACGGAACCAAAATAAAAGAAGAACCCCAAATGCGACAAGGTTCCCGATCAACCCCAACTTGGCTCCACTACTGATCAAATAAAACGAAACAACACAAAGGACAAGATCTTCATCGAGCTCCTCCTTGAGCTTGGTTGCGTCACCTGCTCGGTAACATCGGTACTTGCAAACTGGTTTTGGAAGTATCTGTGAGTCACGGGGACTCAACAATCTCACACCCTCGCGATCAAGACTATTTAAGCTTATGGGTAAGGTAAAGGTATGATGTGGAGCTGCAGCAAGCGACTAGCATATATGGTGGCTAACCTATTCGCAAAAGAGAGCGAGAAGAGAAGGCAAAAGCACGGTTGAACAACTATGATCAAGAAGTGATCCTAGAACAACCTACGTCAAGCATAACTCCAACACCGTGTTCACTTCCCGGACTCCGCCGGAAAGAGACCATCACGATAACACACGAGGTTGATGTATTTTAATTAAGGTCAACTTCAGGTTTTCTACAACCGGACGTTAATAAATTCCCATCTGTCCATAACCGCGGGCAAGGCTTTCGAAAGTTCAAAACCCTGCAGGGGTGTCCCAACTTAGCCCATCACAAGCTCTCACGGTCAACGAAGGATATTCCTTCTAGCGGGAAGACCCGATCAGACTCGGAATCCTGGTTACAAGACATTTCGACAATGGTAAAACAAGAACTAGCAAAGCCACCCGAATGTGCCGACAAATCCTGATAGGAGCTCTACATATCTCGTTCTCAGGGCACACCGGATTGTCCAAACTTGCGGCAGGCCAGCCTAGAATTGCCCCTGGTGGCCACCGGCAGCTGACAAGGTGGACCAACACTCACAGGAGCACTGGCCCGGGGGGGTTAAAATAATGATGACCCTCGAGAGCACAACTCCCAAGGGAAAAGAAAAGTTTAGGTGGCTAATGGTAAAACCAAGGTTGGGCATTGCTGGAGGAGTTTTATTCAAGGCGAACTATCAAGGGGTTCCCATTATAACCCAACCGCGTAAGGAACGCAAAATCGAGAAACATAACACCGATATGACGGAAACTAGGGCGGCAAGAGTGGTACAAAGCACCAGGCATAAGGCCGAGCCTTCCACCCTTTACCAAGTATATAGATGCATTAATCAAATAAGAGATATTGTGATATCCCAACAAGTAAACATGTTCCCAAAAGGAACAACATTTCCATGTTCCAACAAGGAACAAACTTCAATCTTCACCTACAACTAAAAACGCTATAAGAGGGGTTGAGCAAAGCGGTAACATAGCCAAACAACGGTTTGCTAGGACAAGGTGGGTTAGAGGCTTAGTTCAACAATATGGGAGGCATGATAAGCAAGTGGTAGGTATCACAGCATAGGCATAGCAAAAGAGCGAGCATCTAGCAAGCAAAGATAGAAGTGATTTCGAGGGTATGGTCATCTTGCCTGAAATCCAGCAAGGAAGAAGAACGAGTCCACGAAGAAGACAACCGGACGTAGTCGAATGGGTCCTCACAATCACAACGTTACCGGAACCAACCCGAAGAAGCAACACCGGAAAGAAGCACACAACATAGTAAACAACTAACACATGAACATGGTATGATATGCGGGATGCAGTATGTGATGCATATGCATGACTTGCAAAGGAATAATTGAACCTGGCCTCAACATGGAAATCCAAGAGTGCCACTGGAAAGAGGAGGTGATTTCGGTTGAAATCGCTATAAAGATCACCGGAATCGGATGCACGGTTTGGAAATGGCAAGCAAAACAAATATGGCACCGGTCTGCGATAATCAGCAAGTAGCCATCTAAATGCATCAAGATAAATATGCTACAGCACTCAAACATGGCAAAAAAATACATGGCAGGGAACCACTCATGAAGCTTGACAAAAGATGAACACTGAGCTATGGCTAGTTCATCCATTAACAGAGTCAAACAAGCATGGCAAAAGAGCAAATGATAACAGGTTTCAAACTTAGTGAAATTAACACAAGTCTGGAATTTATCATCAGGTAGCAATCTTTAGAGCATGAAAACTATATGTTACAGGAACATATCATGGCAAATCAAGGCATGGCATGAAGCTACTCAAAGCACTTAACAAAAGTCCCTTAGTGACCTTGAGCCAAAAGGGATCAGAAAATACAATGGCAATCATGTGACCATGGCAAAAACATAAACAGATACAGACTTAGTGAAGAACTGGAGCATGCAAATCAGTTAACGAGTAGGCATGTTTACGAGCTCGATGCACTCACTACAGAGCATGGCATGACAAACTAAGCGTACACCCATCAAGTAAACATGGCATATAAGCTAGACAACATCCTCGGCAAAATCGCTAACAAGTCAACAATCTGCCAGGATTCACGATATAGCAAAACTATAGCTCGATTGACTCAAGCTAGGGTGCTCCATGAATGCAACCAAACACATTGATGGATAGAGCACCACAATGTTAACAAAACATCCTTACTGATCATCCTCAAAAGAGGCACGGATCACTAGGAAACAACATGAACATATGGCATAACAACAAAATCAGGACAAGGACTTAGACAAATTCTGAGTCCCTGAAATCAGCATTACCGATTACGCTACTTTGCAAGCTTGTGCTAGTCACCACACATATCACAAAAATACATGGTAAGCACCTCTGTAAAGATGGCATGGCATATAACAAAACACATGTAGAGCTCAGGATCATATCAGTCCCTGAAATCAGCATTACCGATTACGCTACTTTGCAAGCTTGTGCTAGTCACCACACATATCACAAAAATACATGGTAAGCACCTCTGTAAAGATGGCATGGCATATAACAAAACACATGTAGAGCTCAGGATCATATCATGCACACATTAATCATGGCAAAAATGACAAATATCTATTTGATGAAACAGATCTGCAAGTTTATCACATAGCCCTCTTCCAACAGCATTTCGGGCATCAAGATGAGCTCAAAAGAAAACGATGGAATGATATGAAATGATGTAATCATCGAGACGAACATTTTGATATGCTAAACGCGCAAAACAGAGCCACGGATGCGGAGTTATGATGCGATGAAAAAAGCTAAAAAAACTAGGGACTTAGCCATTTTGAGAAACAAACAGGATGAGCATAGGATACTAATAGATGCATGGGGAGGGACTTAGCGGACTGCTCACCACGGGCCTGGCCCAGTTCGCAGAAGAGGGAGGAGGCAGACGGGCTGGGTGGCGGACCTCCGGATCCCGCCGGGTCCAGGACGGAGGGGCCCGTAGGCAGCAGATCCGGACGACGGTCTTCAGAACGGGCACGGGAGGAGCACCAGCGGTTGACGACGGCGTGCATGGCCGGCGATGGCGACATTGACTCAAGGTGGAGGGGCAAGGCATGGCACGCTGGCGTGTAGGGCGGCGGCGCTCGGGAGACAGGGAGGCGCGCTGCAGGAAGATGCTCGCACGCCACGTGTGGGGCGCGATCGCGGTGACCCGGGCCTAGGAGGGCCCCAGATGGGCTAGGCAGGCCGACGGCGGGAGGTGGGAGGTGTGGTGAGGTGGCGCAAGCTGATTGGAAGAGAGCGGCGGTGGGGCGACGTGGCGCGACGAGGTTGGTCGGAGCGACGTGTCCGGCGGACATGTCCGGTGCGGTTGGACATGTCCGGCGGCGTGAGGAGGAAGACGCTAGGGTTTCGCACCGCGAATTTCGGAGGGAATCACATATAAATAGGTAGAGGGAGCTATGAGAGTCCAAATGAGGTGCGCGACGTGTCCGGCGGACATGTCCGGTGCGGTTGGACATGTCCGGCGGCGTGAGGAGGAAGACGCTAGGGTTTCGCACCGCGAATTTCGGAGGGAATCACATATAAATAGGTAGAGGGAGCTATGAGAGTCCAAATGAGGTGCGGTTTTCGGCCATGCGATCGTGATCGAACGACCGAGATGATGGAGAGGTCTTAGGTGGGTTTTGGGCCACTTTGGAAGGGTGTTGGGCTGCAACACACACGAGGCCTTCTCGGTCCCTCGGTTAACCGTTGGAATATCGAACGAAGTCCAAATGACACGAAACTTGAAAGCGGTCTACCGGTAGTAAACCAAGGCCACATGACAAGTCTTGGTCCAATCCGAAAACGTTTAACGCCCGCACACGAAAAGAGGTAGAAAGGGACACCGGGTGACATAGGAGCGCCGAATTGCAAAACGGACAACGGGGAAAAAGCTCGGATGCAGGAGACGAACATGTATGCAAATGAAACGCACATGATGACATGATATGCAATGCATGACACACAATCAATGACAACACAACAACAGCGAATAACTGGAGGACACCTGGCACATCGGTCTCGGGGCGTTACAGTGTGTTAGGATGACATCACCTTATCGCGTTAAAGACTAATGTTATAACTCTTGGGAATATGTTCAACCATCATATCTGACCGAGTTTCAGATCTGATTAGTGTCATGATACCTCAGACTTAGGAGGCCCGAGAAGAAAAGGTGCAACACAATTTGACGAGATGACATTGTAAGATTCTCGGGAAAATGAACTATGGAAGCGAGTTCCGAAACAATAGTTCATCATTAAACCAAGGAGAGGATGGGGAGGTAGCTAATGAATTCAGCGACAATTCATCGATATTTCTATGAGTAAGGTGATAACATTTGTCAAATCAAATGATATAATGATGTATGCTCAAGGGAAACATACACAAATAAACATTGATTGAAAGGTGCACTCGAAATATGGGCTTAGGTAGCATGATCAATGTTAGAATGGTGATTCAATTACCAAAAGACTTAGAATCAAGCTATCGACCATTCACTCAAAGCATTAGATTTGTTAGAAGTTTTGACTTCAGGCGTCATAGTTTATTTAACGGTATTCCGCTTAGGAACAATTCGGTGACCAAGAGATAAATGGAGATGGCGAGGAGTATTACAATATCAAGAATTCTTAAAAGGTTGAGCAATTCTCACAACATCCATGACATAAAAGATGGTAATACTCCAAGGTAGAACACACCATAAGTTGGATAGCAAGGAACTCAAGGTAAAACGCAAAACTAGAACAAGTTTTGTGTTGGGAGGGAGATCAATAATGTTATCGATGTTAACACAATTCATCAAGGGGGCAAGCATGGAATTTCTCATTAGGAACTCAATGTTCGTCTCGGAAGAAGTTAAAATGTTGACGATGGTCACGACACCTTTATGGAGAGGTTTCACGAAGATGTAATCGATAGGCGATGATATCAAGTCAAAGGAATGATGAAGCGAAAAGTTATTGGAACCAGGGGTACGACACAAACTCGAAATCAAGCTTGTTGTTCAAGGTGAAACGATATGACGAGGCAGATTGACATAAGCTTAGCTCATCATCGAAAATTTGCTCCAAGAAGAAGGGCTAGGTAGCATAGTCAAAATTTTGCACGATAATGATATGTCCAATCAGGCTAGGAATGACTTGAAGGGTTATTAAACTCATAAGAAACGAAAATTGCTTAGAGTTAATGAATCAGATTATAGACTCGATTCACTATCGGTGTCCCTGAGTGTCTAACAACTCAGAAACCGGGGAAAAATTGGAATCGGTGAGAAATAATACTTGATGAAGGACTCTAAGAAGTAATATGGTTTTGTGATTTTATCGAGATACCACGGGATAATACTCGAAGGTAGAACATCATAGAAGTTGCAGAGGTGTATTGATCTGTAGGAGACAAGTGCTTTAACTAGTCCAAGAAATGGAATCAAGGAGAAAATATGATCGGAACCATGATTGCAAAGCATCAATTCACAAATACCAAATGATATTATATCAAGGGAATAGTTATTATTATAAGAAGCTTCCATGATAGGACATACATCGTGTCCATGGGCATGAACACAAAGTTCAAGGTTGACTCCCACTTCTTTAGTGTAAAACCTTCCATTCACTTCTTGTTTCTTTTCGAAATGGCATTAGTTGTTGAAATTTTTACCTGGTGTAGTTCCAGATAAGTATGACCCATGAAATCTTTCAGGTTTGCACAAATTAGGGAAGGCATTGGTTCAACCCATCAAGTATCTTAGGAACATATACGACAAGGTTCAGAAGTAAATAACTCAAGCTCGAAAGCAGAGCATCATTGCCCATTTCAGAGAATAGGATTCACGAATGGCATTATGTATTAGGGAAGAACTTCTTGAGGTTGTTGGCATACAAAGGACACTGTTGGATGATAATTCAACAAAGAATCTGACGGTCCACAACGGAGCTGATGTGAGCATCGGCACACAATCAGAAGAAGAAACTATGCAAATGCACTGGAGTATAGAAACAACTGACTAACTCAAAGCTCAAATGCAAAGGAATTATCATTTCCAAATTAAGGGATCAGAAGCCAACAATGTGATTAAGAATGGATAAGCTGAATAGGCATTAGGGGTACAATCGATGTCAATTTGATTGGTCGCTATCCAGCTCATGTTTTAAAATGATGTATAAGCCGAAAGGATGAATTATAGGATCTGATGTGAGGATTGCGAGCATTCACAACATATTGAATCAATGGACTCAAAATGATAGTGACAAAGGCTGCCAATAAGATTACTATATGTATGGGATTAACCATTATGCAAGCAAGCAAAAATTTCATGAGCAGTAGGCTATTGAGGATATTGAGAAGATTGAATGTTATTTTGAAGACTTTTGTGAAATACATGAATCAACTTGGATGAGCAGATACTTGATAGGTGCACAAAATAATCTGTAGGGGTATTCAGGTGGCAGGGAATTGCAAGGCAGTAGGCACAAAGTATTCTCGGAACAATAGAGAGGATTTCGAGGTACCTTATAATAACAAGATCAACGAAGAATGATTATATGAATGGCAAGTGCACGTGGTTATTCCTAGAGCTTTATCGATGGATGGGGATTGCAAAAGCGATGGCACAAAGTCTCGAGAAATCATCATAGAGTGTCTTCGGAATCTTCTTGTGCAGCAGGCAATCATCGGTAATAAGGGGCTCTCCGGTTGGAAGTGATCACGAGATCCTAATGTTAGAGTTAGTAAAACCATTTAACCCGAGTAGAAGAGAGATCAGATTTCTGAAGTAAAGATCAAGGAGTAAAAGATCCTGATACCACCCAAATGGTGACGTGGGCCCGTAAGACACACAACCATGTTAGTAAAAAGTTTTGCAATGTCTAGACTAAACTTCGGCCAAGGAGTGTGGAAGGGGGATTCCTATAGGCAGTCGGCTCTGATACCAACTTGTGACGCCCCCGATTCAATCGTATACTAATCATACACGCAAACGTGTACGATCAAGATCAGGCTCATGGGAAGATGTCACAACACAACTCTACTAATAAAATAATTCATACAAGCATCATATTACATGCCAGGGGCCTTGAGGGTTTGAATACAAGAGCTCGATCATAGACGAGTTAGCGGAAGCAACAATATCTGAGTACAGACATAAATTAAACAAGTTTGCCTTAAGAAGGCTAGCACAAACTGGGATACATATTGAAAGAGGCACAGGCCTCCTGCCTGGGATCCTCCTAAACTACTCCTAGTCATCGTTAGCGGCCTGCACATAGTAGTAGGTGATACGTCTCCGTCGTATCTACTTTTCCAAACACTTTTGCCCTTGTTTTGGACTCTAACTTGTATGATTTGAATGGAACTAACCCAGACTGACGCTGTTTTCAGGAGAATTGCCATGATGTTGTTTTATGTGCAGAAAACAAAAAGTTCTCGGAATGACCTGAAACTCCACGGAATATCTTACAATAAATAATAAAAAATCCTCGCTAAAGATGAAGACCAGGGGGCCCACACCCTTCTCACGAGAGTGGGGGGCGGCCCCCCCCAGGGCGTGCCCCTACCTCGTGGGCCCCCTGGAAACCCCCCGACTCCAACTCCAACTCTATATAACTGCTTTCGGGGAGAAAAAATAGGAGAGAAGAAATCATCGCGTTTTACTATACGGAGCCGCCGCCAAGCCCTAAAACCTCTCGGGAGGGCTGATTTGGAGTCCGTTTGGAGGGATGATTCGTCGCCGTCATCATCATCATCAACCATCCTCCATCACCAATTTCATGATGCTCACCGCTGTGCGTGAGTAATTCCATCGTAGGCTTGATAGTCGGTGATGGGTTGGATGAGATTCACCATGTAATCGAGTTAGTTTTTGTTAGGGTTTGATCCCTAGAATCCACTATGTTCTGAGATTGGTGTTGCTATGACTTTGCCATGCTTAATGCTTGTCACTAGGGCCCGAGTACCATGATTTCAGATATGAACCTATTATGTTTTCATCAATATATGAGAGTTCTAGATCCTGTCTTGCAAGTCTATAGTCACCTATTATGTGTTATGATCCGTTAACTCCGAAGTCACAATAATCAGGATACTTACCGGTGATGACCGTAGTTTGAGGAGTTCATGTATTCACTATGTGGTAATGCTTTGTTTCGATTCTCTATTAAAAGGAGGCCTTAATATCCCTTAGTTTCCATTAGGACCCCGCTGCCACGGGAGGATAGGACAAAAGATGTCATGCAAGTTCTTTTCCATAAGCACGTATGACTATATTCGGAATACATGCCTACATTACATTGACGAATTGGAGCTAGTTCTGCATCACCCTATGTTATGACTGTTACATGATAAACCGCATCCGGCATAATTATCCATCATTGATCCGATGCCTACGAGCTTTCCATATACTGGTTTACGCTTATTTACTTTCCCGTTGCTATTGTTACAATCACTACAAAACACCAAAAACTTTACTTTGCTTTCATTACTCTTTTGTTACCACTACCATCACTATCATATTACTTTGCTACGGAACACTTTGCTGTAGATACTAAGTTGCCAGGTGTGGTTGAATTGACAACTCAGCTGCTAATACTTAAGAATATTCTTTGGCTCCCCTTGTGTCGAATCAAAAAATTTGGGTTGAATACTCTACCCTCGAAAGCTATTGCGATCCCCTATACTTATGGGTTATCAAGACTAATTTCTGGCACAGTTGCCGGGGAGCATAGCTCTATTCTTTCAGTCACTTGGGATTTATATCTGCTGGACACTACGAAGAACTTGAGAGATCCAAAAACCAAGATCTATCCCTCAACTACGAGGGGAGGTAAGGAACTACCATCTAGCTCTGCACTTGATTCACCTTCTATTATGAGTAAGCTTGCGACACCTACACCTGCTTCTGCTATTCGTTCTGATATGTCGCATGTTATTGATGATGCTACTTCTGCTATGCATGATACTTATGATGAAACTACCTCTATGCCTGATACTACTATGCCACTTAGTGATTTTCTAGAGGAACGACTTGCTAGGGCTAGAGAGATTGAAAATAGTGAATCTAATTATGAAGATGAAAGTGATGATGAAGAATCACTTGTTAGTCCTGAGGTTTATTTATTTGATCAAGATGCTTCTTTAGCTATTTTAGCCTGCAAAGATAGATATGAACTCAAAAGGTTATTTGCTAAATGGAATAAGCAATCACCAAATGCTAGGATGAGACCTGACCCTACTTTTGCTACTTCACCTATATGTGTTGCGATAAGGATTATGAATTCTCTGTTGATCCTGATATAATTACTTTGGTTGAATCTGATCCTTTTCATGGCTATGAATCTGAAACTGTTGTAGCACATCTTACTAAATTAAATGATATAGCCACCTTGTTCGCTAATGATGAGAGATCTCGCTACTTTTATATCCTTAAAATATTCCCGTTCTCATTAAAGGGTGATGCTAAGATATGGTTTAATTCTCTTGATCCTGGTTGTGTGCGTAGTCCCCAGGATATGATTTATTACTTCTCTGCTAAATATTTCCATGCTCATAAGAAACAAGCTGCTTTAAAGGAAATATACAACTTTGTGCAAATTAAAGAAGAGAGTCTCCCACAAGCTTGGGGGAGGCTTCTCAAGTTACTTAATGCTTTTCCTGATCATCCTCTTAAGAAAAATGAAATAGTTGATATCTTTTATAATGGACTAACCGATGCTTCCAGAGATTACCTGGATAATTGTGCTGGTTCTCTTTTCAGGGAAAGAACACCGGTTGAAGCTGAAATCTTATTGAATAATATGTTTACAAATGAAAATAATTGGGCACCTCCTGAGCCAGCTCCTGAGGCAGCTCCTGCTCCAATTAATGATCTTATTCCTAAACCAACTCCGAAGAAGAGAGGTGTTCTATTTCTCAGTCCTGAAGATATGCAAGAGGCAAAGAAATCTATGAAAGAAAAAGGTATTAAAGCTGAAGATGTTAAGAATTTACCTCCTATTGAAGAAATACATGGTCTTAATTTACCGCCTAATGAAGAAATATATGATCTTAATCCTTTATTTATTGAAGAACCTCCAGACCTCGATAACCCGACACAGGTAGTAAAGGTAAATTCCCTCTATAGATATGATAAAGTTGAAATCCCTCCTACTAAAATTGCTAGTCAATGCTTGGATGAGTTTTGATAATTTTATGTTTAAGCAAGAAGACTTCAATGCTTATTTTGGTAGACAATTAAAACAAGATGCTGATATGATTAAATACTTAGGTGATTATATGGCTAATATTAGAGGTGAACTTAAACTTGTTAGCAAACATGCTTCTATGGTTACCACTCAAGTAGAACAAGTACTTAAAGCTCAAAAAGAATTGCTCAATGAGATGAATAGTAAGAAAAATGATTATGTTGTTTAAGTGGCTACTAGAACTGGTAGAATGACTCAGGAACCTTTGTATCCTGAAGGCCACCCTGAGAGAATTGAGCAAGATTCTCAGAGAAATAAAATTGATGCACCTAGTTATTCAAAAAAGAAGAAAAAGAAAATGATAGAACTGTGCAAACTTCTAGTGAACCTATTGCTGAACCACTTGATAATCCAAATGATATTTATATTTCTGATGCTGAAACTCAATCTGGTAATGAACCTGAACCTAACGTAAATGTCAAAGATGTTGTTCATAATAATGCTCAAACTAGTAATGATAATGATGTATAAATTGAACCTGTTGTTGATCTTGATAACCCACAATCAAAGAATCAACATTATGATAAGAAAGACTTTGTTGCTAGGAAACATGGTAAAGAAAGAGAACCTTGGGTTCAGAAACCCATGCCTTTTCCTCCCAAACCATCCAAGAAAAAGGATGATGAGGATTTTGAGCGCTTTGCTGAAATGATTAGACCTATATTTTTGCGTATGCGATTGACTGATATGCTTAAAATGAATCCTTATGCTAAGTACATGAAAGATATTGTTACAAATAAAAGAAAGATACCGGAAGCTGAAATTTCCACCATGCTTGCTAATTATACTTTTAAGGGTGGAATACCAAAGTAAAACTTGGGGATCCAGGAGTACCTACTATACCATGCTCCATTAAAAGAAACTATGTTAAAACTGCTTTATGTCATCTTGGAGCCGGTGTTAGTGTTATGCCTCTCTCTTTATATCGTAGACTTGACTTGAATAAGTTGACACCTACTGAAATATCTTTGCAAATGGCTGATAAATCAACTGCTATACCTGTCGGCATTTGTGAGGATGTGCCTGTTGTGGTTGCAAACGTTACAATTTTAACGGACTTTGTTATTCTTGATATTCCCGAGAACGATAGTATGTCTATTATTCTTGGAAGAACTTTTCTTAATACTGTAGGGGCTGTTATTGATTGCAACAAAGGCAATGTCACTTTTCATGTTAATGGTAATGAGCATATGGTACACTTTCCGAGAAAACAACCTCAAGTTCATAGTATCAATTCTATCGGAAAAATTTCATCTATTATATTTGGAGGTTTTGAATTTCCTCTTCCTACTGTCAAGAAGAAATATGATATACTTATTATTGGGGATGTGCATATCCCTGTTGAGGTAACCTAGGGTTATTCGAAATTTCTCCGGTTTCATGTTAATCGAAATGGGTTTGTTAGTGGATTCCTTTTGACGAGCATGAGATGGATGAAACTAGAAGCACAACCCTCTGTACCCTTTCTATACTTTCTGCTATTTAGTTGAAATAAAGTAAAAATAAATAATTTTCCGTCTGTTATCTGATTATCCGTGCAATAAAAAATACCTCAAAAATAAAAGTTCTCCAAATGCCCTAAAAATTAAATATGATTTTTATAGAATATTTGAGGATTTATGGAACAAAGAACACACCAGGGGGGCCAACCACCTTGCCACGAGGGTGGAGGGCGCGCCCCCTGCCTCGTGGGCCCACGGTGGCCCTCCTCCACTTATTGTTTCATCCACACACTTCATATTCCTCCCCCAAACATGAAAAACGAACTCAAATCCGAGTCCAAGCTCGTTTTGCTGCCATTTTCGATCTCCTTGCTCAGAGCACCTCTCACAAAACTGCTTGGGGAGATTGTTCCTTGGTATGTGACTCCTCCATTGGTCCAATTAGTTTTAGTTCTAGTTCTTTATTCATTGCAAATTTGTGTTGCTTAGGTGACCCTGTTCTTGAGCTTGCATGTCAAATTTATATGGTCAAAAGTAGTTTTGATGCATGATATAGGCCCTAGGCACTTGTAGGAGTAGTTGCTATCAATATTATTGAGTTTGGTTTACTTTTATTTTGAAGTTACTAAAAATTTTCAGAATTTTTCAGAAGAAGAAGTATGGTTAGGAAAATGTTCCAAGGTGGTTCTTCAAAGAAGCAAGGACCCAGGCTTGCAATGCGTGATGCTGACGAAGAGCCACCAAGAGACGCTCCAGTGCGTCCTTGTGAGTGGCCTTCTGAAAATTTTATGGATCAAGCGGGAATTAAAGAAGAATTTAACGCATATTTTCATAATGCCGATCTTGAGGACTTTGAGGCAGACAAATGCCCCCAGTATCATGAGCTCACAAGCTCTTTTGTGAGGAGGTTTGAGTATTCATCTTCGTGTAATTCTCCTTCAGTCATGTTTGATCTTTATGACAAATCTTATACCATGGACTTAGAGGATTTCACTTTTGCTTGCAAACTTCCACAATGGGGTAGTGTTAGGGATCCCCCTAAATCTGAATTTAGAAACTTTCTTGCTAGTATAACTGTAGGGGAATCTAGAGATATAACACAAGCTACCATATGTAGCATTCACTTTCCTGCTATACATTATTTTGCTCTCTGCATAGGTAGGTGTATAAATGCTAAGGATGAAGCATGTCACATGTGTGTCCCTGACCTTAGCATTCTCAGGAGTGCCGTGTCAGGAGACCAATCTTATCATATGGGAGCCATTGTAGCTCGTAGGTTGCATCATAATAGACATAATGGAGATTTCTTTGGAGGAATTTATGCAACCCGCTTAGCTAAATTTCTTGAGATAGACATTCATGAAGGAGACATGGAGTTGCTTCCTGCTTATTTAGATTTTGATTCTATGGTTTCCTACCATTTTGTCGAGAGGAACAAATCACCTCCCCAGTGCCGACTAATCTTTGACGGACGCCGTGATGTCCATATTACTCTCCCTACTCCTGCTTTGTTTGATTATCAGGCAAGAGGAGGATATACTATTACCAGAGAGGAGGCAGATGAGTACGAGAGGAGAGTGGAGGCCGCTCATCGCCACACTGTAGCTCAGGAGGCGATTGCCGCTGCATCACAGTATGACCCCAACAACTATTATTATGGATATGAGCCAGGCCAGCCGTGGGCATAGACCAACTTAGGCCAAAAGCCTAAGCTTGGGGGAGTACGTATTTCTCACCGACATTACATTTATGTTCACACACACTCATTGCTAGATGTCGGTGCTCATACTTTTTCATTGTACCATCCATGCTAGTTTATTTCCTTTTATGCTTTCTTCTTGTGTGTTTGATAAACCTTAAGAAAAACCAAAAAAAAATAGTTGTAGCTCTTAATTAATTTACTTTCCATGCTTGTGGTAGTAATTAAAAAGAAAACCCAAAAATATTTCCCGTTCTTCTTTTGCTTGTTGGGAGCTTACCCATGTAAATAGTTTTATTTCTTTTCTTTTCTTTGGGGGTCAGTAGGAGAAGACCATGATTAAATTGTTGAAGTGGCTCTTATATGCATTATTGTTTATCTGACAAAAGATCCCATATTGCCTTGTCTTCTCCTATTTATTGAATTCTCGTAGATTCTAGCTTAGTCCAATGCACGTGCACTTTTATTATTATTCACATCATTCGGTCATGCAAGTGAAAGGCAATTATGATGATATATGATGGACTGACTAAGATGAGAAAAGCTGGTATGAACTCGACCTCTTTTGTTTTTGTAAATATGATGAGTTCATCGTTCTTGATTCAGCTTGTTATGAATAAACATGTTTGCAATGACAATTAGAGATCATAGTTGCTTGTGCCATGCTTGATTAGCTATGAGTTATACTGATTTACCTTGCGTGCCAACATGCTATTAAAATGGTCATGATGTGGTATGATAGGGTGGTATCCTCCTCTGAATGATTTAAGTGACTTGACTTGGCACATGTTCACGCATGTAGTTGAAACAAATCAACATAGCCTTGACAATATTTATGTTCATGGTGGATTATATCCTACTCATGCTTGCATCCAATGTTCATTAATTTTAATGCATGTACATGGCTCTTGTCGCTCTCTAGTTGGTCGCTTACTAGTTTTTTTCTAGCCTTCACCTGTACTAAGCGGGAATACTGCTTGTGCATCGAAACTCCTTAAACCCCAAAGTTATTCCACATGAGTCCACCATACCTACCTATATACGGTATCTACCTGCCGTTCCAAGTAAATTTGTATGTGCCAAACTCTAAACCTTCAAATAATCATCTTGTTTTGTATGCTCGAATAGCTCATGTATCAACTAGGGCTGTATGTATCTTCCATGTTAGGCAGGTTATTCTCAAGAGGAGTGGACTCCGCTCCTCACTCACGAGATAAAGGGCTGGTCACCGGGATGCCCAGTCCCATGCTTTATGCAAACTAAATCAAAATAATTGCAAACAAAACTCCCCCTGGGACCTGATGTATGTTGGAGGCACTTGTTGTTTCGAGCAAGCAATGGATTGATATTTGTTGGTGGAGGGGGAGTATAAACTTTACCATTCTGTTTGGGAACCGCCTATAATGTGTGTAGCATGGAAGATATCGCCATTTCTTGGTTGTTATGTTGACAATGAAAGTGTACCTCTCAAAATATTATTCACCTCTATTTTGAAACCGAGCTCTGGCACCTCTACAAATCCCTGCTTCCCTTTGTGAAGGGCCTATCTATTTACTTTTATGTTGAGTCATCACCCTCTTATTAAAAAGCACTAGCTGGAGAGCGCAGCTGTCATTTGCATTCATTGCTGTTAGTTTACATTGGGTGTGACTATGATTGGATCTCTTTTACCATGAATTACAATGTCTTGTTAGTCCTTGATTATAATGTGTGACTATGATTAGCTACGGTTTAATTTCTATGATTTTCCGAAGTTTTAATAGTTCTCTAGAATTCGTGAAATTCTACTAAGTCTTAGAATCTGTTTATTGACTAGCCAATTTGTGAGGGCTATAATGGGTTATTCATAGCTCTAATGGGGAGGATTCCTATAGATGATTTACTCTACTCCAAGAGTACTACCAATCCATGCCATCTGATGGCATGAACAGTGCATGTAGCTTGTCCAAATACAACCTCAAACTAGCTTAGTTAGTAATCCATTTCTTCAGTTTTCTCTGTTAACAAAAGATGCACTTTTGTCAGTGTTGTAGCAATTAATCCATGCACCCTCTTGATTTGTTCCAGTGAGATGAAATGGAGTTGGTCAAGTGTACAAACTATTCCCATGATTTTTATTTATTTTAGAAGTGATTTGTTGTCTGTTTTGTTGATACAAAAAGGTCTAGTCAGTGAGCAGCAGCATTACAAAGCTAGCAACTGCTACAGTAACCGAATGTTACTATAGCAGCGCTGCAGGGGGCGAGCACGTCCGGGTACGGTGAGGCGATGCGCGGAGCCAGGGGTGGCCGGCGGAAGCCATTGCAGGCGGCCACGCAAGCGCAAGCGAGGGCGGGACGGAGCAGCGGGCGTCAGGGGGAGGCAGCCACGCGACACTGAGGTAGACGACGTGGGCGGAGCCGAGCGGCACGAGGTCGCGCCGAGGCACGCAGGCCGGGGGGGCAGCGCGAGCGAGCGGTCTGCGGCGGCGGGGCCGGCCACGGTGATGCACGGAGCAGTGGCAGCGGCGAGCAAAGGCGGGGCGGGCAGAGGCAGCAGGCGCACGCGGGGCTTGTCCCGCGGCGCGCGTGCGATAGCACCGCCTGGGGCGGCCAGAGGCACGAGGCAGGACGCAGGAGCTAAGCTCCCATGCAACGATGGCGAGTAGTGCGGCTACGGGAGATGGACGACCCCTTCTTTGTAGTGGGGGAACGAGCGAGCCAATGGTCTCGCTAGACCCGTACGAGACCGAGGAGTATGGTACACGGCTTAGGTGCGAGCGGGGCTAACGGTGGCGACACGAGTGGCGGCAGCAAGCTCGCTTGCGCGACGGCGGGGCTAGCCTTGATAGTAAAACAGAGGGGGAAGCAGAGGGGAGCGTGCGCTTGTGCTCACAGCGTTGACGAGAAGGCCCGGGGACGCCCGAGAAGCTCGAGGTGGGCTCGGGAAGGACCAGACCGGTGGTGTTCACCGGGGATCAACAACGGCCGAGGAGGAGGGGAATAAGGCGATGGTGGCGCTGTAGGGGTTCCTGATGACGATCCGATTGCTGTAGACAACGGCGACGAGCCCGGGGGTTCTTCTGGACGCCTTCGAATGGCTAGCGGTGGCCGATCGCCACGGGGACGAGGAAGGTGCGACGATGGCCACGACGGTTGTGCGTTCGGGAGAGAGTGGTTGTGAGAGGAGGAAAGGAGAGAGGGGTAGGGCGCTAGGGTTCGTTAAGGGAGGCAGGTGGACATCGGGGCCGCCTTATAGACGACGGGGAATCGCAGGATGACCGCTACACACTCATAGCAGCGGCCATGGTGGTCGGATGCATGCCACCACCTCTCGTGAACAGGGAGGAGCAGGAGGGTGGGTTATGTGGGCCGGCCTAGTGGACAAGTGGGTTGAGGCCTAGGGGGAGGCCTTTTCTCCTATTTCTATATTTTGGTGTTGTTGTTTTGTTTTTAGTTTTGTTTTACTTATTTATTTTATTTTAGTGCCAACATAGAACAACATGAGTGTTGTGTTAAGTTTTGGAATTTTTCAGGGTTCGTTTGGACATTTTTATACATTAACGGGATTTTCTAGGCATTTTATCTGCATAATTTAAATTTGAAATACATGCACATGCTCAAGTGAATAAAAATTGGTTGAAAAGTCAAATCTGTTTCCTTGGGTGCATGCTTAGGTCCCATGCAAGAAATGGGAATGAATTTCAATCACCAGGGCACTGTTGATTGCCGGCAAAACATTAAGATACCAATTTTTTAAATTCTAGTAAATCCACAGCTCGTCTGAAATTCATGAACTTGGCATGTTATCATGGAGCGGCATGAACATGTCGTGGTAAAAAAATTGTCCCATTTGGGGCAGGTTTGGGTATAAGATTCTCACAAATCATAGCTTCTCACAACAAGCCTGATGGTTCCGGTAAGTTACATGCCACCTTTGGGGATGAAACGATATCCGTTGCCTCTTATTGCTTTCAAAAAATTTCTAGTGCCAACATAGAACAACATGAGCGTTGTGTCAAGTTTTGGAATATTTCGGAGTTCGTTTGGACATTTTTATACACTAACTGGGTTTTTAGGCATTTTATGTACATAATTTAAATTTGAAATACATGCACATGCTCCAGTGCATATAAATTGGTTGAAATGTCAAATCTATGTCCTTGGGTGCATGCTTAGGTCCCATGCAAGCAATGGGAATGAATTTCAAACACCAGGGCACTGTTGATTGCCGGCAAACCATTGAGTTACCGTTTTTTATTTCTAGTAAATCCAGAACTCGTCTGAAATTCATATAACTTGGCATGGTATCATGGAACGGCATGAACATGCCATGGTATAAAATTAGTCCCATTTGGGGCAGGTTTGGGTCTAAGCTTCTCACAAACCAGAGCTTCTCACAACAAGCTTGATGGTTTTGATACGGAACATGCCACCTTTGGGGCCGAAACGATATTCGTTGCCTCTCATTGCTTTCAAAAAATTTCTAGTGCCAACATAGAACAACATGAGTGTTGTGTTATGTCTTGGAATTATTCGAGGTTCGTTTGGACATTTTTATACATTAACTGGGTTTTTAGGAATTTTATGTGCATAATTCAAATTTGAAATACAAGCACAAGCTCCAGTGCATATAGATTGGTTGAAAAGTCAAATATATGTCCTTGGGTGCATGTTTAGGCCCCATGCAAGAAATGGGAATGAATTCAAAACACCAGGGCACTGTTGATTACCAGCAAAACATCAAGATACCTGTTTTTTAAATTCTAGTAAATCTGAACTCGTCTGAAATTCGTGAAACTTTTAATGGTATCATGGAACGGCATCAACATGTCGTGGTAAAAAAGTTGACCCATTTGGGGCAGGTTTGGGTATAAGATTCTCACAAACCAAAGCTTCTCACAACAAGCCTGGTGGTTTTGATACGGAATGTGCCACCTTTGGGGACGAAACGATATCCGTTGCCTCTTATTGCTTTCAAATAATTTCTAGTGCCAACATAGAACAACATCAGTGTTGTGTTATGTTTTGGAATTATTCAAGGTTCATTTGGACATTTTTATACATTAATTGGGTTTTTAGGAATTTTATGTGCATAATTCAAATTTGAAATACATGCACATGCTCCAGTGCATATAAATTGGTTGAAAAGTCAAATCTATGTCCTTGTGTGCTTGCTTAGGTCCCATGCAAGAAATGGGAATGAATTTCAAACACGAGGGCACTGTTGATTACCAGCAAAACATCGATATACCTGTCTTTTAAATTCTAGTAAATCCAGAACTTGTCTGAAATTAGTGAAACTTTGCATGGTATCATGGAACGGCATCAACATGTCATGGTAAAAAAGTTGTCCCATTTGGGGCAGGTTTGGGTATAAGCTTCTCACAAACCATAACTTCTCACAACAAGCCTGATGGTTTCGGTATGGAACATGCCACCTTTGGGGACGAAACGATATCCGTTGCCCCTTATTGCTTTCAAAAAATTTCTTGTGCCAACATAGAACAACATGAGTGTTGTGTTAACTTTTGGAATTTTTTAGGGTTCGTTTGGACATTTTTATATATTAACTGGGTTGTCAGGGATTTTACGTGCATAATTCAAATTTGAAATACATGCAGATGCTCCAGTGCTTACAAATTGTTTGAAAAGTCAAATCTGTGTTCTTGGGTGTATGCTTAGGTCCCATGCAAGAAATGGGAATGAATTTCAAACACAAGGGCACTGTTGATTGCCGGCAAAACATTGAGATACCTGTTTTTTAATTCTAGTAAATCCAGAACTCGTCTGAAATTCATGAAACTTGGCATGGTATCATGGAGCGGCATCAACATGCCGTGGTAAAAAAATTGTCCCATTTGGGGTAGGTTTGGGTCTAACCTTCTCACAAATCAGAGCTTCTCACAACAACCCTGATGGTTTCGATACGGACCATGCTACCTTTGGGGACTAAACGATATTCGTTGCCTCTTATTGCTTTCAAACAATTTCTAGTGCGAACATAGAACAACATGAGTGTTGTGTTAAGTTTTGGATTTTTTTCGGGGTTCGTTTGGACATTTTTATACATTAACTAGGTTTTTAGGAATTTTATGTGCATAATTCAAATTTGAAATACATGCAGATGCTCCGGTGCATATAAATTGGTTGAAAAGTCAAATCTGTGTTCTTGGGTGCATGCTTAGCTCCCATGCAAGAAATGGGAATGAATTTCAAACACCAGGGCATTGTTGATTGCCAGCAAAACATTGAGATACCTGTTTTTTAAATTCTAGTAAATCCAGAACTCGTCTCAAATTCTTGAAACTTTGCATGGTATCATGGAACGGCATCAACACGTCATGGTAAAAAAATTGTCCCATTTTGGGCAGGTTTGGGTATAAGCTTCTCACAAATTAGAGCTTCTCACAACAAGCCTGATGGTTTCGGTACGGAATGTGCCACCTCTAGGGACGAAACGATATCCGTTGCCTCTTATTTCTTTCAAAATTTTCTAGCGCCAACATAGAACAACATGAGTGTTGTGCTAAGTTTTAGAATTTTTTAGGGTTCGTTTGGACATTTTTATATATTTACTGAGATTTCTAGGTATTTTATGTGCATAATTCAAATTTGAAATACATGCACATGCTCTAGTTCATATAAATTGGTTGAAAAGTCAAATCGGTGTCCTTGGCTGCATGCTTAGGTCCCATGCAAGAAATGGGAATTAATTTCAAACACCAGGGCACTGTTGATTGCCAGCAAAACATTGAGATACCTATTTTTTAAATTCTAGTAAATCCATAACTCATCTGAAATTCATGAAACTTTGCATGGTATCATGGAATGGCATCAACATGCCGTGGTAAAAAAATTGTCCCATTTGGGGCAGGTTTGGGTATAAGCTTCTCACAGTCCAGAGCTTGTCACAACAGGCCTGATGGTTTCGGTACGGAATGTGCCACCTTTGGGGACGAAACGATATCCGTTGCCTCTTATTGCTTTCAAAAAAATTCTAGTGCCAACATAGAACAACATGAGTGTTGTGTTAAGTTTTGGAATTTTTCGGGGTTCGTTTGGACATTTTTATACATTAACTGGGTTTTCTATGCATTTTATGTGCATAATTCAAATTTCAAATACATGCACATGCTCCAGGGCATATAAATTGGTTGAACAGTAAAATCTATGTCCTTGGGTGCATGCTTAGGTCCCATGCAAAAATGGGAATGATTCTCAAACACGAGGGCACTTTTGATTGCCGGCAAAACCTTGAGATACATGTTTTCTAAATTCTAGTAAATCCACAAATCGTCTGCAATTCTTTAACATGGCGGGGCTAGCCACGATAGTAAAATGGAGGGGGAGCAGGGGGGAGCGTGCGCTGGTCCTCACAGCGTTGACGAGAAGGCCCGAGGACGCCCGAGGAGCTCGAGGTGGGCTCGGCGAAGACCGGAGCGGTGGTGTTCGCCAAGGATCGACGACGGCCGAGGCGGAGGGGAACAAGGCGATGGTGGCGCTGTACGGGTTCCCGATGACGATCCGGGTGCTGTAGACGACGGCAACGAGCCCGGGGGTTCTTCTGGACGCCTTGGAATGGCTAGCGGTGGCCGGTCGCCATGGGGACGAGGAAGGTGCGACGATGGCCGCGACGGGTGTGTGCTCGGGAGAGAGTGGCGGCGAGAGGAGGAAAGGATAGAGGGGTAGGGCGCTATGGTTCGTCAAGGGAGGGAGGTGGGTGTCGGGGCCGCCTTATAGACGACGGGGAATCATGGGATGGCCGCCACACACTCACAGCCGCGACCATGGTGGTCGGATGCGTGCCACCACCTCTCGTGAACAGGGTGGAGCAGGAGGGTGGGGTAGGTGGGCCTGCCTAGTGGACAAGTGGGCTGAGGCCTAGGGGGAGGCCTTTTCTCCTTTTCTATATTTTGTTCTTGTTGTTTTGTTTTTAGTTTTCTTTTACTGATTTATTTTATTTTAATGCACTAAAGCACTTTACAAAATGTTGGTACACCACCATAATTACCTATGGAATATTTTCCACAGTTTGTACATTTTAGTTTTGACATTTCAAAACTTTTGATGTTAGCCGTTAATTAAATTTTGAATTTGAATCGGTTTGAACTAATCCAGTTCTATCAACAGTAACCGAGGTGATGTGGCATCATTAGCAGAGGATCACTGGAGCTTAATTATCCGGGCGTCACAGGTACGGAATCTGAAACCTTCGGGGACGAAACGATATCCGTTGCCTCTTATTGATTTCAAAAAATTTCTAGTGCCAACATAGAACAACATGAGTGTTGTGTTACGTTTTGGAATTTTTGGGGTTCGTTTCGACATTTTTATACATTAACTAGGTTTTCTAGGCATTTTATGTGCGTAATTCAAATTTGAAATACATGCGCATGCTCAAGTGAATATAAATTGGTTGAAAAGTCAAATCTGTGTCCTTGGGTGCATACTTAGGTCCCATGGCAGAAATGGGAATGAATTTCAAACACCAGGGCACTATTGATTGCCGGCAAAACATTGAGATCCCTATTTTTGAAATTCTCATAAATCCACAACTCGTCTGAATTTCATGAACTTGGCATGGTATCATGGAGCGGCATGATCATGTCGTGGTAAAAAAATTCCAATTTGGGGTAGGTTTGGGTATTAGATTCTCACAAACCATAGCTTCTCACAACAAGCCTGATGGTTTCGGTAAGTAACGTGCCTCCTTTGGGGACGAAACGATATCCGTTGCCTCTTATTGCTTTAAAAAAATTCTAGTGCCAACATAGAACAACATGAGTGTTGTGTTATGTTTTGGAATTTTTCGGGGTTCGTTTGGACATTTTTATACATTAACTAGGTTTTTAGGCATTTTATGTGCATAATTCAAATTTGAAATACATGCACATGCTCCAGTGCATATAAATTGGTTGAAAAGTCAAATATGTGTCCTTGGGTGCATGCATAGGTCCCATGCAAGAAATGGGAATGAATTTCAAACACCAGGGAACTGTTGATTGCCGGTAAAACATTGAGATACCTTTTTAAAATTCTAGTAAATCCAGAACTCGTCTGAAATTCATGAAACTTGGCATGTTATCATGGAGCAGCAATAATACACCATGGTAAAAAATTTGTCCCATTTAGGGCAGGTTTGGGTATAATCTTCTCACAACAAGCCTAATGATTTCAGAATGGAACGTCCCACCTTTGGGGAGGAAACGATATATGTTGCCTCTTATTGCTTTCAAAAAAATTCTAGTGCCAACATAGAACAACATGAGTGTTGTGTTAAGTTTTGGAATTTTTTCGGGGTTCGTTTGGACATTTTTATACATTAACTGGGTTTTTAGGCATTTTATATGCTTAATTCAAATTTTAAATACATGGACATGCTCCAGTGCATATAAATTGGTTGAAAAGTCAAATCTGTGTCCTTGGGTGCATGCTTAGGTCCCATGGAAGAAATGGGAATGAATTTCGAACACCAGGGCACTATCGATTGCCGGCAAAACATTGAGATACCTTTTTTTAAATTCTAGTAAATCTAGAACTCGTCTGAAATTCATGAAACTTGGCATGGTATCATGGAGCCGCACCAATATGCCATGGTAAAAAGTTTGTCCCATTTGGGGTAGGTTTGGGTATAAGCTTCTCACAACAAGCCTGATGATTTCGGTACGGAACGTGCCACCTTTGGGGATGAAATGATATCAGTTGCCTCTTATTGCTTTAAAAAATTCTAGTGCCAACATAGAACTACATGAGTGTTGTGTTAATTTTTGGAATTTTTCGGGGTTAGTTTGGACATTTTTATACATTAACTAGGTTTTTAGGCATTTTATGTGCATAATTCAATTTTTAAATACATGCACATGCTCCAGTGCATATAAATTGGTCAAAAAGTCAAATTTGTGTCCTTGGGTGCATGCCTAGGTCCCATGTAAGAAATGGGAATGAATTTCAAACACCAGGGCACTGATGATTGCCCGCAAAACATTGAGATACCTATTTTTTAAATTCTAGTAAATCCACAACTCGTCTGAAATTCATGAACTTGGCATGGTATCATGGAGCGGCATCTACATGTCATGGTAAAAATTTGTCCGATTGGGGTAAGTTTGGGTATAAGATTCTCACAAACCATAGCTTGTCACAACAAGCCTGATGGTTTCGGTACGGAACATGCCACCTTTGGGGACGAAACAATATCCATTGCCTCTTATTGCTTTCAAAAAATTTCTAGTGCCAACATAGAACAACATCAGTTTTGTGTTAAGTTTTTGGGGTTCGTTTGGACATTTTTATGCATTAACTAGATTTTTAGGCATTTTATGTGCATAATTCAAATTAGAAATACATGGACATGCTCCCGTGCATATAAATTGGTTGAAAAGTCAAATTTGTGTCCTTGGGTGCATGCTTAGGACCCATGCAAGAAATGGGAATGAATTTCAAACACCAGGGCACTGTTGATTGCCGGCAAAACATTGAGATACCTTTTTATTAATTCTAGTAAATCCAGAACTCGTCTGAAATTCATGAAACTAGGCATGGTATCATGGAGCAGCATCAATATGCCGTGGTAAAAAATTTGTCCCTTTTGGGACATGTTTGGGTATAAGCTTCTCACAAACCAGAGCTTCTCACAACAAGCCAGATGATTTCGGTACGGAACGTGCGACCTTTGGGGATGAACGGATATCCGTTTCCTCTTATTGCTTACAAAACATTTCTAGTGCCAACATAGAATAACATGAGTGTTGTGTTATATTTTGGAATTTTTTGAGGTTCGTTTCGACATTTTTATACATTAACTGGGTTTTAGGCATTTTACGTGCATAATTCAAATTTTAAATACATGCACATGCTCCAGTGCATATAAATTGGTTGAAAAGTGAAATATGTGTCCTTGGGTGCATGCTTAGTTCCCATGCAAGAAATGGGAATGAATTTCAAACACCAGGGCACTGTTGATTGCCGGCAAAACATTGAGATACCTTTTTATTAACTCTAGTAAATCCAGAACTCGTGTGAAATTCATGACCTTGGCATGGTATCATGGAGCGGCATCAACATGTCGTGGTAAAAAATTTGTCCCATTTGCGGCATGTTTGGGTATAAGCTTCTCACAAACCATAGCTTCTCACAACAAGCCTGATGATTTCGGTACGGAACGTGCCACCTTTGGAGATGAACCGATATCCGTTTCCTCTTATTGCTTTCAAAAAGTTTCTAGTGCCAACATAGAACAGCATGACTCTTGTGTTATGTTTTGGAATTTTTCGAGGTTCGTTTGGACATTTTTATACATTAACTCTGTTTTTAGGCATTTTATGTGCATAATTCAAATTTGAAATACATGCACATGGTCCAGTGCATATAAATAGGTTGAAAAGTCAAATCTGTGTCCTTGGGTGCATGCTTAGGTCCCATGGAAGAAATGGGAATGAATTTCAAAATCCAGGGCACTATCGATTGCCGGTAAAACATTGAGATACCTATTTTTTTAAATCTAGTGAATCCACAACACGTGTGAAATTCATGAACTTGGCATGGTATCATGGAGTGGCATCAACATGTAGTGGTAAAGAATTTGTCCCATTTGGGGCAGGTTTGCGTATAAGCTTCTCACAAACCATAACTTCTTAGAACAAGCCTGATGATTTCGGTACTGAACGTGCCACCTTTGGGGATGAAATGATATCCGTTGCCTCTTATTGCTTTCAAAAAATTTCTAGTGCCAACATAGAACAACATGTGTGTTGTGTTAAGTTTTGGAATTTTTCGGGGTTCGTTTGGACATTTTTATACATTAACTAGGTTTTTAGGCATTTTATGTGCATAATTCAAATTTGAAATACATGCACATGCTCCAGTGCATATAAATTGGTTGAAAAGTCAAATCAGTGTCCTTGGGTGCCTGCTTAGGTCCCATGCAAGAAATGGAAATGAATTTCAAACACCCGGGCACTATTGATTGCCGACAAAACATTGACATACCTTTTTTTAATTCTAGTAAATCTAGAACTCGTCTGAAATTCATGAAACTTGGCATGGTAGCATGGAGCGGCATCAGTATGCAGTGGTAAAAATTTGTCCCATTTGGGGCATGTTTCGGTATAAGCTTCTCACAAACCAGAGCTTCTCACAACAAGCCTGATGATTTTGGTACGGAACGGGCCACCTTTGGGGATGAACCGATATCCGTTTCCTCTTATTGCTTTCACAAAAATTCTAGTGCCAACATAGAACAACATGAGTGTTGTGGTATGTTTTGGAATTTTTTGAGGTTCGTTTGGACATTTTTATATATTAACATGTGTGTTGTGTTATGTTGTGTCGATTGCCGGAAAAACATTGAGATACTTTTTTTTAATTCTAGTAAATCTAGAACTCGTCTGAAATTCATGAAACTTGGCATGGTATCATGGTGCGGCATCAATATGTCGTGGAAAAAAATTTGTCCCATTTGGGGCAGGTTTGGGTATAAGCTTCTCACAACAAGCCTGATGATTTCGGTACGGAACGTGCCACCTTTGGGGATGAAACGATATCCGTTGCCTCTTATTTATTTCAAAAAAATTCTAGTGCCAACATAGAACAACATGAGTGTTGTGTTAAGTTTTGGAATTTTTCGGGGTTAGTTTGGACATTTTTATACATTAACTAGGTTTTTAGGCATTTTATGCGCATAATTTAAATTTTAAATACATGCTCATGCTCCAGTGCATATAAATTGGTCGAAAAGTCAAATTCAAGTCCTTGGGTGCATGCTTAGGTCCCATGCAAGAAATGGGAATGAATTTCAAACACCAGGGCACTGATGATTGCCCGCAAAACATTGAGATACCTATTTTTAAAATTCTAGTAAATCCACAACTCGTCTGAAATTCATGAACTTGGCATGGTATCATGGAGCGGCATCAACATGTCGTGGTAAAAAATTTGTCCCATTGGGGCAAGTTTGGGTATAAGATTCTCACAAACCATAGCTTGTCACAGCAAGCCTGATGGTTTCGGTATGGAACATGCCACCTTTGAGGACGAAACGATATCCATTGCCTATTATTGCTTTCAAAAATTTTCTAGTGACATCATAGAACAACATGAGTTTTGTGTTAATTTTTGGGGTTCATTTGGACATTTTTATGCATTAACTAGATTTTTAGGCATTTTATGTGCATAATTCAAATTAGAAATACATGGACATGCTCCCGTGCATATAAATTGGTTGAAAAGTCAAATTTGTGTCCTTGGGTGCATGCTTAGGACCCATGCAAGAAATGGGAATGAATTTCAAACACCAGGGCACTGTTGATTGCCGGCAAAACATTGAGATACCTTTTTATTAATTCTAGTAAATCCAGAACTCGTCTGAAATTCATGAAACTAGGCATGGTATCATGGAGCAGCATCAATATGCCGTGGTAAAAAATTTGTCCCTTTTGGGAAATGTTTGGGTATAAGCTTCTCACAAACCAGAGCTTCTCACAACAAGCCAGATGATTTCGGTACGGAACGTGCGACCTTTGGGAATGAACCGATATCCGTTTCCTCTTATTGCTTTCAAAACATTTCTAGTGCCAACATAGAATAACATGAGTGTTGTGTTATACGTTGGAATTTTTCGAGGTTCGTTTCGACATTTTTATACATTAACTGGGTTTTTAGGCATTTTATGTGCATAATTCAAATTTTAAATACATGCACATGCTCCAGTGCATATAAATTGGTTGAAAAGTCAAATATGTGTCCTTGGGTGCATGCTTAGTTCCCATGCAAGAAATGGGAATGAATTTCCAACACCAGGGTACTGTTGATTGCCGGCAAAACATTGAGATACGTTTTTATTAACTCTAGTAAATCCAGAACACGTGTGAAATTCATGAACTTGGCATGGTATCATGGAGCAGTATCAACATGTCATGGTAAAAAATTTGTCCCATTTGCGGCATGTTTGGGTATAAGCTTCTCACAAACCATAGCTTCTCACAACAAGCCTAATGATTTCGGTATGGAACGTGCCACCTTTGGAGATGAACCGATATCCGTTTCCTCTTATTGCTTTCAAAAAATTTCTAGTGCCAACATAGAACAGCATGACTGTTGTGTTATGTTTTGGAATTTTTTGAGGTTCGTTTGGACATTTTTATACATTAACTGGGTTTTTAGGCATTTTATGTGCATAATTCAAATTTGAAATACATGCACATGCTCCACTGCATATAAATAGGTTGAAAAGTCAAATCTGTGTCCTTGGGTGCATGCTTAGGTCCCATGGAAGAAATGGGAATGAATTTCAAAATCCAGGGCACTGTCGATTGCCGGTAAAACATTGAGATACCTATTTTTTTAACTCTAGTAAATCCACAACACGTGTGAAATTCATGAACTTGGCATGGTATCATGGAGCGGCATCAACATGTAGTGGTAAAGAATTTGTCCCATTTGGGGCAGGTTTGGGTATAAGCTTCTCACAAACCATAACTTCTTAGAACAAGCCTGATGATTTCGGTACGGAACGTGCCACCTTTGGGGATGAAATGATATCCGTTGCCTCTTATTGCTTTCAAAAAATTTCTAGTGCCAACATAGAACAACATGTGTGTTGTGTTAAGTTTTGGAATTTTTCGGGGTTCATTTGGACATTTTTATACATTAACTAGGTTTTTAGGCATTTTATGTGCATAATTCAAATTTGAAATACATGCACATGCTCCAGTGCATATAAATTGGTTGAAAAGTCAAATTAGTGTCCTTGGGTGGATGCTTAGGTCCCATGCAAGAAATGGGAATGAATTTCAAACACGAGGGCACTATTGATTGCCGACAAAACATTGACATACCTTTTTTTAATTCTAGTAAATCTAGAACTCGTCTGAAATTCATGAAACTTGGCATGGTAGCATGGAGCGGCATCAGTATGCAGTGGTAAAAAATTTGTCCCATTTGGGGCATGTTTGGGTATAAGCTTCTCACAAACCAGAGCTTCTCACAACAAGCCTGATGATTTTGGTACGGAACGGGCCACCTTGGGGATGAACCGATATCCGTTTCCTCTTATTGCTTTCGCAAAATTTCTTGTGCCAACATAGAACAACATGAGTTTTTGGAATTTTTCGAGGTTCGTTTGGACATTTTTATATATTAACATGAGTGTTGTGTTATGTTGTGTCGATTGCAGGCAAAACATTGAGATACCTTTTTTTAAATTCTAGTAAATCCAGAACTCGTCTGAAATTCATGAAACTTGGCATGGTATCATGGTGCGGCATCAATATGTCGTGGTAAAAAATTTGTCCCATTTGGGGCAGGTTTGGGTATAAGCTTCTCACAACAAGCCTGATATTTCGGTACGGAACGTGCCACCTTTTGGGATGAAACGATATTCGTTGCCTCTTATTGCTTTCAAGAAATTTCTAGTGCCAACATAGAACAACATGAGTGTTGTGTTATGTTTTGGAATTTTTCGGGGTTAGTTTGGACATTTTTATACATTAACTTGGTTTTTAGGCATTTTATGTGCATAATTCAAATTTTAAATACATGCACATGCTCCAGTGCATATAAATTGGTCAAAAAGTCAAATTTGTGTCCTTGGGTGCATGCTTAGGTCCCATATAAGAAATGGGAATGAATTTCAAACACCAGAGCACTGATGATTGCCCACAAAACATTGATATACCTATTTTTTAAATTCTAGTAAATCCACAACTCGTCTGAAATTCATGAACTTGGCATGGTATCATGGAGCGGCATCAACATGTCGTGGTAAAAAATTTGTCCCATTGGGGCAGGTTTGGGTATAAGATTCTCACAAACCATAGCTTGTCACAACAAGCCTGATGGTTTCGGTACGGAACATGACACCTTTGGGGGCGAAACGATATCCATTGGCTCTTATTACTTTCAAAAAATTTCTATTGCCAACATAGAACAACATGAGTTTTGTGTTATGTTTTCGGGGTTCGTTTGGACGTTTTTATGCATTAACTAGATTTTTAGGCATTTTACGTGCATAATTCAAATTAGAAATACATGGACATGCTCCAGTGCATATAAATTGGTTGAAAAGTCAAATCTGTGTCCTTGGGTGCATGCTTAGGTGCCATGAAAGAAATGGGAATGAATTTCAAACACCAGGGCATTGTTCATTGCTGGCATAACATTGAGATACCTTTTTATTAATTCTAGTAAATCCAGAACTTGTCTGAAATTCATGAAACTAGGCATGTTATCATGGAGCGGCATCAATATGCCATGGTAAAAAAATTGTCCCATTGGGGCAGGTTTGGGTATAAGCTTCTCACAAATCGTAGCTTCTCACAACAAGCCTGATGATTTCCGTACGGAACGTGCCACCTTTGGGGATGAAACGATATCCATTGCCTCTTATTGCTTTCAAAAAAATTCTAGTGCCAACATAGAACAACATGAGTGTTGTGTTAAGTTTTGGAATTTTTTGCGGTTCGTTTGGACATTTTTATACATTACCTAGGTTTTGCGGCATTTTATGTGCATAATTCAAATTTGAAATACCTGCACATGCTCCAGTGCATATAAATTGGTTGAAAAGTCATATCAGTGTCCTTGGGTGCATGCTTAGGTCCCATGGAAGAAATGGGAATGATTTTCAAACACCTGGGCACTGTTGATTGCCGGCAAAACATTGAGATACCTTTTTTTAATTCTAGTAAATCTAGAACTCGTCTGAAATTCATGAAACTTGGCATGGTATCATGGAGCGGCATCAATATGCCGTGCTAAAAAATTTGTCCCATTTGGGGCAGGTTTGGGTATAAGCTTCTCACAACAAGCCGGATGATTTCGGTATGGAACGTGCCACCTTTGGGGATGAAACAATATCCGTTGCCTCTTATTGCTTTCAAAAAATTTCTAGTGCCAACATAGAACAACATGAGTGTTGTGTTATGTTTTGGAATTTTTTAGGGTACGTTTGGACATTTTTATACATTAACTAGGTTTTTAGGCATTTTATGTGCATAATTCAAATTTGAAATACATGCACATGCTCCAGTGCATATAAATTGGTTGAAAAGTCAAATCTGTGTCCTAGGGTGCATGCTTAGGTCCCATGCAAGAAATGGGAATGAATCTCAAACACCAGCGGACTGATGATTGCTGCCAAAACATTGTGATACCTATTTTTTAAATTCTAGTAAATCCACAACTCGTGTGAAATTCATGAACTTGTCATGGCATCAACGAGCGGCATCAACATGTTGTGGTAAAGAATTTCTCCAATTTGTGGTAGGTTTGGGTATAAGCTTCTCACAAACCATAGCTTCTCAGAACATGCCTGATGATTTCAGTACGGAAAGTGCCAACTTTGGGGCTGAAACGATATCCGTTGACTCTTATTGCTTTCAACAAATTTCTAGTGCCAACATAGAACAACATGAGTGTTGTGTTAAGTTTTGGAATCTTTCGGGATTCGTTTGGACACTTTTATACATTAACTAGGTTTTTAGGCATTTTATGTGCATAATTCAAATTTGAAATACATGCAGATGCTCCAGTGCATATAAGTTGGTTGAAAAGTCAAATCTATGTCCCTGGGTGCATGCTTAGGTCCCATGCGAGAAATGGGAATGAATTGAAAACACCAGGGCACTGTTGATTGCCAGCAAAACATTGAGATACCTGTTTTTTAAATTCTAGTAAATCCAGAACTCGTCTCAAATTCATGAACTTTGCATGGTGTCATGGAACGGGATCAACATGTCGTGGCAAAAAAATTGTCCCATTTTGGGCAGGTTTGGGTATAAGCTTCTCACTAACTAGAGCTTCTCACAACAAGCCTGATGGTTTCGGTACGGAATGTGCCACCTCTTGGAACGAAACGATATCCATTGCCACTTATTTCTTTCAAAATTTTCTAGTGCCAACATAGAACAACATGAGTGTTGTGTTAAGTTTTGGAATTTTTTGGGGTTCGTTTGGACATTTTTATACCTTAACTGGGTTTTCTAGGCATTTTATGTGCATAATTCAAATTTGAAATACATGCACACGCTCCAGTTCATATAAATTGGTTGAAAAGTCAAATCGGTGTCCTTGGGTGCATCCTTAGGTCCCATGCAAGAAATGGGAATGAAATTAAAACACGAGGGCATTGTTGATTGCCAGCAAAACATTAAGATACCTGTTTTTTAAATTCTAGTAAATCCAGATCTCGTCTAAAATTCATGAAACTTTTCATGTTATCATGGAATAGCCTCAACATGCCGTGGTAAAAAAATTGTCCCATTTGGGGAAGGTTTGGGTATAAGCTTCTAACAAACTAGTGCTTCTCACAACAGGCCTTATGGTTTCGGTACAAAATGTGCCACCTTTGGGGACGAAGCGATATCCGTTGCCTCTTATTGCTTTCAAAAAAATTCTAGTGCCAACATAGAACAACATGAGTATTGTGTTAACTTTTGGAGTTTTTCGGGGTTCGTCTGGACATTCTTATACATTAACTGGGTTTTCTATGCATTTTATGTGCATAATTCAAATTTGAAATACTTGCACATGCTCCAGTTCATATAAATTGGTTGAAAAGTCAAATCGGTGTCCTTGGGTGCATGCTTAGGTCCCAGGCAAGAAATGGGAATGAAATTCAAACACGAGGGCATTGTTGATTCCCAGCAAAACATTAAGATACCTGTTTTTTAAATTCTAGTACATCCAGAACTCGTCTAAAATTCATGAAACTTTGCATGGTATCATGGAATGGCCTCAACATGCCGTGGTAAAAAAATTGTCCCATTTGGGGAAGGTTTGGGTATAAGCTTCTCACAAATTAGAGCTTCTCACAACAGGCCTTATGGTTTCGGTACGAAATGTGCCACCTTTGGGGACGAAACGATATCCATTGCCTCTTATTGCTTTCAAAAAATTTCTAGTGCCAACATAGAACAACATGAGTATTGTGTTAACTTCTGGATTTTTCGGGGTTCGTCTGGACATTTTTATACATTAACTAGGTTTTCTATGCATTTTATGTGCATAATTCAAATTTGAAATACATATACATGCTCCACGGCATATAAATTGGTTGAACAGTCAAATCTGTGTCCTTGGGTGCATGCTTAGGTCACATGCAAGAAATGGGAATGAATCTCAAACACCAGGGCACTGTTGATTGCCGGCAAAACGTTGAGATACCTGTTTTCTAAATTATAGTAAATCCACAAATCGTCTGAAATTCTTGAACTTGGGATGATATCATGGAGCGGCATCAACATGCCGTGGTAAAAATTTGTCCCATTTGGGGGAGGTTTGGGTAAAGGCTTCTCATAAACTAGAGCTTCTCACAACAAGCCTGATTGTTTCGGTACGGAACCTGCTACCTTTGCGGACGAAATGATATCCGTTGCCTCTTATTGCTTTCAAAAAATTTCTAGTGCCAACATAGAACAACATGAGTGTTGTGTTAAGTTTTGGAATTTTATGGGGTTCGTTTGGACACTGTTATACATTAACTGGGTTTTCTAGTTATTTTATTTGCATAATGAAAGTTTGAAATACATGCACATGCTCCAGTGCATATAAATTAGTTGAAAAGTCAAATATGTGTCCTTGGGTGCATGCTTAGGTCCCATGCAAGAAATGGGAATGAATTTTAAAACTAGGGCATTGTTGATTACCGACAAAATGTTGAGATACCTATTTTTCAAATTCTAGTAAATCCAGAACTCGTCTGAAATTCATGAAACTTGGCATGGTATCATGGAGCGGCATCAACATGCCGTGGTGAAAAAATTGTCCCATTTGGGGCAGGTTTGGGTCTAAGCTTCTCACAAACCAGAGCTTCTCACAACAACCCTGATGGTTTCAATACGGAACGTGCCACCTTTGGCGACCAAACGATATTCGTTGCCTCTTATTGCTTTCAAAAAATTTCTAGTGCCAACATAGAACAACATGAGTGTTGTGTTATGTTTTAGAATTTTTCGGGGATCGTTTCGACATTTTTATACATTAACTGGGTTTTTAGGCATTTTATGTGCATAATTCAAATTTGAAATACATGCACATGCTCCAGTGCATATAAAATTGGTTGAAAAGTTAAATCTGTGTCCTTGGGTGCATGCTTAGGTCCCATGCGAGAAATGGGAATGAATTTCAAACACCAGGGCACTGTTGATTGCCAGCAAAACATTGAGATACCGTTTTTTTAAATTCTAGTAAATCCAGAACTCGTCTCAAATTCATGAAACTTTGCATGGTATCATGGAACGGCATCACCATGTCGTGGCAAAAAAAATTGTCCCATTTTGGGCAGGTTTGGGTATAAGCTTCTCACAAACCAGAGCTTCTTACAAGAAGCCTAATGGTTTCGGTACGGAATGTGCCAACTTTGGGGACGAAACGATATCCATTGCCTCTTATTGCTTTCAAAAACTTTCTACTGCGAACATAGAACAGCATGAGTGTTGTGTTATGTTTTGGAATTTTTTGGGGTTCGTTTGGACATTTTTATACATTAATTGGGTTTTCTAGGCATTTGATGTACATAATTCAAATTTGAAGTACATGAATATGCTCCAGTGCATATAAATTGGTTGAATAGTCAAATTTGTGTCCTTGGGTGCATGCTTAGGTCCCATGCAAGAAATGGGAATGAATCTCAAACACCAGGGCACTGTTGATTGCCGGCAAAACGTTGAGATACCTGTTTTCTAAATTATAGTAAATCCACAAATCGTCTGAAATTCTTGAACTTGGGATGATATCATGGAGCGGCATCAACATGCCGTGGTAAAAATTTGTCCCATTTGGGGGAGGTTTGGGTAAAGGCTTCTCATAAACTAGAGCTTCTCACAACAAGCCTGATTGTTTCGGTACGGAACCTGCTACCTTTGCGGACGAAATGATATCCGTTGCCTCTTATTGCTTTCAAAAAATTTCTAGTGCCAACATAGAACAACATGAGGGTTGTGTTAAGTTTTGGACTTTTTTGAGGTCCGTTTGGACATTTTTCTACATTAATTGGGGTTTTAATGTGCATAATTCAAATTTGAAATACATGCACATGCTCCAGTGCATATAAATTGGATGAAAAGTCAAATCTGTGTCCTTGGGTGCATGCTAAGGTCCCATGCAAGAAATGGGAATGAATTTCAAACACCGGGGCACTGTTGGTTGCTGGCAAAACATTGAGAGACCTATTTTTTAAATTTTTGTAAATCCAGAACTCGTCTGAAATTAATGAAAATTGGCATGGTATCATGGAGCGGCATCAACATGTCATGGTAAAAATTTGTCCCATTTGGGGCAGGTTTGGGTAAAAGCTTCTCACAAACCAGAGCTTCTCACAACAAGCCTGGTAGTTTCGGTACGGAACGTGCCACCTCCGTGGACGAACGATATTTCTTGCCTCTTATTGCTTTCAAAAAAATTATAATTCCAACATAGAACAACATGAGTGTTGTGTTTAGTTTTGGAATTTTTCGGGGTTGGTCTGGACGTTTTTATACATCAACTGGGTTTTGTAGGCATTCTATGTGCATAATTCAAATTTAAAATACATGCACATGCTCTAGTGCATATAAATTGCTTGAAGAGTCAAATTTGTGTCCTTGGGTGCATGCTTAGGTCCCATGCAAGAAATGGCAATGAATTTCAAACACGAGGGCACTGTTGATTGCCGGCAAAACATTGAGATACCTATTTTTTAAATTCTAATAAATCCAAAACTCGTCTGAAATTCATGGAACTTGGCATGGTATCATGTTACGGCGTCAATATGCCGTGGTAAAAATTTGTCCCATTTGGGGCAGGTTTAGGTATAATCTTCTCACAAACCAGAGCTTCTCACAACAAGCCTGATGGTTTCGGTATGGAACGTTCCACATTTGGGGACGAAACGAAATCTGTTGCCTCGTATTGCTTTCAAAAAAATTCTAGTGTCAACATAGAACAACATGAGTGTTGTGTTAAGTTTTGGAATTTTATGTGTTCGTTTTGACATTTTTTACATTAACTGGGTTTTCTAGGCATATGTGCCTAATTGTAACACCCCGGTGTAATGATGATACAGTAATCCCTGAGATCAATCTAATCATTTTGCTATAACAGTGCTTAGTCACTTTGATCAATATTCCTTTTCAAATTCTAGTTGAATTTAATTTCAAATTATGTGTGAAATTCAAAATGCTCAAACATCAAAACTAAAATGTTCATCATGTGGAAAGTATTCTTCTAGTAATATTGGTGGTGAACCAATATTTTTGCAAAATGTCTAAGTGGCCTAATATATCTAAAACAGAAAAGCTTTAAAAAAGAAAAAAGAAAAGGGAGAGAGAGAAGGCCCCTGACTCCCCGTGGGCCTCGGCCCACCCCTCCACCCGAGCCAGCCCACCTAACGCCCGACGGCCCAACTCCCTGCACCGGTTGCCTCCCCCTCCTTCCTGTTCCTCGGACTCGGCCGCTACAGGGCGCTCCCGCTCACAGTCGGTGCCGCACCACCTTGTCGACGACGCGGGAGGGGACAAGGCCGCCCCGACGCCTCGGCCTCCACCCATCTCTCCCACTTGCTCCCTCTCTCTTTGCCTCTCCCTCTCCCCACCAGTTCCCCGCTCGCTTCCTCTCCCCCGGTTCCCCATCCACGCCCGAGCGCGGTCGCCGCTGTCCTCCGTCGTTGCCGCGGCCACCGGCCACCCCGTGCCTCGCCAGCACGTCCATGAGACGCGCCGTCCTCGGCTACACCCTCTGCACCAACCGGAGCAAGAAGGGAGCCACCACCGCGAGCCTGACGACCCCCTTCTTCCTCCTGCGGCCGCCTTCATCTCCGGCGCTGATTCGTAGCCGTTGGTCCTCCCCGAGCCCGCTAACGCACACCTACAGGCTCACGGTGAGCAGCCGCATCGCCTCCCCCTCTCTCCGGCCTCTCCCTATAGCCGTAGCTCGCCGCTTCTGCTGTGGCCGAACACAGCGCCGCCGTCGAGCTCCTCGTCGTGGCCACGCTCGCGGATGAGCTCGTCCGATCTTGCAGTCGTGCTCAGCACGTGCGTAGGGCCCCGTAGCGCTAGCTAGCTCGCTCCGCCGTGTCGTGTAATGCCGGTTCCGCCCATGCCCGAACTCCGGCGCCGCCTCCGCCGCTCGTCGGCGTCGTTCCGGTCATCCCCGAGGCCAACCCGTAGCTTCATGCGACGCGCGACATCGCTAGCTCTCGAATGGGAGTAGCCACACCCGTTTTGGCCCCCTGTAGGCGAAATCCGGCCACCTCCCGAACGCCGCTGCCGCCTCTGCTCGCCGTTGGCGATGCTCCGGTCGTCCCCGACGCCGGTCATCATCACCATCGTGTGCGCGGCGCCGGGCCGCGCCCTTAGGTCCAAGCCGCAGGTCCTGAGGCCCCCTATAGCGCGGCCCCAGCCAACTCCGGCAAAGCGCCACTGTGGATTTGGCCGCAGGAGCTCCTCGGGCGCCGCCGCTGACCTGGCAACAGTGGGGCCCACCCCCTGTGAGGCTGACCATGGGCCCCAGCGCCTCAGTTGACCGCATTCACTACGGTTAACACGGGAGCTGTTCACCCCCCTGCCACTGACTTGTGGGCCCTCGTGCTTAATTAAGATAATTAAGTTTTTAAACTAGTCTGCTAAATAGAATGCTCACTGACACATGGGGCCCACACCCCTAATTAACCCTGAGTGAATAATTAATCCACTTTTAACCCACAGAGGCTGACATGTGGGTCCCTATGGCCCCACTAGTCAGTTTGACCTGGTCAGCCGTCCTGTTGACGTTTGACATCACTATGACATCATGCTGATGTCATATTCCATTTCTTTTATTTTAAATAATTCCAGAATATGTTTTAAACTTGCAAAAATCATAGTAATTAAACCGTATCTCCGATGAAAATGTTTTCTATATGAAAGTTGCTCAGAAAAATCCAACGAATCCGAATACGCAGCCCGTTCGTACTCCACGCATCCCTAGCATAGCGAACATGCAACTTTCCCCCTTTGGTTCATCTGTCCGAAAATGCGAAACACCGAGGATACTTTCCCGGATGTTTCCCCTTCGCCGGTATCGCCTCCTACCGTGTTAGGTCACACCCGGCAAATCTTATTGCCATGTTATGCTTTGTGGTGCTATGTTTGCTTTATATTTACTGTTTCTTCCCCCTCTTCTCTCCGCTAGACCCCGAGACCGATGCTACCCTTGTGATCGACTACGTCGACGACGACCCCCCTCCTTGCCAGAGCAACCAGGCAAGCAAACCCCCCTTGAGCATTCCGATATCGCCCATTTCTTTCCCTCTCATGCTTGCATTAGAACTGCTACTGCTTTCTGTATGATCCTACTCTTATGCATAGCCTGTTGTTGTTACCTGCTTTCATACCTTACCTGCTTATCCTAAACTACTTAGTATAGGTTGGTTAGTGATCCATAAGTGACCCCCACTTTGTCCCAGTTGCCTCGCTTCATGTTCGATGACTCGATCAACGTGATTGATGTCCAAGCCCCGACACCACACATCACCCCCCCTAGTTGAACGACTCTGCAGAGTTACCACCGAGTGTCAAGGGTGGAACCTCATACATCACTCCTGATGAGACTTGTGTAGTGTAGCTAATCGGTCGTGGTCATCGAGGGTGATATCCTCCTTAACCACTTCCGATACGGCTCTGTCGTGCAACCCCTCAAGTGTGAACCTCAAGGGTGGATCCTCTTACGTTCATCGTGATGATTACATCGAGTGGAATTTTCTGGGGTGATTCCTCGGGTTTTCCCCTTGATGTTTGCACACACGGATACTTGGACTTTACAATTGTTACATGGATAGGCAGGTCGACCCTGAGGTGTACCCACGAGTGATGTGGAGATGGGTTGACTTGGAAGGTGCCCACGAGATACTTACGAGGCGTGGCCGAGCATTCTTAGCCCTTGCCGCAAGTACTCGAGACGGGGCGACGGGGTCACATCTTTCGTGAGTCTCTGCTTGTGTCCACACTGCCAACGCACCAATGGTTTGGATATTTGATCCGAGGGGCCTCTGGCCTGATAGCACTAACCATCACGTGGGCATTGTATGGGCGTTCTGCGTCGTATGCATCAGCCGAAGCTTAATAGACGTCAGCGACTGAGCTGCGCGCGCCGGGTTGGACTGGTAAGCTCCTGCCTTGTTGAAGAAGGTAGCTAAGTCTTCTCATCGGCCGCCCACGCAACGTGCAGGAGTTCCCGTGGAGATGGACCAAGACCCCTGGGGGCATAGGATTAGTCTGGCGTGCTTGACCTCTCTATTAAGCCTAGGTCGGGTTGCGGCATATTGTTTGGCCGAGGCCGGGCATGACCCAGGAAAGTGTGTCCGGCCGGAGTTAATCGAGCATGATGGGTAAGTTGGTTCACCTCTGCAAGGAAGAAAAAATCTATCGATAGCCTGTCCTACGGTAACGGACACTTGGAGTTGTATCCTGATCGATACAACTAGAACTGGATACTTGAGAGGAGAAATGGATAGTATGGCTCTGGGATTGCTTTCTCGCAGGGAGTCGAGAAAGGATCTCTGGCCGAGGTTGATAACACTACTACTTTACATTATGGTGATCTGTACTCTTCTATATGCTGCAAGATGCTTTAAGATGTTTGAAGACGCTAGTCTTCGATAGGCTAGGTTTTCCACTTCTGTTCTGGCATTCTGCAGTTTAGTCCACAGATACAGCCCTTTTCCTTTGATACAGATGCATACTTAGTTTAGATCTGATGTAAGTCTTGCGAGTACTTTGGATGAGTACTCACGGTTGCTTTGCTACTTCTTTTTCCCCCATACCCGATTGTTGCGACCAGATGACGGATCCCAGGAGCCAGACGACCCCACTGATGACTACTGCTATCCCGAGGGTGACTACTACTACGTGACAGCCGCTGATGACTTGGAGTAGTTAGGAGGCTCCCAGGCTGGAGGCCTTGCCTTTTTGATCATTGTTGCTTTTGTGCTAGCCTTCTTAAGGCAACCTTATTTAACTCATGTCTGTACTCAGATATTGTTGCTTCAGCTTACTCTTATGTATTCGAGCTTATGTATTCGAGCCCTCGAGGACCCTGGCTTGTAATATAAAGCTTGTATTACTTTAAATAATGTCTATAGTTGTGTTGTGATATCTTCCCATGAGTCCTTGACCTTGATCGTACACATTTGTGTGTATGATTAGTGTACGGTCAAATACAGGGCGTCACAATAATTCAAATTTGAAATACATGCACATGCTCGAGTGCATAAAAATGGGTTGAAAAGTCAAATCTGTGTCCTTGGGTGCATGCTTAGCTCCCATGCAAGAAATGGGAATGAATATCAAACACCTGGGCACTGTTGATTGCCGACAAAACGTTGAGATGCATATTTTTTAAATTCTAGTAAATCCAAAACTGGTCCAAAATTCATGAAACTTGGCATGGTATCATGGACCGGCTTCAACATGTTGTGGTAAAAAAATTGTCCCATTTGGGGCAGGTGCTTTCCAAAAATTTCTAGTGCCAACATAGAACAACATGAGTGTTGTGTTAAGTTTGGTAATTTTTTGGGGTTCGTTTGGACATCTTTATACATAAACTGGGCTTTCTAGGCATTCTATGTGCATAATTCAAATTCGAAATACATGCACATGCTCCAGTGCATATAAATTGGTTGAAAAGTCAAATTTGTGTCCTTGGGTGCATGCTTAGGTCCCATGAAAGAAATGGGAATGAATTTCAAACACTAGGGCACTGTTGATTGCTCGCAAAACGTTGAGATACCTGTTTTTTTCAATTCTTGTAAATCCAAAACTCGTCTAAAATTCATGAAACTTTGCATGGTATCATGGAACGACATCAACACGCCATGGTAAAAAAATTGTCCCATTTGGGGTAGGTTTAGGTATAACCTTCTCACAAATCAGAGCTTCTCACAACAAGCCCAATGGTTTCGGTACGGAACATGCCACCTTTGGGGACGAAACGATATTTGTTGCCTCTTATTGCTTTCAAAAAATTCCTAGTGCCAACATAGAACAACATGAGTGTTGTGTTAAGTTTTGGAAATTTTCGGGGTTCGTTTGTACATTTTTATACATTAACTGGGTTTTCTAGGCATTTTATGTGCATAATTCAAATCTGAAATACATGCACATGCTCCAGTGCATAGAAATTGGTTGAAAAGTCAAATCTATGACCTTGGTGCATGCTTAGGTCCCATGCGAGAAATGGGAATTAATTTCAAACACCAGGGCACTGTTGATTGCCGGCAAAACGTTGAGTTACGTGTTTCTTAAAGTCTAGTAAATCCACAACACGTCTAAAATTCATGAAATTTGGCATGGTATCATGGAGCGGCATCAACATGCCCTGGTAAAACAATTGTCCCATTTGGGGCAGGTTTGGGTATAAGCTTCTCACAAACCGGAGCTTCTCACAACAAGCCTGATGGTTTCAGTACGCAATGTGCCACCTTTGTGGATGAAACGATTTCCTTTGCCTCTTATTCCTTTAAAAAAAATTCTAGTGCCAACATAGAACAACATGATTGTTGTGTTAAGTTTTGGAATTTTTGGGCTTCGTTTGGACATTTTTATACATTAAATGGGTTTTCTAGGCATTTTATGTGCATAATTCAAATTTTAAATACATGCACATGCTCCAGTGCATATAAAAATTGTTGAAAAGTAAAATCTGTGCCCTTGGGTGCATGCTTAGGTCCCATGGAAGAAATGAGAATGAATTTCAAACACCAGGGCACTGTTGATTACTGGCAAAATGTTGAGATACCTGTTTTTAAAATTCTAGTAAATCCAAAAATCGTGTGAAATACATGAAACTTGGCATGGTATCATGCAACAACATCAACATGCAGTGGTAAAAAAACATGCCATTTGGGGCAGGCTTAGGTATAAGCTTTTCACAAACCAGAGCTTCTCACAACAAGCCTGATGGTTTCGGTACGGAATGTGCCACCTTTGGGGACGAAACGATATCCGTTGCCTCTTATTGCTTTCAAAAAATTCTAATACCAACATAGAACAACATGAGTGTTGTGTTAAGTTTTGGAATTTTATGGGGTTCGTTTGGACATTGTTATACATTAAGTGGGTTTTCTAGGCATTTTATGTGCATAATTCAAATTTGAAATACATGCACATGCTCGAGTGCATATAAATTGGTTGAGAAGTCAAATATGTGTCCTTGGCTGCATGCTTAGGTCCCATGTAAGAAATGGGAATGAATTTCAAAACCAGGGCCCTGTTGATTACCGACAAAATGTTGAGATACCTGTATTTTAAATTCTATTAAATCCACAACTCGTCTGAAATTCATGAAACTTGGCATGCTATCATGGAGCAGCATTAAAATGCCGTGGTAAAAAAATTCCAATTTGGGGCAGGTTTGTGGATAAGCTTGTAACAAACCAGAGCTTCTCACAACAAGCCTGAAGGTTTCGGTACGGAATGTGCCACCTTTTGGGACGAAACGATATCCGTTGCCTCTTATTGCTTTCAAAAACTTTCTAGTGCGAACATAGAACAGCATGAGTGTTGTGTTATGTTTTGAAATTTTTTGGGGTTCGTTTGGACATTTTTATATATTAACTGGGTTTTTAGGCATTTTATGTACATAATTCAAATTTGAAATACATGCACATGCTCCATTGCATATAAATTCGTTGAAAAGTCAAATATGTGTCCTTGGGTGCATGCTTAGGTCCCATGCAAGAAATGGGAATGAATTTCAAACACCAAGGTACTGTTGATTGCCAGAGAAACGTTCATATACTTGTTTCTTAAATTATAATAAATCCACAACTCATCTGAAATTCATGAACTTGGCATGGTATCATGGAGTGGCATCAACATGTCATGGTAAAAAATTTGTCCCATTTGGGGCAGGTTTAGGTAAAAGCTTCTCACAAACCATAGCTTCTCACAACAAGCCTGATTGTTTCGGTATGGAACCTGCCACCTTTGTGGACGAAATGATATTGTTGCCTCTCATTGCTTTCAAAAAATTTCTAGTGCCAACATAGAACAACATTAGGGTTGTGTTAAATTTTGGATTTTTCGGGGTTCGTTTGGACATTTTTATACATTAACTGGGTTTTTAATGTGCATAATTCAAATTTGAAATACATGCACATGCTCCAGTGCATATAAATTGGATGAAAAGTCAAATTTGTTTCCTTGGGTGCATGATCAGGTCCCATGCAAGAAATGGGAATGAATTTCAAACACTGGGGCACTGTTGGTTGCCGGCAAAACATTGAGATAGCTATTTTTTAAATTCTAGTAAATCCAGAAATCGTTTGAAATTCATGAAACTTGGCATGGTATCATGGAGCGGCATCAACATGTCGTGGTAAAAAATTAGTCCCATTTGGGGCAGGTTTGGGTAAAAGCTTCTCACAAATCAGAGCTTCTCACAACAAGCCTGATGGTTTTAATAAGGAACGTGCCACCTCTGTGGACGAAACGATATCCGTTGCCGCTTATTGCTTTCAAAAAAAATCTAGTGCCAACATAAAACAACATGAGTGTTGTGTTTAGTTTTGGAATTTTTCGTTGTTTGTCTAGACATTTTTATACATCAACTGGGTTTTGTAGGCATTCTATGTGCATAATTCAAATTTAAAATACATGCACATGCTCTAGTGCATATAAATTGCTGGAAAAGTCCAATCTGTGTCCTTGGGTGCATGTTTAGGTCCCATGCAACAAATGGGAATGAATTTCAAAGACCAGGGCACTGTTGATTGTCGGCAAAACATTGAGATACCTGTTTTTTAAATTCTAATAAATCCAAAACTCATCTGAAATTCATGAAACTTGGCATGGTATCATGTTACAACATCAATATGGCGTGGTAAAAATTTGTCCCATTTGGGGCAGGTTTAGGTATAATCTTCTCATAAACCAGAGCTTCTCACAACAAGCTTGATGGTTTCGGTACGGAACATGCCACCTTTGGGGACAAAACGAAATACGTTCCCTCGTATTGCTTTCAAAAAATTTCTAGTGCCAACATAGAACAACATGAGTGTTGTGTTATGTTTTGGAATTTTATGTGTTCGTTTGGACATTTTTGTAGATTAACTAGGTTTTCTAGGCATTTTATCTGCATAATTAAAATTTGAAATACATGCACATGCTCGAGTGCATATAAAAGTGTTGAAAAGTCAAATATGTGTTCTTGGGTGCATGCTTAGGTCCCATGCAAGAAATGGGAATGAATTTCAAACACCTGGGCACTGTTGATTGCCAACAAAACATTGAGATACATATTTTTTAAATTCTAGTAAATCCAAAACTTGCTGAAATTCATGAAACTTGGCATGGTATCATGGACCGGCTTCAACATGTCGTGGTAAAAAGATTGTCCCATTTGGGGCAGGTGCTTTCAAAAAATTTCTAGTGCCAACATAGAACAACAAGAGTGTTGTGTTAAGTTTGGTAATTTTTGGGGGTTCATTTGGACATTTTTATACATTAACTGGGTTTTCTAGGCATTCTATGTGCATAATTCAAATTTGAAATACATGCACATGCTCCAGTGCATATAAATTGGTTGAAAAGTCAAATTTGTGTCCTTGGGTGCATGCTTAGGTCCCATGCAAGAAATGGGAATGAATTTCAACCACCAGGGCACTATTGATTGCCGGCAAAACGTTGAGATACCTGTTTTTTAAATTCTTGTAAATCCAAAACTTGTCTGAAATTCATGAAAGTTAGCATGGTATCATGGAACGACATCAACATGCCGTGGTAAAAAAATTGTCTCATTTGGGGCAGGTTTAGGTTTAACCATCTCACAAACCAGAGCTTTCACAACAAGCCTGATGGTTTCGGTACGGAACATGCCACCTTTGGGGATGAAATGATATTTGTTGCCTTTTATTGCTTTCAAAAAATTTCTAGTGCCAACATAGAACAACATGAGTGTTGTCTTAAGTTTTGGAAATTTTCAGGGTTCGTTTGTACATTTTTATACATTAACTGGGTTTTCTAGGCATTTTATGTTCATAATTCAAATTTCAAATACATGCACATGCTCCAGTGCATATAAATTGGTTGAAAAGTCAAATCTATGTCCTTGGTGCATGCTTAGGTCCCTTGCAAGAAATGGGAATTAATTTCAAACACCAGGGCACTGTTGATTGCCGGCAAAACGTTGAGATACTTGTTTCTTAAAGTCTAGTAAATCCACAACTCGTCTAAAATTCATGAAATTTGGCATGGTATCATGGAGCGGCATCAACATGCCGTGGTAAAAAAATTGTACCATTTGGGGCAGGTTTGGGTATAAGCTTCTCACAAACCAGAGCTTCTCATAACAAGCCTAATAGTTTCAGTACGGAATGTGCCACCTTTGTGGATGAAACGATTTCCTTTACCTCTTATTGCTTTAAAAAATTCTAGTGCCAACAAAGAACAACATGATTGTTGTGTTATGTTTTGGAATTTTTGGGGTTTGTTTGGACATTTTTATACATTAACTGGGTTTTCTAGGCATTTTATGTGCACATTTAAAATTTGAAATACACGCACATGCTGTAGTGCATAAAAAACTGTTGAAAAGTAAAATCTATGCCCTTGGGTGCATGCTTAGGTCCCATGGAAGAAATGAGAATGAATTTTAAACACCAGGGCACTGTTGATTGCTAGGAAAACGTTGAGATACCTGTTTTTAAAATTCTAGTAAATCCAAAAATTGTCTGAAATTCATGAAACTTGGCATGGTATCATGCAACGAGATCAAAATGCAGCGGTAAAAAAATTGTCCCATTTGGGGCAGGCTTAGGTATAAGCTTCTCACAAAACAGAGCTTCTCAAAACAAGCCTGATGGTTTCGGTATGGAACGTGCCACCTTTGGGGATGAAACGATATCCGTTGCCTCTTATTTCTTTCAAAAAAATTCATGAAACTTGGCATGGTATCATGGAGCGGCATAAATATGCCGTGGTAAAAAAATTGTCCCATTTGGGGCAGGTTTGTGTATAAGCTTCTCACAAACCAGAGCTTCTCACAACAAGCGTGATGATTTCGGTACGGAATGTGCCACCTTTGGGGACGAAACTATATCCTTTGCCTCTTATTGATTTCAAAAAATTCTAGTGCCAACATAGAACAACATGATTGTTGTGTTAAGTTTTGGAATTTTTCGGGGTTCGTTTGGACATTTTTATACATTAATTGGGTTTTCTAGGCATTTTATGTGCATAATTCAAATTTTAAATACATGCACATGCTCCAGTGCATACAAATTGGTTGAAAACTCAAATCTTTGTCCTTGGGTGTATGCTTTGGTTCCATGCAAGAAGTGGGAATGAATTTCAAACACGAGGGCACTGTTGCTTGCCAGCATAACATTGAGATACCTGTTTTTTAAATTCTAGTAAATCCAAAACTCGTCTGAAATTTATTTTGCAAAAGACTATCAATAGGTCCAGGAAGAATTGGTCTAAGAAATTAGATGATGCACTTTGGGCTTATAGAGAAACATATAAAAATCCTATGGGCATGTCTCCTTATAAAATTGTTTATGGAAAAGCTTGTCATTTGCCTCTTGAGTTAGAACATAAAGCATATTGGGCAACCAAAGAGCTTAATTATGATTTCAAACTTGCTAGCGAAAAGAGGTTATTTGATATTAGCTCATTAGATGAATGGAGAACCCAAGCTTATGAAAATGCAAAATTATTCAAAGAAAAAGTTAAAAGATGGCATGACAAAAGAATCCAAAAGCGTGAGTTTAAAGTAGGAGAATAGGTTCTTTTGTACAACTCTCTTTTCAGATTATTTGCAGGAAAACTCCTCTCAAAATGGGAAGGCCCCTACGTTATCGAGGAGGTTTATCGGTCTGTAGCCATCAAAATAAATAATGTCGGAGGTACTAACCTGAAGGTTGTCAATTGGCAATGAATAAAACATTATATCTCAGGTACGCCCATTAATCTTGAAAGTAATATTATCCAAACTATGACACTAGAAGAACACATAAAAGAGTCCTTCTGGGACACTCCAAAAACGTGAAAATAAGGAGGTACGTGATACAGTAAGTAAACGGACTCTGAAAAATCCGCAAAAATATTTTTGTTAGTTTTGGAATATTGAGAAAAATAGGATAATAAGAAACTTCCAGGAAGCGTACCCTAGTGGGAACAAGACACCAGGGCCTGGCGCGCCCAGGTGGGTTGTGCCCACCTGGGACATCTTCCAGACTCTGTTTTTATTCCGTTTGCTTGTCCACCAAGAAAAAATCTATATATACTTCCCGAACCTGTTAGCCACCATATTGAGGAGAAATCCAATGTTCTCTTTTCTTGCTCTTTTGTGCTAGATCTCATATACCATGGCCACCTCAAGCTCCTCCAAGGACAAGTTCTCCAAGAATGTCATCAACCCATATCTGCAGGAGGTGGTGTAGCACCCTCAGGTCATCTAGATACATGAGGGGGTGCTTCACCTCCGTGATGTGTCATGTCCCAAGGGGACGGGAACCGTGGAGGCCAGACTTGAAGCTATAGAACAAGATGTCTTCCGGTGCAAGGTGATGTGGAGCGTGGACTCAATGCCAATCACCTCATGATCATGGACCTCTCCCGTGATCTCAAGGTGGATGGCAAGCCCTTGACGGACATCATCTTCACCCTCAACGAGAAAATCAACTTCCTCCAAAGCCAGATCTATGATCTCCAAAACCAAGTCTTGGAATATGAGGTGAGGTTTAACGGTATGAGTTTGGCTGCTAGTTGCAGGATGATACGTCCATTTTGCATGATGCTTTTATATCTATATTTATTGCATTATGGGCTGTTATCACACATTATGTCACAATACTTATGCCTATTCTCTCTTATTTTACAAGGTTTACATGAAGAGGGGAATGCCGACAGCTGGAGTTCTGGGATGGAAAAGGAGAAAATATTTTCGGCACATCTCCAAAAGTGCTGAAACTCCATGGGAATTATTTTCAGAATATATAAAAAATATTGGGCGAAATAAATACCAGAGGGGGGCCACCCACCGTCCATGAGGGTGGGGGCGCGCCCTACCCCCCTAGGCACGCCCCCTGCCTCATGGGCCCCCTGGTGGCCCTCCGATGCCCATCTTTGGCTATATGGAGTCTTTCATCAAGGAAAAAAATCGTAAGCAAGCTCACGGGACGAAACTCCGCCGCCACGAGGCGGAACCTTGGCGGAACCAATCTAGGGTTCCGGCGGAGCTGTTCTGCTGGGGAAACTTCCCTCCGAGAGGGGGAAATCATCACCATCGTCATCACCAACGATCCTCTCATCGGGAGGGGTCCAATCTCCATCAACATTTTCACCAGAACCATCTCATCTGAAACCCTAGTTCATCTCTTGTATCGAATCTTTGTATCCAAACCTCAGATTGGTACCTGTGGGTTGCTAGTAGTGTTGATTACTCCTTGTAGTTGATGCTAGTTGGTTTACTTGGTGGAAGATCATTTGTTCAGATCCATTATGCATATTAATACCCCTCTGATTATCAACATGAATATGATTTGTGAGTAGTTATGTTTGTTCCTGAGGACATGGGAGAAGTCTTGCTATAATTAGTAATGTGAATTTGGTATTCGTTCGATATTTTGATGAGACGTATGTCGTCTTTCCTCTAGTGGTGTCACGTGAACGTCGACTACATGACACTTTACCATTGTTTAGGACTAGAGGAAGGCATTGAGAAGTAATAATTAGATGACGGGTTGCAAGAGTGACAGAAGCTTAAACCCTAGTTTATGCGTTGCTTCATAAGGGGCTGATTTGGATCCATATGTTTCATGCTATGGTTAGGTTTACCTTAATAATTCTGTTGTAGTTGCGGATGCTTGCAATAGCGGTTAATCATAAGTGGGATGCTTGTCCAAGGAAGGACAATACCCAAGGACCGGTCTACCCACATATCAAATTATCAAAGTACCGAACGCGAATCATATGAGCATGATGAAAACTAGCTTGACGATAATTCGGATGTGTCCTCGGGAGCGGTTTCCTTTATATAAGAGTTTGTCCAGGCTTGTCCTTTGCTACAAAAAGGATTGGGCCATATTTCTGCACCTTATTTACTTTTATTACTTGTTACCCGTTACAAATTACCTTTTCACAAAACTATATGTTCCCGATAATTTCAGTGCTTGCAGAGAATACCTTGCTAAAAACCGCTTATCATTTCCTTCTGCTCCTCATTGGGTTCCACACTCTTACTTATCGAAAAGGCTACGATAGATCCCCTACACTTGTGGGTCATGAAGACTCTTTCTGGCGCCGTTGCTGGGGAGTGAAGCACCTTTGATAGGTGGAATTTGGTAAGGAAAAATTTATACAGTGTGCTGAAATTTACTGTCACTTGTTACTATGGAACATAATCCTTTGAGGGGCTTGTTTGGGGTATCTTCACCCCGACCAATAGAGCAAAGATGTGACGCCCCCGATTTGACCGTACACTAATCATGCACGCAAATGTGTACGATCAAGATCAAAGACTCACGGGAAGATATCACAACACAACTCTACAAATAAAATAAGTCATACAAGCATCATATTACAAGCCAGGGGCCTCGAGGGCTCGAATACAAGAGCTCGATCATAGACGAGTCAGCGGAAGCAACAATATCTGAGTACAGACATAAGTTAAACAAGTTTGCCTTAAGAAGGCTAGCACAAACTGGGATACAGATCGAAAGAGGCGCAGGCCTCCTGCCTGGGATCCTCCTAACTACTCCTGGTCGTCGTCAGCGGGCATCACATAGTAGTAGGCACCTCCGGTGTAGGGGTCGTCGTCGACGGTGGCGTCTGGCTCCTGGGCTCCAACATCTGGTTGCGACAACCAGGTAGAAGGGATAGAGGGAAAGAAGGAGAAAGCAACCGTGAGTACTCATCCAAAGTACTCGCAAGCAAGGAGCTACACTACATATGTATGCATTGGTATCAACTGGAATAAGGCTATTATATGTGGACTGGACTGCAGAAAGCCGGAATAAGAGGGGGATAGCTAGTCCTTTTGAAGACTACGCTTCTGGCAGCCTCCGTCTTGCAGCATGTAGAAGAGAGTAGACTGAAGTCCTCCAAGTAGCAACGCATAGCATAATCCTACCCGATGATCCTCCCCTCGTCGCCCTGTGAGAGAGCGATCACCGGTTGTATCTGGCACTTGGAAGGGTGTGTTTTATTAAGTATCTGGTTCTAGTTGTCATAAGGTCAAGGTACAACTCCAAGTCGTCCTGTTACCGAAGATCACGGCTATTCGAATAGATTAACTTCCCTGCAGGGGTGCACCACATACCCCAACACGCTCGATCCCATTTGGCCGGACACACTTTCCTGGGTCATGCCCGGCCTCGGAAGATCAACACGTCGCAGCCCCACCTAGGCACAACAGAGAGGTCAGCACGCCGGTCTAAACCTAAGCGCACAGAGGTCTGGGCCCATCGCCCTTAGCACACCTGCACGTTGCGTACGCGGCCGGAAGCAGAACTAGCCCCCTTAATACAAGAGCAGGCTTACGTTCCAATCCGGCGCGCGCCACTCAGTCGCTGACGTCACGAAGGCTTCGGCTGATACCACGACGCCGGGATACCCATAACTACTCTCGCGTAAATGGTTAGTGCGTATAGACCAAATGGCCAAACTCAGATCAAATACCCAGATCTCGTTAAGCGTGTTAAGTATCCGCGAACGTCGACCAGGGCCAGGCCCACCTCTCTCCTAGGTGGTTGGAACCTGCCCTGTCGCTCCGCCTCAAAGATCCACTCGCGGGTGCTCCTCAAGCCGACCCGTCTTTAGTCACCACATGTATCATGTATAAAGTATATAGTATATACCCGTGATCAACTCCCGAGTGATCACGGCCCGATAGTATAGCAAGGCAGACGGACAAGAATGTAGGGCCACAGATGGAAATACTAGCATCCTATACTAAGCATTAGGATTGCAGGTAAAGGTAACAACAGTAGTAGCAAGGACAGGCTATGCATCAGTATAGGATTAACGGGAAGCAGTAACATGCTACACTACTCTAATGCAAGCAGTATAGAGAAGAGTAGGCGATATCTGGTGATCAAAGCGGGGGCTTGCCTGGTTGCTCTGGCAAGAGAGAGGGGTCGTCAACACCGTAGTCGAACTGGGCAGCAGCAGTGTCGGTCTCGTAGTCTACCGGAGAGAAGAGGGGGAAGAAACAATGAATACCATGTAAACAGATGCATATAGATGCATGACATGACAAGTAACGATGCTAGGCGTGCCCTAACGTGGTATGAGGTGGTACCGGTTAAGGGGGGAAACATCCGGGAAAATATCCCCGGGGTTTCGTGTTTTCGGGCAGAGGAGCCGGAGGGGGAAAGTTGCGGGTTCGATAGGTTAGGGGTGTGTGGCGGACGAACGGACTGCGTATCCAGATTCGTCTCGTCGTGTGAGCAACTTTCATGTTGAAAATATTTTAATCCGAGTTACGGATTAAAAGATATGATTTTCTAAAGATTTTATTAATTTCTGGAATTTAATTAATTATTTAATCCAACATTATCCAGAATAGTAAATGATGACATCAGCATGACATCAGAATGATGTCAGCAGTCAACGTTGACCATTGACCTGGTCAACCTGTCAGGTGGGTCCCACCTGTCAGGGGCTGTTACCTAATTAACTACTGTTTCGTTAATTTAATTATCTAATTAGATTAATTTAAACAGGATTAATTTAGTTAATTAATTTAGTTAATTAATTAATTAAATTCATTTTTATTATTTGTTTTACTTATATATTTATTAATTTTATTATTATTATTATTATTATTATTTTTAAAACCATATTATTATTATTACTTATTTCATTTTCGTTCACAGGGGGGTGGGCCCCGTTTGTCTGAGGCACAGTGGCCTTGCGGGTCGGGCGTGCGGGCGTAGGGGCGGGCGCCGGCCCGAGCCAAAGGAGGCGCTGGGGCAACGGGGGCTGCGGCGAGGTGCGCTGGGCGCAGCGGGCGCCCGCACTGGATGCAACCAGTCAGGGCCACGACGAGAGAGGGGGGGTTCGCCGGCGTGGCAGTGGCGAGGCCACGGCGGGAAAAATGGGAGGAGCAGAGCGCGGGCGCGGTCGCCGGTACGGGGGAGCCACAGCGAGGAGGTGGCTGGCCGGAGCGGGGCGGGCACGGAGCGGAACGGCGGACGGCGGCGGCCACCGCAGGCATCGTGCGGCCACGGGGAGGAGGGGGGGAGAGGGCGCGGCCACGGGCGCGAGGGCCACGATGAGCGCGGGGCGCGTGCGCGCGCACGGCCAGGGCGCAGCCGGCGCGTGCGGCCCACGGCGGGGCGGCAACGGCGTACGGGGGGGGTACGGCGCCGGTGACGGAGAAGGGAGAGGAGGGAGCTCACGGGGGGAGTAGGGTAACGGCAGTGGGCTCGGGGACGGTCGGGGGGGTCCGATGAGGGAGAGGACGAGGACGACGTCGGCGGTGGTTGCGCGGGCTTCGGGCGGCGGCGCCCAATCGGCGAGGGGCGGCGCGGATCGATCCGGCGACCTCGGGGTTGGTGACGGGGCGAGGCGACGGCGGCGATGCGGGTGGGGGCTGGCGGAGCGCCGGCGTTGGGTGGTTCGGGGGGGGGGCGGCGGTGGTCTCCTCCCGATCCAGATCGGGGGAGAGGGGGATATTTCGGGGGGGGTGGGGGCTGTCGGTGGGGTGGGGGGGGGGGGGAGGGGTAAGGGAGGACGTGGGGGCCGACCTGGGCCGGCCTGGTTGCCGATGGCCAGCTGGGCCGCGGGCAGTCCAGCAGGGGGGGGGGCTTCTCTTCCTTTTTTGTTAGTTTAGTTTTTCTCTTTTGTATTTTCTTTTCTTTTATTTATTTTCTTTTCTGTTTTATTTTAAGTTCCCTTTTATTACAGTTTTATAAAAACACTAGCACCTAAATTTGTATTTATTAAATATACTACTGCCACCTTAATTCTCAACCGAAAATAAAATAGTTTAATATTCTATAAAATTCAATAGGCATGTATTTAATTGTTTTAACTACTGTTTTAATTATCTTAGAGCCTTTAAACACTTTATCAAAGTTTGGTTTCTCCACCATAATTACCTATGCATTATTTAGTTCACTCCGAACATTTTAGTTTTAAAGTTTGGAAACTTTTGTTGTTTGCCTATGTTTTAAATTTGAATTTGAATCGGGTTCGAATCAACGTGAGTTTAATCACAGTAATGGAGGTGACGTGGCATCATTAGCTTGGGATTACTGTAGTCTAATTATCCGGGCGTCACAATTCTCCTCCACTACAAGAAATCTCGTCCCGAGATTTAAGAGGGGAGTAAGGGGGGGGGGTTCTGGTTATTCTAATGGATCTTCTTGAAGAAGTTAATCCCTTTCGTTGATGCCTTCAATTCTTTATCCCAAAGCATCATGATGAAGTTGTCGTCCTTTCTTCGGGGAGCTCCATCGTACTTACGAATAGGTAGGGGGCAGCTCTACAATGATAGGATGTTATAAGGGAAATTCATCTGGGGGTATCCCAGGAATAAACATATGAGTATCTCTCGAGTTGAACAAATGACACACATCGAGAGCAAAGTAAGACGGTGTAATAAGAGGTTTCAAGCGGATAGGCAATCGTTCATTGCCTGAAGCAGAGTGCGGAAGGGGTTCAGAGCAACGAGAATAAGTATTGTGTCCGATACCAGAATAGATCAACAAGCAAGTGGCCCGTGAATTACATACAAAGTCAAGCACGAGGGATAACTCTGACCACGGGGTGTACAAGAGAGTCAGGTTTCGATCCTGTGGAACTGTGGGTTATGGGCCCACCATGTGGGTTAAAAGCAGGAAGGCGCTAATATTTGCACGGTCAAGATAACAAGGTATGTCATAGGATAGCCTGTTGGTTTTGTTGTCAACAATGTCGGTACCAAGGGCGAGGGACGAAGAGAACCATTTTCCTGCTCGTTGAACGAGGCGGACCAATAGGCAAAGTTCTCGTCCATCAGCGGTTCCGGAAGTCATCAACAGTAGAAACAGGGTTACACCAGACAGGAAGGTACACCGAGGTGTTTACCTAAGCAGGGGATTACCACTACTCGGTTAAGTAGTTTACAAGTAAGTTTGAACAAAACAACGGGAAGGAAAATGTGCTTAAACACGTATATCAGGGGTATATCCTTCCCAAGGACAAGCAGAGCATGATATCCGTGACAGGATATTATGTAGAAAACTCCTTAGGTAGGGGAGAGAAATTTCATGATATTACCCATACAGCGGTGTTTGGATAATTGAGCAGGAAACATTTAACATTGGGCTTCAAATGTTCTTGTTGAAAATTGGAGTACCATAGACATGCTTCGAGATAGCATTGACATGGTATTCAAGCAAAAGGTCAGACTTTGGATATAGGAAGGATCCATTAGGAACAACTTGTAGGATAAGTCTTACAATTTCCTCAGGGAAGAATGGCTAAACTTGCTAAAAAGGATACTACAATAATAGGTCCTCCACCCAGGGGGGGGTGCTAGGCATGACATCATGTTACCGGGTCATCAAAGGACCAATGTTATAACTCTTGAAAATATGTTCCAACCATCATATCTGACCGAGATTCAGATCTGATTGGTGTCAGGATAACTCAGACTCGGGATGCCTGAGAAGAAAGGTGTAACACACATTGTCGAGATGACATTGTAAGATTCTCGGGAATTGAACTATGGAAGCGAGTTCTGAAACAAGAGTTCTCCACTAATCCAAGGAGAGATGAGGAGGTGGCTGATGGATTCAGCAACATTTTGTCAAGGTTTCCAAAAAATGAATTTCCACCATCAGGTGAACAAAGAGATATCATTTGTCGGATCAAATGATATAATGATGTATGCTTGAGGAAAACATACACAGTTAAAGGTGCACCCGAAATATGGCTTACGTAGAATGATCAATGTTAGAATGGTGGTTCAACAACCAGTAGTCTAAGAATGAACGGCCGACCATTATCTTCAAAGCAATAGGGTTTCTAGAAGGAAAGAATCCAAACAACACCGTTCACTTGTTGGAATCAACACGGGGACCAAGAAAGAATGGTGATGGTGAGAAGTATCACTATACCAAGAATTCTTAAGAGGTGGAGTAATCCTCGTGACATTCTTGTCATAAAAGATGGTAATACTCCAAGGTAAAGAAGAACAAATGCTGGATAGCAATGAACTCAAGGTACAACACAGAACACGGACAAGTTTGTGTTGGAGGGAAGGCAATAAAGTGGTCGATGACAAAACAACTCATCGAGGGCAAGGATGGTATTTCTCATCATGAATTCAATTGATATCCTGGAAGGGGTCAAAATGTTGATGATGATCATGGCACACTTGTCGAGGGGTTTCATGAGGATATAATCGATCATCGATGACATCAAGCAAAAGGAACGGTGAAGAGAAAATTATCAGAACCATGGGTATGAAACAAACTCGAAATCAAGTTTGCTATTCAAGGAGAAATGATATGACAAAGAAGATCGACATAAGATTAGCTCACTGTCGAAATTTGTGCTCCGTGAAGCAGGACCAGGTAGCACAGTTAAAAATTAGCCCAATAATGGTATAGCCGATCAGGCTAGGAATGACTTGAAGGATTATTAAACTCATAAGCAACGAATATTACTTAGAGTTATCGAACCAGAGTGCGGAATCGGTTCACTTACCGGTGTTCTTGAGCGACTAACAACTCATCACCCATGAAAAATTGGAATCGGTGAGAAATAATAGCTGATGGAGACTCATAAGATGCAACACAGTTCTTAGATATACTCGAGATACCAGAGGGTAATACTCGACTGTAGATCAAGGTAGAGGTTGGACTGGTGTATTGACTTGCAAAAGACAAGTGCTTAAACTTGCACGAGAATTGGTATTTAAAGGAGAACATGGTCGGAACCATGATTGAAAAAGGCGAGATCCCAGATATAAGATGAACTTAACCAAGGGAATAATTAATTTTAAAAGAAGCTTCGATGAGAAGATCTACATCGTGTCTATGGGCATGAACACAAAGTTCAAGGTCGACTCCCACTTCTTCAATGTATAACCTTCCATTCACTTCTCGCTTTGATAAAGGCATTACTGTTGAAAGTTTTACCTGGTGAAATACCAGATGAGTATGACTCGTGAAAACTTCCGAGTTCACACATATTAAGGAAGGCATAGGTTCAACCCATCCGGGCATCTTACGAACATATACCACAAACTTTGGGGTAATTAATACAAGCTCGAAATTAGAGCATTGTTGGTCAAGCAGAGGATACAATGTACCAAAGGCATTATGTATCAGGGGAAAGAGCTCACAAGGTGATTAATTATGAAGGACATAAAATCCAACAAAGGAACCGATGGCCCACAACGGAGCTGGTGTGGGTATCGGTACTCTATCAAAGGAAGAAGGAATGCAAGTGCACCGGATTATAGAAACAACTGACTAACTCAAAGCTTAAATGCTAAGGAATTATGATTTCCAAAACAAGGGATCAGAAGCAGACCTTCTGATCAAGGATGGATCAATTGAATATACCAGAGGCACAATCGACGACAGATAGTTTGGTCGAGAACCAGCTCATGTTCAAAATGACGTCTGAGCCGGAAAGATAATCCTAGGACTCGACTGATGATTGTGAACATTCACAACATATTGAATCAACGGTCTCAAAAATGATGGTGACGAAGGTTGCCAGTATGATTACTATACTTATGGGATTAATCATAATGAAAGCAAACAAGAAATTCCAGAGCAATAGGTTGCTGAGGATTTTCGGAATATCCAATGGTATTTCGAAGACTTTTGTGTAACACAGGAACAATTGGGGGATGAGCGGATACTCGATAAGTGCGAGAATTAACCGTAGGGGTATTCAGGTGACAAGGAACAACACGGCAGTAAGCTCAAAGGGTTATCGAAACAACGACAAGTTTTTCAGGGTATCTTGTAATAACAAGACCAACTGGGGATGAGGGTAAGAATAACAATTGCATGTAGTTGTCCATAAGGGTTTACGGTGGAAGGGGAATTGCGAACGCGATGATCACAAGTTCTCGAGTTAACAACGGAGAGTATCTTCAGGGTCTTCTGGTGCAGCAGACGATCATCAGTAATAAGGGGCTCTCCGGGTGAAAGTGATAACAAGATCCTAATGTTAGATTTAGTAAAATTCATTTAACCCGAATAGAGGAGAGATCAGAGGCCCAGAGTAAAGGTCGAGGAGTAAAAGATCCTACTACCACCCAATGGCGACGTGTGCCCATAAGACACACAGCCATGTTAGTAAAAGTTTTGCAATGTCTAGACTCGACTTCGGCCAAGGAGTTGGGAAGGGGCTGTCAGGGGCTGTTACCTAATTAACTACTGTTTCGTTAATTTAATTATCTAATTAGATTAATTTAAACAGGATTAATTAACTTAATTAATTTAGTTAATTAATTAATTAATTAATTAAATTCATTTTTATTATTTGTTTTACTTATATATTTATTAATTTATTTATTATTATTATTATTATTATTATTATTATTTTTAAAACCATTTTATTATTATTACTTATTTCATTTTCGTTCACAGGGGGGTGGGCCCCGTTTGTCTGAGGCACAGAGGCCTTGCGGGTCGGGCGTGCGGGCGTAGGGGCGGGCGCCGGCCCGAGCCAAAGGAGGCGCTGGGGCAACGGGGGCTGCGGCGAGGTGCGCTGGGCGCAGCGGGCGGGCAGGAGCGTAACGGCGGACGGCGCGCGGCCACCGCAGGCATCGTGCGGCCACGGGGAGGAGGGGGGGAGAGGGCGCGGCCACGGGCGCGAGGGCCACGGTGAGCGCGGGGCGCGTGCGCGCGCACGGCCAGGGCGCAGCCGGCGCGTGCGGCCCACGGCGGGGCGGCAACGGCGTAACGGGGGGGGAGGGGTACGGCGCCGGTGACGGAGAAGGGAGAGGAGGGAGCTCACGGGGGGGAGTAGGGTAACGGCAGTGGGCTCGGGGACGGTCGGGGGGGTCCGATGAGGGAGAGGACGAGGACGGCGTCGGCGGTGGTTGCGCGGGCTTCGGGCGGCGGCGCCCAATCGGCGAGGGGCGGCGCGGATCGATCCGGCGACCTCGGGGTTGGTGACGGGGCGAGGCGACGGCGGCGATGCGGGTGGGGGCTGGCGGAGCGCCGGCGTTGGGTGGTTCGGGGGGGGGGACGGCGGTGGTCTCCTCCCGATCTAGATCGGGGGAGAGGGGGATTTCGGGGGGTGGGGGCTGTCGGTGGGGGAGGGGGGGGAGTGGATAAGGGAGAGGACGTGGGGGGCCGACCTGGGCCGTCCTGGTTGGCCCGATGGCCAGCGGGGCCGCGGTCCAGTAGGGGGGGGCTTCTCTTTCCTTTTTTTGTTAGTTTAGTTTTTCTCTTTTGTATTTTCTTTTCTTTTATTTATTTTCTTTTCTGTTTTATTTTAAGTCCCCTTTTATTACAGTTTTATAAAAACACTAGCACCTAAATTTGTATTTATAAATATACTACTGCCACCTTAATTCTCAACCGAAAATAAAATAGTTTAATATTCTATAAAATTCAATAGGCATGTATTTAATTGTTTTAACTACTGTTTGAATTATCTTCGAGCCTTTAAACACTTTATCAAAGTTTGGTTTCTCCACCATAATTACCTATGCATTATTTAGTTCACTCCGAACATTTTAGTTTTAAAGTTTGGAAACTTTTGTTGTTTGCCTATGTTTTAAATTTGAATTTGAATCGGGTTCGAATCAACGTGAGTTTAATCACAGTAATGGAGGTGACGTGGCATCATTAGCTTGGGATTACTGTAGTCTAATTATCCGGGCGTCACAAAAGAGTTGCTCCTGAACCTACTGAAACTACTGAAAATGTTTACTTTGAAATTCCTTCGGGTATGATAGAGAAACTGCTAGCTAATCCTTTCACAGGTGATGGAACATTACATCCCGATTTGCACCTAATCTATGTGGGTGAAGTTTGTGGATTATTTAAGCTTACAGGTATGCCCGAGGATGTTATCAAGACGAAGGTCTTCCCTTTATCTTTGAAGGGAGAGGCATTGACATGGTTTAGGCTATGTGATGATACTGGATCACGGAACTACCAACGATTGAAATTGGAATTTCATCAGAAGTTTTATCCTATGCATCTGGTTCATCGTGATCGTAATTATATATATAATTTTTGGCCTCATGAAGGAGAAAGCATCGCTCAAGCTTGGGGGAGTCTTCAGTCAATGTTATATTCATGCCCCAATCATGAGCTCTCAAAAGAAATGATTACTCAAAAAAAATATGCTCGGCTTTCTCTTAGTAATCGCTCCATGCTCGATACTTCTTGTACTAGCTCTTTTATGATGAATACTATTGAATTCAAATGTGATTTATTGGAAAGAATTAAAGGCAACTCTGAAGATTGGGACCTCGATGAAGGTAAGGAGTCAGGTATAACACCTAAGTTTGATTGTGTTAAATCTTTTATGGATACCGATGCTTTCCGTGAATTTAGCACTAAATATGGACTTGACTCTGAGATAGTAGCTTCTTTCTGTGAATCCTTTGATACTCATGTTGATCTCCCTAAGGAGAAGTGGTTTAAATATAATCCCCCCGTTGTAGTAAAAGTAGTTGCACCTATTAAAGTTGAAGAAAAAACTATCACTTAAAATGATCCTGTTGTTTCTACTGCTTATATTGAGAAACCACCTCTCCCTGTTAGAATAAAGGATCATGCTAAAGCTTCAACTGTGGTTCGTAAGAGTAATACTAGAACACCTACTCCCTCTGAGAAAATTAAAGTTGAACCTAGTGTTGCTATGGTCAAAGATCTCTTGGCCGATAATATTGATGGGCATGTTATTTACATCTGTGATGAATCTGCTAGAATTGGTAGACCATGTACTAAATATAAACATAGACCTATTTGTAGGCATGCCTGTTATTTCTGTTAAAAGAGGAGATCATTGCTATCATGGCTTGTGTGATATGGGTGCTTGTGCAAGTGCAATACCCCATTCCTTATATAAAGAAATTATGCATGCTATTTCACCTGCTGAGATAGAAGGGATAGACTAATAGAGATACTATTTCACCCGTTGGGATTGTTAGAGATGTTGAAGTCTTGTGTGGGAAAGTTAAATATACTACTGATTTTCTTGTTCTTTGTTCCCCACAAGATAACTTTTGTCCCATTATATTTGGTAGACCCTTCTTGAATACTATTAATGCTAAGATAGACTACAATAAGGATATTGTTTTTGTTGGTTTAGGGGATATGTCTCATGAATTTAATTTTGCTAAATTTCGTGGACAACCCGACGATAAAGAATTGCCTAGTGAAGATGAAATTATTGGTCTTGCCTCTATTGCCGTGACTCCTAATGATCCTTTAGAACAATATTTGTCGGACCATGAAAAAGATATGTTTATGAATGAAAAAAGGAAAATAGATGAAGTATTCTTTAAATAGGGACCTATTTTGAAGCACAACTTGCCTGCTGAAATCTTAGGGGATCCTCCTCCACCTAAGGGTGATCCCATGTTTGATCTTAAACCTTTACCTGATACTCTTAAATATGCTTATCTTGATGAGAAAGAGATATATCCTGTCATTATTAGTGCTAATCTTTCAGAGCATGAAGAAAAGAAATTATTGAAAACTCTGAAGAAGCACTGTGCTGCTATTGGATATACTCTTGATGATCTTAAGGGCATTAGTCCAACTCTATGTCAGCACAAAATAAAATTGGAGAAAGACGCTAAACCATTTGTTGATCACCAACGAAGGTTAAATCCTAAGATGAAAGAAGTGGTAAGAAAATAAATACTAAAGCTTCTGGAGGCAGGTATAATTTATCCCGTTGCTGAGTCAGTGGGTAAGTCCTGTCCATTGTGTCCCTAAGAAGGGAGGTATTACTGTTGTCCCTAATGATAAAGATGAATTGATCCCATAAACAATTGTTACAGTTTACAAAATGGTAATTGATTTCCACAAACTAAATGAAGATACTAAAAAGGATCATTACCCTTTACCTTTTATTGATCAAATGCTAGAAACATTATCCAAGCATACACATTTTTGCTTTCTCTATGGTTATTCTGGTTTCTCTCAAATACCTGTGTCAAAAGAGGATCAAGAAAAGACAACTTTTACTTGTCCTTTCGGTACCTTTGCTTATAGACGTATGCTTTTTGGTTTATGCAATGCACCTGCTACTTTTCAAAGATGTATGACTGCTATATTCTCTGACTTTTGTGAAAAGATTGTTGAGGTTTTGATCGATGATTTTTCTGTATATGGAACTTCTTTTGATGATTGCTTAAGAAACCTTGATCGAGTTTTACAGAGATGTGAAGAAACTAATCTTGTCTTGAATTAGGAGAAGTGCCACTTTATGGTTAATGAAGGTATTGTTTGGGGGCACAAAATTTCTGAAAGAGGTATTGAAGTTGATAAAGCTAAAGTTGATGATATTGAAAAGATGTCGTGTCCTAAGGACATTAAAGGTATAATAAGCTTCCTTTGTCATGCCGGTTTTTATAGGAAGCTCATTAAGGACTTCTCTATAATTTCTCGGCCTCTGACTAATCTCTTACAAAAAGATGTTCCTTTTGTTTTTGATGATGATTGTGCAGAAGCATTTTAAATACTTAAGAAAGCTTTGATTTCTACACCCATTGTTCAGCCACCTGATTGGAATTTACCCTTTGAAATTATGTGTGATGATAGTGATTATGCTGTAGGGGCTGTTCTAGGACAAAGAGTTGATAAGAAATTAAATGTTATTCAAAATGCTAGTAAAAATCTAGACAGTGCTCAAAGAAATTATGCTACTACTGAAAATGAATATTTAGCAGTTGTGTTTGCTTGTGATAAGTTCAGACCTTATATTGTTGATTCTAAAGTAACTATTCACACTGATCATGCTGCTATTAAATATCTTATGGAAAAGAACGATGCTAAACCTAGATTTATTAGATGGGTTCTCTTGCTTCAAGAATTTGATTTGCATATTATTGATAGAAAGGGAGCTGAGAACCCTGTTGCAGACAACTTGTCTAGGTTAAAGAATGTTCTTGATGACCCACTACCTATTGATGATAGCTTTCCTGATGAACAATTAGTTGTGATAAATGCTTCTCATACTGCTCCATGGTATGTGATGACCCACAAGTATAGGGGATCTATCGTAGTCCTTTCGATAAGTAAGAGTGTCGAACCCAACGAGGAGCACAAGGAAATGATAAGCGGTCTCCAGCAAGGTATTCTCTGCAAGTACTGAAATAAGTGGTAACAGATAGTTTTGTGATAGGATAATTTGTAACGAGCAACAAGTAACAAAAGTAAATAAGGTGCATCAAGGTGGCCCAATCCTTTTTGTAGCAAAGGACAAGCCTGGATAAACTCTTATATGATGTAAAGCGCTCCCGAGGACACATGGGAATATCGTCAAGCTAGTTTTCATCACGTTCATATGATTCGCGTTCGGTACTTTGATAATTTGGTATGTAGGTGGACTGGTGCTTGGGTACTGTCCTTACTTGTACAAGCATCCCACTTATGATTAACCTCTATTGCACGCATCCGCAACTACAACAAAAGTATTAAGGTAAACCTAACCATAGCATAAAACATATGGATCCAAATCAGCCCCTTACGAAGCAACGCATAAACTAGGGTTTAAGCTTCTGTCACTCTATCAACCCATCATCTACTTATTACTTCCCAATGCCTTCCTCTAGGCCCAAATAATGGATAAGTTTCATGTAGTCGACGTTCACATAACACCACTAGAGGAGAGACAACATACATCTCATTAAAATATCGAACGAATACCAAATTCACATGACTACTAATAGCAAGACTTCTCCCATGTCCTCAGGAACAAAAGTAACTACTCACAAAGCATAAACATGTTCATAATCAGAGGGGTATTAATATGCATATAGGATCTGAACATATGATCTTCCACCAATTAAACCAACTAGCATCAACTTCAAGGAGTAATTAACACTACTAGCAACCTACTAGCACCAATCCCGGACTTGGAGACAAGAATTGGATACAAGAGATGAACTAGGGTTTTGAGATGAGATGGTGCTGATGAAGATGTTGATGGAGATTGACCTCTCCCGATGAGAGGAGCGTTGGTGATGACGATCGCGATGATTTCCCCCTCCGGGAGGGAAGTTTCCCCGGCAGAACATCTCCGCCAGAGCCCTAGATTGGTTACGCCAAGGTTCCGCCTCGTGGCGGCGGAGTTTCATCCGAGAAGATGGCTTATGATTTTTTTTCCCATCGAAAGACTCCATATAGCATAAGATGGCCACCGGAGGGCGACCAGGGGGTCCATGAGGTAGGAGGCGCGCCTAGGGGGGTAGGGCGCGCCCCCACCCTCATGGGCAGGGTGTGGCCCCCCTGGTGAAGTTCTTGCTCTCAATATTTTTTATATATTTGGAAAACATCTTCCGTAAAGTTTCAGGACTTTTGGAGCTGTGCAGAATAGGTCTCTAATATTTGCTCCTTTTCCAGCCTAGAATCCCAGCTGTCGGCATTCTCCCTCTTTATGTAAACCTTGTAAAATAAGAGAGAATAGGCATAAGTATTGTGACATAATGTGTAATAACATACCATAATGCAATAAATATTGATATAAAAGCATGATGCAAAATGGACGTATCAACTCCCGCAAGCTTAGACCTCGTTTGTCCTCATGCGAAAAGCCGAAATCGAAAAATATGTCCACATGTCTAGAGATAGAGGTGTCGATAAAAATAAAATACGGACGTGAGGGCATCATGATCATTCTTAGAACAGCAACTCATATAATTCTTTGTCATATAATATCTAATGCTAGAGTAATAATTCAATCACAATATCAAGTATGAATCGTAAACTTCATTGAAAACTAACAAACTACAATCTCAGTCATTGAAGCAATTGCAAGTTATCATAACATAGGAAAGAGTCAATGTATATTTATCATAACATAGGAAAGAGTCAATGTATAAGAGCTTTTCAGCAAGTCCACATACTCAACTATCAAATAATCTTTCACAATTGCTGACACTCACGCAATACTTATGGGCATGGAGTTTTAATCGGACACAGAGAAAGATAGGGGCTTATAGTTTTGCCTCCCAACGTTTTACCTCAAGGGTAATGTCAACAGTAATAGTTCATGAAAACTCACATCCAATTAGCCATATATACCAGGATCTTTCCAACATATTGTGCTTGCCAAAGTGTAAAATGTAAAAAGGAAGGGTGAAGATCACAATGACTCTTATGCAATGTAGGAGATAAAAGTAAAAGATAGGCCCTTCGTAGAGGGAAGCAGAGGTTGTCATGCGCTTTTATGGTTGTCATGCGAAAGAACGTCACTTTATATTGCCACTTGTGATATGGACCTTTATTATGCAGTCTGTCGCTTTTATTACTTCCATACCACACGATCTTATGAAGCTAATTTCCTCCACACCAATCAATCATACATATTTAGAGAGAAATTTTTATTGCTTGCACCGATGACAACTTACTTGATGGATCTTACTCAATCCATAGGTAGATATGGTGGACTCTTATGGCAAGACTGGTTTAAGGGTATTTGGAAGCACAAGTAGTATCTCTACTTGGTGCAATGAATTTGGCTAGCATGAGGGGGAAAGGCAAGCTCATCATGTTGGAAGATCCAAGACAATATAATTTATCTCAGATGTAAGAAAACATAACCTATTATGTTGTCTTCCTTGTCCAATGTCAACTCTTTAGCATGTCATATTTTAATGAGTCCTCACAATCATAAAATATGTCCAAGATAGTATATTTATATGTGAAGACCTTTCTTTCTTTATTACTTCCTATTAATTGCAACGATGACCAAAACTGTGTTTGTCAACCCTCAACAACTTTTATTCATCATACTCTTTCTATGTGAGCTCATTACTCTCCATAAGACTCACATGATCTCTTTGTTTCTTTTTATTTCTTTCTCTTTTCTTTTATTTCTTTAGGATCATGGCAAAATAATCAAGCGCTTGACTCAACACTAATCTTTATTTTATAGCTCACGGGCTCGATTACATAGAAGGATAATAAAGAAAAACTCATAACTAGATCATACTAAGAACTTTTATCCTACTAGATCAAGATATTACCAAAAGGATCGAACTAAGAAAAGCGGTAAAGATAAAAGTGATGATGATATGATATCGGGGCACTCCCCCAAGCTTGGCAGTTGCCAAGTGGAGTGCCCATACCAGATACTCAATTCTTCTTTCTTGGTGTCGATGGTGGTGATTTTGTTTACTGACGTAGGCTTCTTCCTTAATTTGCGCTTGAGGACAGAATTTTGGTCCCTTACGTCCTCGATCTCCTGCTCCAAGCTCAGTACCTTTTTGCATACTTCCCGCTTGTTCTCATGCAAGAGGTGAAAAGGGATAAAATCGATCTTAGGTTTCTTTACCCTATCCGGGAGGCTTGACTTTTTGAACTCCACATGCATGTCCATAGGTTGAGGTAGTGGGACTTCATCTTCATATGAGCTCGTCTCATCCTTTCCCTTGGGTTCATATTCCTCTTCTTCTTCCGTAGTCCAACCGCAATGCTGCACATCCCCATAGACCATAGGATCTGCAAGGTAATCAGCCACGTAGCTTTCTCCTTCCGAATCCTGGGATGACATGTTGCTCTGTCTGCAGCAAGACAGCTCAAAACAAAGACAAGAGATATTTACGTGATACGGGAGTCAAAACCCCCAGGAAATTATATAATGAATTTTTACCGACCAAAATATGTGTCGTGTACGAAAACGGAGTCCGGAGAGCACACGAGGTGCCCACGAGGTAGGGGGGCGCACCCAGTAGGGTAGGGCGCGCCCTCCACCCTCCTGGAGCCCTCGTGTCCTTCCCGGACTGCTGATTATTTTTCTATTTTTCTAAATATTCCAAAACGGAGAAATATTGCCTTAAAAACTATTTTGGAGTCGGTTTACTTACCGCACCACATACCTATTCCTTTTCGGAGTCTGAAACGTTCCGGAAAGTGTCCCTTATGTATTCCTCCGGGGTTACGGTTTCAATAACATTGGTTTCAACATTTATGGGATTACCTGAGATAAAATGTTTGATTCTTTGACCGTTCACCACCTTCGTGTTTGTGCCTTCGAAGTTGTTGATTTTTATGGCAGCGGAACGGTAGACCTCCTTGATAACGTAAGGACCTTCCCATTTAGAGAGAAGTTTTCCTACAAAAAATCTTAAACAAGAGTTGTATAGCAATACATGGTCACCTACATTAAACTCACGCTTTTGTATCCTTTTGTCATGCCATCTTTTAACTTTTTCTTTAAACAACTTGGCATTTTCATAGGCTTGGGTTCTCCATTTATCAAGTGAGCTAATATCAAATAACCTCTTCTCACCAGCAAGTTTAAAATCAAAATTAAGTTCTTTAATAACCAAATAAGCCTTGTGTTCTAGTTCGAGAGGTAAGTGACATGCTTTTCCATAGACCATTTTATACGGAGACATACCCATAGGATTTTTATATGCAGTTCTATAGGCCCATAAAGCATCATCAAGTTTCTTGGACCAATTCTTTCTAGACCTATTAGAAATCTTTTGCAAAATAATTTGAGTTCTCTATTACTCAATTCTACTTGACCACCAGACTGAGGGTGATAATGAGATGCAATTCTATGATTAACATCATATTTAGCAAGCATTTTACGGAAAGCACCATGAATAAAATGTGAACCACCATCAGTCATTAAATATCTAGGGACTCCAAATCCTGGAAAAATAACTTCTTTAAGCATTTTAATAGAAGTGTTATGATCAACACTACTAGTTGGAATAGCTTCTACCCACTTAGTAACGTAATCAACAGCAACTAAGATATGTGTATAACCATTAGAGGAAGGAAAAGGTCCCATATAGTCAAAACCCCAAACATCAAAGGGTTCAATAACAAGTGAATAATTCATAGGAATTTCTTGACGTCTACTAATATTACCAATTCTTTGACATTCATCACAAGATAAGACAAACTTACTAGCATCCTTGAAGAGACTAGGCCAATAAAAACCAGATTGCAGTACCTTATGTGCAGTTCTATCTCCAGCATGGTGTCCTCCATAAGCTTCGGAGTGACACTTGCGTAGGATCTATTCATGTTCATGCTCAGGTACACAACGTCTAATAACACCATCTACTCCTTTATAAAGATGTGGGTCATCCCAAAAGTAATGCCTCAAATCATAGAAGAACTTTTTCTTTTGCTGGTATGTGAAACTAGGTGGTATAAACTTAGCAACAATGTAATTAGCATAATCAGCGTACCATGGAGCAGTATGAGAAGCATTTATGACATTTAATTGCTCATCAGGAAAGCTATCATCAATAGGTAGTGAGTCATCAAGCACATTTTCTAACCTAGACAAGTTGTCTGCAACGGGGTTCTCAGCTCCTTTTCTATCAACAATATGCAAATCAAATTCTTGTAGCAAGAGAACCCATCTAATAAGTCTAGGTTTAGCATCTTTCTTTTCCATAAGATATTTAATAGTAGCATGATCAGTGTGAATAGTTACTTTAGAATAAACAATATAAGGTCTAAACTTATCACAAGCAAATACAACTGCTAAGAATTATTTTTCAGTAGTAGCATAATTTCTTTGAGCATTGTCTAGAGTTTTACTAGCATATTGAATAACATTTAGTTTCTTATCAACTCTTTGTCCTAGAACAGCACCTACAACATAATCACTAGCATCACACATAATTTCAAAGGGTAAATTCCAATCAGGTGGCTGAACAATAGGTGTAGAGATCAATGCTTTCTTAAGTATTTCAAATGCTTCTACACAATCATCATCAAAGAGAAATGGTATATCTTTTTATAATAAATGAGGGGCCGAGAAATTTTTGAGAAGTCCTTAATGAACCTCCTATAAAAGCCGGCATGACCAAGGAAACTTCTTATACCTTTGATGTCCTTGGGACATGGCATCTTTTCAATAGCATCAACCTTGGCTTTATCAACTTCAATACCTCTTTCAGAAACATTATGCCCCAAGACAATACCTTCATTAACCATAAAGTGGCACTTTTCCAAATTCAAGACAAGATTAGTTTCTTCACATCTCTGCAAAACTCGATCAAGGTTGCTCAAGCAATCATAAAAAGAAGATCCATAGACGGAAAAGTTGTCCATGAAAACCTCACAAATCTTTTCACAAAAGTCAGAGAATATAGCCATCATGCATCTTTGAAAGGTAGCAGGTGCATTACATAAACCAAAAGGCATACGTCTATAAGCAAAAGTACCAAAAGGGCATGTAAAAGTAGTCTTTGATTGATCTTTAGCTCACACATGTTTTTGAGAGAAACCAGAATAACCATCTAGAAAGCAAAAATGTGTATGTTTGGACAATCTTTCTAGCATTTGATCGATAAAAGGTAAGGGGTAATGATCTTTTTAGTAGCCTTATTTAATTTGCGGAAATCATTTACCATCCTATAACCAGTAATAATTCTTCGAGGGATCAGTTCATCTTTATCATTAGGAACAACAGTAATACCTCCCTTCTTAGGGACACAATGGACATGGCTTACCCACTGACTATCAGCAACGGGATAAATTATACCTGCCTCAAGGAGCTTTAGTATCTCCTTTCTTACCACTTCTTTCATTTTAGGATTCAGCAGGCGTTTATGATCACGAACTGGTTTAGCATCTTCTTCCAAATTAATTTTATGTTGACATAGAGTGGGACTAATGCCCTTAAGATCATCAAGAGTATACCCAATAGTAGCGCGGTGCTTCTTCAGAGTTTTCAATAATCTCTCTTCTTCATGCTCTGAAAGGTTAGCACTAATAATGACAGGATATATCTTTTTCTCATCAACATAAGCATACTTAAGAGTATCAGGTAACTGTTTAAGCTCAAACACGGGATCACCCTTGGGTGGAGGAGGATTCCCTAGGATTTCAACAGGTAAATTGTTTTCCAGAATAGGTTCCTGTTTAAATAATACTTCATCTAATTCCCTTCTTTCATTCATAAACATGCCATTTTCATGGTCTAGCAAATATTTTCCTAAAGGATCACTAGGAGGTACGGCAATAGAAGCAAGACCAATAATTTCATCCTTACTAGGTAATTCTTCTTCATGGTGTTGTCTACTAAATTTAGAAAAATTAAATTCTTGAGTCATATCATCTAAACCGATAGTAACAACATCTCTTTTGCAATCTATGGTAGCATTAACAGTATTTAAGAAGGGTCTACCAAATATAATGGGACAAAAGCTATCTTGTGGGGAACCAAGAACAAAAAAATCAGCAGGATATTTAGTTTTCCCACACAAGACTTCAACATCTCTAACAATTCCCATTGGTGAAATAGTATCTCTATTGGCAAGTTTAATTGTGACATCAATATCTTCCATCTCAGCAGGTGCAATATCATGCATAACTTCTTTGTACAAGGAATAAGGTATTGCACTAGCACTAGCACCCATATCACATAAGCCATGATAACAATGATATCCTATTTTAACAGAAATAACAGGCATGCCTACCACAGGTCTAGGTTTATCTTTATCACAGGGTTTAGCAATTCTAGCAGTTTCATTACAGAAATAAATAACATGCCCATCTATATTATCAGACAAGAGATCTTTAGCAATATTAGGTTCAACTTTAACTTGGTCAGGAGGTGTATATGTTTTAATATTGCTTTTACGAACCACAGTTGAAGCTTTAGCATGATCCTTTATCTTAACAGGGAAAGGTGGTTTCTCAACATAAGAAGTAGGAACAATAGGATCATTATAAGTGATAGTCTTTTCTTAAACTTCAATAGGTGCAGCTACTTTTACTTCTAAGGGAGGATGATATTTAAACCACTTCTCCTTGGGGAGATCAACATAAGCAGCAAAAGATTCACAGAAAGAAGCTACTATCTCAGAGTCAAGTCCATATTTAGTGCTAAATTTACGAAAAATATCAGTATCCATAAAAGATTTAACACAATCAAAACTAGGTGTCATACCTGCCTCCTTACCATTATCAAGGTCCCAATATTCAGAGTTGTGTTTAATTCTTTCCAATAAATCCCATTTGAATTCAATAGTCTTCATCATAAAAGAGCCAGCACAAGAAGTATCAAGCATGGTGCGATTGTTACCAGAAAGCCGAGCATAAAAATTTTGAATAATCATTTCTCTTGAGACCTCATGATTGGGGCATGAATATAACATTGATTTAAGCCTCCCCCAAGCTTGAGCGATGCTTTCTCCTTCGCGAGGCCAAAAATTATATATATAATTGCGATCACGATGAACAAGATGCATAGGATAGAACTTCTGATGAAATTCCAATTTCAATCGTTTGTAATTCCAAGACCTCATATCATCACATAGCCTATACCATGTCGATGCATCTCTCCTCAAAGATAAGGGGAATACCTTCTTCTTAACAGCATCTCCGGGTACACCTGCAAGCTTAAATAATCCACAAACTTCATCCACCTATATCAGATGTTCATCACGATGTTTTGTTCCATCTCCTAAAAAAGGATTAGCTAGCAGTTTTTCTATCATACCCGAAGGAACTTCAAAGCAAGCATTTTCATTTTCATTTTCATTTTCATTTTCAGTAGGTTTAGTAGGTTGAGGAGGAACTCTTTTCTCTACTGGTCGGGGTGAAGATACCCCGAACAAGCCCCTCAGAGGATTACTTTCCATAGTAACAAATGACAGTAAATTTCAGCACACTATATAAATTTTTCCTTACCAAATTCCACCTACCAAAGGCGCTTCACTCCCCGGCAGCGGCGCTAGAAAAGAGTCTTGATGACCCACAAGTATAGGGGATCTATCGTAGTCCTTTTGATAAGTAAGAGTGTCGAACCCAACGAGGAGCAGAAGGAAATGATAAGCGGTTTCCGGCAAGGTATTCTTTGCAAGTACTGAAATATGTGATAACAGATAGTTTTGTGATAGGATAATTTGTAACGAGCAACAAGTAACAAAAGTAACTAAGGTGCAAAAAAGTGGCCCAATCCATTTTGTATCACAAACTCTTATATGATGTAAAGCGCTCCTGAGGACACGTGGGAATATCGTCAAGCTAGTTTTCATCATGTTCATATGGTTCGCGTTCGGTACTTTGATAATTTGGTATGTGGGTGGACCGGTGCTTGGGTACTGTCCTTACTTGGACAAGCATCCCACTTATGATTAACCTCTATTACAAGCATCCGCAACTACAACAAAAGTATTAAGGTAAACCTAACCATAGCATGAAACATATGGATCCAAATCAGCCCCTTACGAAGCAACACATAAACTAGGGTTTAAGCTTCTGTCACTCTAGCAACCCATCATCTACTTATTACTTCCCAATGCCATCCTCTAGGCCCAAATAATGGTGAAGTGTCATGTAGTCGACGTTCACATAACACCACTAGAGGAGATACAACATACATCTCATCAAAATATCGAACGAATACCAAATTCACATGACTACTAATAGCAAGACTTCTCCCATGTCCTCAGGAACAAAACTAACTACTCACAAAGCATAAACATGTTCATAATCAGAGGGTTATTAATATGCATATAGGATATGAACATATGATCTTCCACCAATTAAACCAACTAGCATCAACTACAAGGAGTAATTAACACTACTAGCAACCTACTAGCACCAATCCCAGACTTGGAGACAAAATTCGTTACAAGAGATGAACTAGGGTTTTGAGATGAGATGGTGTTGATGAAGATGTTGATGGAGATTGCCCTCTCCCGATGAGAGGAGCGTTGGTGATGACGATCGCGATGATTTCCCCCTCCGGGAGGGATGTTTCCCTTGCAGAACAGCTCCGCCAGAGCCCTAGATTGGTTCCGCCAAGGTTTCGCCTCATGGCTGCGGAGTTTCGTCGGAGAAGATGGCTTATGATTTTTTTCCCATGGAAAAACTCCATATAGCCGAAGATGGCCACTGGAGGGCCACCAGGGGGCCCACGAGGTAGGGGGCGCGCCCAGGGGGTAGGGCATGCCCCCCAGCCTCGTGGGCAGGGTGTGGCCCCCCTGGTGAAGTGCTTGCTCTCAATATTTTTTATATATTTGGAAAACATCTTCCATGAAGTTTTAGGACTTTTGGAGCTTTGGAGAATAGGTGTCTGATATTTGCTCCTTTTCCATCCCTGAATCCCAGCTACCAGCATTCTCCCTCTTTATGTAAACCTTGTAAAATAAGAGAGAATAGGCATAAGTATTGTGACATAATGTGTAATAACAGCCCATAATGCAATAAATCTTGATATAAAAGCATGATGCAAAATGGTGTTGGAAATATGCCCTAGAAGCAATAATAAAAGCATTATTATTATATTTCCTTGTTCATGATAATTGTCTTTTATTCATGCTATAATTGTGTTATCCGGAAATCGTAATACATGTGTGAATAATAGACACCAACATGTCCCTAGTAAGCCTCTAGTTGACTAGCTCGTTGATCAACAGATAGTCATGGTTTCCTGACTATGGACATTGGATGTCATTGATAACGGGATCACATCATTAGGAGAATGATGTGATGGACAAGACCCAATCCTAAACATAGCATAAGATCGTATAGTTCGTTTGCTAGAGTTTTCCAATGTCAAGTATCTTTTCCTTAGACCATGAGATCGTGTAACTCCCGGATACCGTAGGAGTGCTTTGGGTGTACAAAACGTCATAACGTAACTGGGTGACTATAAAGGTATACTACGGGTATCTCCGAAAGTGTCTGTTGGGTTGACACGGATCAAGACTGGGATTTGTCACTCCGTATGACAGAGAGGTATCACTGGGCCCACTCGGTAATGCATCATCATAATGAGCTCAAAGTGACCAAGTGTCTGGTCACGGGATCATGCATTACGGTACGAGTAAAGTGACTTGCCGGTAACGAGATTGAACGAGGTATTGGGATACCACGATCGGATCTCGGGCAAGTAACATACCGATTAACAAAGGGAATTGTATACGGGGTTGCTTGAATCCTCGACATCGTGGTTCATCCAATGAGATCATCAAGGAGCATGTGGGAGCCAACATGGGTATCCAGATCCCACTGTTGGTTATTGACCGGAGAGCGATCTCGGTCATGTCTACATGTCTCCCGAACCCGTAGGGTCTACACACTTAAGGTTCGGTGACGCTAGGGTTGTAGGGATA